>NC_061108.1:17642111-17712111 GCF_015104395.2 Macrobrachium nipponense | reverse complement strand
GAGAAGTTTCCTCACGGTGAGTGAACTAATAGATTATTTTTTTGATGTACGCAATGTACATAGAACACGAGTAAAATATTGATTCATTTATCACAGATCATCCAGATATCAAAATTGAAGCGTCTTTGCGAATGAAGCTTAGCTGATGAAGCCTTAGGTATTTGCTGGTAATTGAAAAAAAATAAATGATACGTCTATCATTTATGTTTGCTTTAAATGAGGTTTGCAGGAAGTTGTCCCCGTAGGTGGGGTAGTGCCGTCAGTGCACCTCACATGGTGCACTGTAGGCATTGCTTGAGGGTCTTTGCAGCGCCCCATCGGCCCGTATATCCAACCTCAATCATTCCTTTTACTGTACTTCCGTTCATATTTTCTTTTCCCCCTCTTACTTTCCACCCTCTCTAACATGTGTTTCATAGTGCATCTGCGAGGCTTTCCTCCTGCTTACTTTGAAAACCCTCTCACTGCTAGTTTCCCTTTCAGAGCAGAAAGACCTCAAAAGTCCCAGTGCTTGGCCTTTGGCTTGGATTCTATTCTCTACAGGAAGTCGTATCTAAGTGATTCACCCCCTTCCCCACCTTTTTTTAAATATAACCATTGGTTTTATTTCCATAGTCTGTTCTGAACTCTTTCAATACTTGTTTATGACAGAATTGTTAGTCACTGAAGTTTCAAGAACACTTGTAAACACGGACATGTGTCATCCAAGCATAAATAATAATTTACGTCACGTTCTACTCTTCACGAGAATTACAATATAGAGAAAAAACGTCATACGTATCAGCCTTGGAGTTCTTGATCTCATGCTTGTATGTACACTCTTGCGTTTTTCTTTCTTTTTTACTCAGGTAACAAGGTCCTGTGCAGAAGATATCCAAGCGTATTTTTTATACGAAGCTATATTTTATATTGATTTTGTATAAGGATAATTATAACCAGACATTGTTCTCACTTTCTTGAGTTGGTGACTCAAAAAATTACAATGGTGTACTTTTATCCCCTGGAAGTTTTTATTATGTGTTATGGCCAAGCAAATCTTGACTGCCATTCACTCAAAAGGAAAGTACATTATATTTTCCCTAGAAAATAACATGAGTGAGATTCCACCTTGTGGAAATTAGGGTTACTGACCTGTTACGGTCAGGGTTTCCCCCCTGTGGCTGTCAGGGTTTTTGACCTGTGACTCAGGGTTTCTGCCTTGTGGCAGTCAGGGTTGGCCCCCTCTGACAGTCAGGATTTCCCCCCTGTGGTAGTCAGGGCTTCGACCCTGTGGCAGTCAAGGTTTCTGCCCTTGGTTACCATCCGTGGTGGTGAGGGGTTCTGCATTTTGGCAGTCTGGGTTTCCGACCTTTTCTGGTCCGTGTTTCCGCCCTTTGGCTTCTGGGTCTCCGTCATTTGGTGGTCTGGGTTACCATCTTGTAGTGTGGGTTGAAGGTCTTTGGCAGTCAAGTTTTTGGCTCTTTGGTCGAGGTTTCTACTTTGTGGCGGTCTGGGCTCCCTTTGGTGTTCGGGGTTTCCGCTCTCTGGCGGTTTCAGTGATCTGGGCTTTTGGTTTTTGACAGTCTAGGCTTCCGCTGTTTGGAGTCCAAATCCCGCTATTTGGTGATTTGGGCTTTCAATGTGGCTGTCTAGGCTCCGCTATTTGGTGGACTCTTTTAAGCTTGCATAAGCAACAAAATATCATGATCTGAATGATGATTAGTCATGCTGGACAGAGTCGTGTCCAAGTATGGCAATGACATGATTTTTACGTAGCTTGTATGGTTTCCTTGATCTACAGAGAGGATTACATCAATACCACTTACATGTGTCAGAGCTGACGTTCTTCCATTGTTGGAATAATCGTCTCTTGTCTGATTGTCAGCAGTCTCCTATTTTGTGTCCCGTATTAATTAATTAAAGTAAAGTTACCCATCTTGAATCATTTCTCTGGAAAGATAGCTCTATTATTACCTATTGACGGGGCATCCAATTGATGTTCACCAACCTTATTTTGATGTTACGAGAAGGAGTAATATTACCGTCAAGCATCGAATTTTTCTGCCGTAGTAATGTATATATAAATTTTATTCGACATGTTTCTATCTAATCTTTAATTGCTCAACTTTGCACCGTACTCAGTTCTTCACGCTATTTCATTTTCATCAAGAATATCACTCTCTAAACTGACATTACTTTTACAATTTACATCAGTTATATCATCGAATAAATCATGATCAATGAAGCTATATTTAATTCAGACTATCCGGCAGACTGGCAAAATTGAAAAGACTGTAGATTGAAGTAACAGGCTACCTGATAGAAGGGCTTTTACTCGCAGCTCTTACTTTATCCAGAGAATTACAGAATAATCTCGATTTTCTTAAACTCTTTATGATTTCCTACAGGATCATCATCATCTCAAAATAGCGCACATTCAAATCACCCCATGACCTCAAGTTTGTCTTTAATCTTTTGCCGAAGTTGTGTCGAGTAGATAATGCGAAACATTTAATTCTGATGTTTTTTCTTTTTATTTACCTTAGCACCGTATCGCCTTTGCAGATTCACTTTAATCTTTGTGCCATTCACGAAACATGGTCTTAAGTGTAAGGGAGATCACAGAAAACGCTTCGATGAAAATTTGCTATACGTACATTCATCCATTCATACATGCATACGTGCTCACATACATTAATTTCTGTGAGCCAAAGCTCTGATTGGTGAAGTAATTCCATTGGCTTTAGTTTCACGGATTTCAGAAATCATGGCTTGTTATCCTATAGTCTAAAGCAATGAATCTATAAAAGTTTCAACCCGTATTAAATCTTCTTGTAGACTGATAGATCTGAAAATACAAATCGTTATACTTAGTTTGAGCTCGCTGGAATTTCCAGTTAGAATCTTTGTTACCGAATGTCACCTTTCTAAATAAAAAATAAGTAAAAACACTTAACAGCAGCACGAAAAATGTAAAACTTTTTAACATCCAAGCGCAAAAATATCTATACTTACATCCTCGAAGATCATAAAATCGAGGCGCAATCCGCCCTTCAGATGTCTCACTCTCCGGCAAAAATGGTAAAACATATCTTCGGGATCCGTGGTTTCGTTTTATTTTCACTTTGCGCGCGATAACTGTGTCGTCTGAGAGGACAGAACGGCGTGAAATTAGTTTTTCGTCTCCGAATTAAAACTTGGAAAAAAAAAAAAGTTCTAAAAATTGACTTTACAAATTTGGTTTTGAATTATCGGGAAACCAAATGGATTCAGTTGCACGTCGGATGTCTCCGCCTCTTTTGCCTTCTGATAAATTTTATGAAAAATGTTCTCAGGTCGTTTCCAAGATTTTCATTAAGTTTCAGGCCGTTCAATTTTGGACAATAATTGGTCAATGCTCGTCAAGATTAAAGTGTAAGATCCAATACAGTGTATTTCCAGTTCCAAATATATATATATATATCTTTGATTTGATTTGCTTTTAAACTTTAAGGGAAATACGGTGGAGAAGAATTTTGAATATCGGCCAATGGATGATGACGAGTAGGGAGGAGGTAACACGAATACCGGAGCGCCAGGGTAGAATGAAGGGAGTTAGCCGAGACACAGTCAAGTGAACTCTCTCTCTCTCTCTCTCTCTCTCTCTCTCCGGTCCCCTTACCCCCGTAAGCCGCCCCCTTCCCTATTATGAGATCAACCTTTCTGTAGATCATATGTACATCTATGGACGGAAGCCGCTGACGATGCGATAGAGAGAGAGAGAGAGAGAGAGAGAGAGAGAGAGAGAGAGTGTGCATATCGTATGCTGAGAATCAGTGAATTAGCATAACTTTTTTCCTCGGCCTTTGATATCTGGTTTACTGTAAGTCGCTACAAAAATCACTGATATTTTAATAGCCTAATTATCAATTACATTTAGAAATGAACGGTTTGTTTTGCGGCATATAATATATGTTATATTATATAATATAAACTATATCCATATATACAGTAAGTATATTATATACATGCATATATATGTAGTAATACCCATATATTATATATATAAATGAAATTAGTAATTTCTTAATTGAAACTTGCCATTCATGAGAACGTTTTCCTTGAAGAGACAGAATAGCTTATTTGAGGCCGAAAGTATGAGAAATATAGTCCACTAAATTCGGGTGAATCTTTAATCTTCTTTGGCAGAATGAATACCTTTTTACTTCCATTAAGGAGAATATATACTTCAACAGGCCAGTTTTTATACTATTCTTTATATAGAATATCTTTTATATTGAAAAGCGATCATTTGTGAATGAAACCAAATCTCACATATACAGTTTCTCTTTGCAAGTTCTTTAATTTATACCATCAAGTTATTAACCTTAATCTGATCAGCGACTTTATTTATGTTTTTTATTGTATCTTTAGGAATAATTTCCTCTCTGCTTATCAGTTCATAAGTCTTCCCATCCAGCAACGAGATTTGAGGATAAAGTGTCAATTTATTACTTCCAACCTATTGAACACTTACGGTCTACAACCAGAGAGTAGAAAATCTCGAGAGTCAGTATCACGGGCCTCGTTAATCCTATTTCCGATAAGTTGCAATACTTTGCAATACTTTGCACCTGTTGCTCTCAGTTGCTTAATGAGAACCCCTTAGCAACGTTTTTAGAGACTGCCATATTAGAGACTCCATCTGGAGTTACTTTTGAATTACAATCATTGCTCAGCTTCTAACTATATTCACGCTGGTTACTCGTTCAAACTCTCTTCTGTAGCTAGATTTCCTGCACTGAGAAGCATGTAGGAGGCTATATTTGTTCGTGGAAGGCATCTTACTAGAATCCTTCTGAATAGAGAAGAATTAATACCTAGATAGGTAAAAGAACGCTATTCAAAATTGTTGTTCGTTTTCGGCAGAGGGGAAATTTTAATAGACATACAATGATACCCATAAAAATGGCATCTTTCTAATGGTATAACTGAAGGTCCCCCTCCCCCTACCCAACTCTCTCTCTCTCTCTCTCCTCTCTCTCTCTCTCTCTCTCTCTCTCAGCTACTGCGTGCACCTGAGACGTCACTACTAGTTTACTGCAGGTTCTTGACGTCAGTAAAACCTCATATGGCTTTCACAACAAACCTGTAAAATGAGTTTTCTTATCCCAGGCTCTTATTGTAGTGGCACCTCTACGTCAGAACTTCGTTATTCACGTATTTAGGTCCTCACGTAAGCGAGTTTTTTTTTTTTTTTTTTTTTTTTTTTTGAAAAGCCACAGGCTTATCCTCCATCACCTACAAAGTACTGTCCGTGTCCCGAAAGTTGTGAGTCGTGACTGGCTTTTACCGATTGGAATTGTCATCATGTCAACAACCACTCTCCCAATGAATCATTTGCTTTCAGTTCCCAATCGTGTTCTTATTAATTACATTTGCTACTCTAATATTCAAATTCCCCTGCTCTTCCATGTTCTTTCATTTCCTTCTCTTGGTTATTTAAATTTCAACTTTTCCTCGGTTTTCAATGACATTTTTCAGTGGCATTCTTTCCTTATTGCCAACATTTTCTTGGCATTCAAAGACGCACCTTTATTTTTTCGTGTTTATCTTATTTCTTATCATAAGGATATGCTAGAAAATCATTTGAATTGTAAGTGTTAAGAGCCCTATTGCTTTATTTATTGTGTAAACATAAATTTTTGGATTAAAATTAAATTCTATGGCTTAAGCAAGATATATTTTCTTGCTCTTTCTTATTTCAACTTTTTCGCGTGTTCCACTTTCTCTCTCTCTCTCTCTCTCTCTCTCTCTCTCTCTCTCTCTCTCTCTCTCTCTCTCTCTCTGACGCAGCCAAGCAAATGACTATTTTTTTTTCTGGTTCAAACTGAAATTCTGTCTATGGTTTCGTCCTCAGTAATAATGTTATGGTCATATTCCTAATCCCTGACTTGTGTCTTCCTCTGTTTTTATTTGTTGAAATGTAGGCTACGTGAGAGCGACCATGCAGGCATCCAGTGGACTTCCTTGTCACATTTCTTTCGATATGTTTTCCTTTTAAAGAAACACTCCTACTGGCTCGTTTGTGTTATTATTATTATTATTATTATTATTATTATTATTATTATTATTATTATTATTATTATTATTATTTTACTGTTTTATTTTTTATTATTATTTCTTTTTTTGGTCTATCACAGTCCTACAATTCGATTGGGTCGTACTTATAGTTTGGGGGTTCCGGGTTGCATCCTGCCTCCTTAGGAGTCCATCACTTTTCTTATTATATGCGCTGTTTCTAGGCTCACACTCTTCTGCATGAGTCGTGGAGCTACTCCGGCCTTTAGTTTTTCCAGATTCCTTTTCAGGGATCTTGGGATCGTGCCTCGTGTTCCTATGATTATGGGTACAATTCCTACTGGCATATCCCATATCCTTCTTATTCCTATTTTCAGGTCTTGATACTTATCCATTATTTTTGGTACTATTATTATTATCTGGAGATAACAATTATCCGTATAACGACTTAGAACATGGATTGATTGGAAGATCTAAGTGAAATTCTCCTATAATAGAAAACGGTTACTAGTATATCAAATAACGACCTGAAGCTTAAGTTAACGTTACTATCATGCCAATTACGTAGAAGTTTGATCTCTGTCTGCGGTCGATAAGTACATTCGATCCCCTGTGAAAATCCTCACAGGATTCGTTTTAAACTCTTGTGTTGCCCATACTACTCTTTTCAGCGCGTTACACAAATAAACCTTGTCGTGTTAGACCTAATGATTTGGCAGTCTCGCTGGGCCCATGCTCACTGAGTAGGGATAACAAGGTTTCCTTAGTCCACCCGTACATTGATGTCCCCCTGCCTCCAACTTGACCGTGCACACACACACACACACACACACACACACACACATATATATTATAATAATAATATATAATATATAATCTATATATATATGTATATAAAATATATATATATTATATATATATATATTATATATATATATATATATCATTCCACTATTCGCGCACGTGTCAGAACACAAAGCTGATATGATATATGGTTACTCAAGTATCTCGGCATCGCATTTGTAAGGATTCTTTTCTTTATGACACAATGTTGCTTCTATTTCACCTTTCACTACATTGTGAACTTTTCTTTTGAGAATAAGAGGTAAAATGTCGCAATCTGCAATAATCTTCACTGTGATATTCTAAGGGGTATAGTTAATGTTAATGATTTTCATCTCATCCAGTACTTTTTTTTCTTAAATGCTACACGAAACTCGGTCGTTGTCTCTATGGTAATTATTTTATTATGATATAGTTCAGCTGGCTTAACACAGTATGCGTATTCTTCGTCATTATTATGTAAAGTAACAATTATCACAATTTCTTCACCTTATAATAAAGTTGTATTGCAAATCACTGGAAGAAAATAGCTTTCGTTGCAATAGACAATCAGTGTTTTTACTCAGTTGCTTCTCATAAGCTTTTTTTTTTTTGGATGCATTAAACTTTTGTTAATTGAGATGAGAAGACTAACTTTCAACGATAGAAACTGCATGAAATCTAAGCAAGGTGGTGTTATCTAAATTGAAGCTGACAAAGATGGTCACCTGAAATCCTAAACACTGTAAAATAGTTCTGCGCTGGTATAAAGGTAAGACTTCCATATCGATGTTAGAATGAAGTTTCTCGAGTTTGATGTGAATTGTGACGTAGACTAGGCTGCTTGCTGGTCATCACATTGACATTGAGGACGATGAGGAAGATATCTCATTTTATGTGAGATTTGATGGGGATGATCTAAACCTTTCCAATCCTCCTCTGAACCCAGCCTGGTAGCTCGACAGATCCACGTCGGTTCATGACAGTAGTGCCTGATGTCAGAAGTTTCCAGGTCGAGAGAAAAATAAATGGTCTTACAGAAAAATGTTTCCATTTTGCTGCTTACGCTGCCATTGTTCCATATTATGTCATATTCCAGCAAAACCTGGTTAGCTAATTATTAGATGCCTGCAGAATCTCTAGCCCTAAAAAAACTGTCGTATCATAGCATAGCCCTCAGTGCATTTTATATAACTCAAGTTCCAAACACATAATGCGTATTCATTAAAAAAAACTAAAGTACTCATAACTATACATGAATTCAAACGTATACAAATGGGTATACATATATAAACTAATTGAATAACAAGAGAAGTAGCACTTCTTTCAGTACTTACGAGTAGATGAAATTTACGAAGGGACTTCTAAAGGTAAAAACAAAATTTAACGGCAGACTTTTATTGACAAAAGAAAAGCTTTTACAAGGTTGTGTAGCTAATATTATTATCAATAAGATTCTGAAATTTTTCTTATCTCTATAAATGATCATTAATGCTAAATTTGTTGGCCGTAATGTTATATTAGGCGAGTCATTTTTCCTCTATCCCGTTTTTATTCTAAAGCACTGTTAGTCTGTTCGTTCTATCAGAAAGGAGCAGACATTTTGAAAGGCTCTAGATGTCCTCTTAAAGAAGCTAATCGCCAGGAAGTGGATTCAAGCGTGCATTTAATAGGGCTAATTTTTTTAATACTCAAATGCATGACTCCTTTTCTTGGGACCTTGTAATTTCTGAGACAGCAAGATTTGGTAGGAATCGCATTAGGCTATACTATTCTGAGTAGACCAAATAGTTAGTGATGTGAAATGTATTGATATGTCGGAACCTCTGTTGACAAGGCTTTCTCAAGATATAGGAAAGCCTTGTCGCAAAGGGGGCGTGTGAGGGGGGGCGGGGGGGAGGGGGCGTGTTTGTTTGGGGCCCGCTTCGAACCTAAGTCTTAGGTCCGAGTTCCCTTTTGATGATGCAACAATAAGATACACTTTACTTTCTCTTTAACCTACTTTTGTCTTTCATCTATACTCGTTACATTTAGGTATATGATTCTGTAAATCTGTAAATATTGTTCTCCATTTGCTACATATAAAAGTGAATATGAAATTTAAAAAAAAATCTCTCAACTATATCATCTTTACATTTATAGATATTAACAATAATATACTTCCCCTGACCAAACATATCATTTCAGCTTGATTCATTAAGAACTTTCTTGGAATATACACTTCCGCTCATTTCCATCTTAGTGCTCTAACATTATTAAGTGTTTCAGAAAGATAGGTAAAACCTCAAATGTGTTTGTTCCCCTATGTATCAAAAAGCAGTTTAGAAGACGGAAATTCACACAAAAAATAATAATTTCATGTATAGAAAGGATGATTCATGTTAGCGACTGTCAATATCGGGAATCCTTGGACCCTCTGTGGTTTGCTGAGTAACTGCAATAATGTTAGTATTTTCTGTTTGATAATTATGGATCTTTATTTCTGCTATTGTTGGCCAGTTATCACGATGAACCACTCCTCTTAGTAATCGCAACGACAATACTCAAAATGATGACCAACATACCGATCTCGATGTCTAAAGCTTGTGTGAAAGAGTCGGTTAGCAAGTCTACCGCAAAATCCCGTTGAATCATTGTAATATTGTAATAACAAACATCATCAAGATGCATTACAAGTTTAATAAATAACAACAGACGACTCAAAATATTGCATCCACAGAGAGTAAAAGGTTTTATGTGGACACTAAAGATTCATGGGGGGTATTATCGTCCCATAACATTAGAAACTTCTTACTGTTTCCACAGTCGACGTGCTTGCATGGTGGAGATAATTTGATCAAATATGGCCCTATACTTTTTTCACTGTTCCTGTATATTGGCTTTTATAGGTCGTATATAGTGGTATATATTCTTGTCTGCATAACAGGGTAAACATATTGGGGTAGATCATAAAACCTCATAATGCAAAGGTGTTTAGACTTCTTCCATAAGCAATAAAATACCGAAGGAATTGTATCCACCTTTTCTTTGCTTAGCTGTCATATCTTCAGTTCGTTGACCTGTGAGTTCTGAACACTGACAATCCAGATTATGGATCTGAGGTTTTGACGAGAATAGGGTAAATGTCGCATTAAGAAGAAGTTTGTTCTAATCTGAAATGATATAGTTTTCCTAAACGGTTATTGTACAAATACTACTATCATAGTTATGTTAATTACAGCTTAAGTTTGCCGAAGAATTTCTCCAGTGTTTGATGTTCTATTTCCCAATTCATGTCGTTAATAATTTCCTTGTACTTCTCTTTGTGGTTTGGTTCTTTTTCCCTTGGAAAACATGTTCGTGAGTCAAATTTGAAAACCTTAATTTTAGACGACTCTAATTTCTTCAGAGCTTTCGGAACAGGGGACCTCAGAGTGGGTGCATAGGCATCAAGGAAAAACATCTTATCCGTTCCTATGCCAGTATGACGCAGGAGTTGTTTGTGGATGGTTTTAAAGGAACCCGGAAGGTTATCTTGCATACCTGGTGCTGTGAAGACTAACATTGTAGTGCTGTCCGTCTTACAGAGTTGTTTCAATAGATTAGCTACCTTTGACACGACTGTCTTGTTGAACTGTACATCATCACAGTCAAAACCTGCGGAATCTATAATTTGGAGATTATAGGTCAGTCGAAGGCCCTGAATGTGGTTAAAGCAATAAGCTGTTGTCCTCGTCGTTTCCTTTAGGTTATCTTCTTTCCCAAACCTGCTGACTAAGTCATCGTCAATGAGCAAACGGAAACTGTCCTGAAATTTTACTCCAAAAATGTGGTTTGCAACAGCTGTTGCGACTGTAGTCTTTCCTGACAGCTTGTTGCCTACGATTAGGATAACTTTGTTGGGGTTATCATTGTCTTTGCCTATAGACAGTACTCGAGTTCTGTTGGCCTCATCTTTGAAGGTCTCTTTCATGTACAGTTGTCGAAAACCAAAACCAAACCTGTGCCCTCTGGTCTCTGAGAACTGGTTGACTACTCTGAGTCGAGCAATGTCTGCTGGGTTGACATAGCCGGCATCAACCTTTCTTACCAGTGACATATTTGACGGTGGAATCGATTTCAGCTCCTGGAAGAAGTCATCCACTCCTGGGTAGTCATAGTGGAGGAATATTTGACTTAGAAACTGGTCATCCTCGTCTGATCTCTGACCTTCGGTGTAGAACGTAAATAAATTATTGTAGGAGATCTTCACTTTTCTAAGGGAGCTGACGAAAGGCATGTGAGTAGGGGAGTTTGTAACCAGTATCTGTGCAAGTGTCTCTAACTTTTCAAAAGAAAGATTGAGGAGATTGTATGTGTTGATAAAAGGGCGGAAAAAAACGGACGAAGATGGCGCAACAAGATTCACTGCGCTGACTGACGTGCTTTTGAATTCATCTTGTAAAAAACGCTCCAAGTTCATCAGAGTTCTGATGTCTGCTTCGGCGCTGTGAAGACCACCAAGAGCTGGAACGTCTATCAAGATAAGGTTAAACGGGAGGAGAGTTTCTTCTGCCACGTTAAAAATATACGCTTTGATCCTGGGGTCCACCCCCAGAACATTGTCATCTATCAGTGCAAGGCGATAGTGATCACTGACCTGTGTCTGGTAGATGTAATTGACAAAGGCATCTTTGAGCGAGGTTTTGCAAGGAACATCGTCCCCGAAGAGGAGTATAACCTTATTTAGACTACTGTTGCTTTTTCCATGTACCTGCTTATACACTCTGTCTGTGGTACCTGACGAAAAAGTGACGGGGAGAGGCATCAGTGAGAGGCCCCCTTCAGTGAAGCCATGGCCGGGCAGATTCACCATTTCGGATCTGGTAAAAGGGAGAAAGAAATGATCACATTAATAACAGAACAGAGTTCATTTTACCAGCAAGAGTGGCTTTTCAGAACATAGTAAAAGTATTTAGAGAGAAAGGGAATGAAATTAAAGATATTAATTGCTGCTGTTAGATCAAGTTGCCCATGTTTAGCACAGGCTCTTGCTCCAAGGAGCAGCCTTTAGGCACAACGTGAATAGAATTTATTGAAACATTTGTCGCACAAGGCAAAAGGATTGAAACAAAATTGCGAGTATTATGCTTATTTTTTAGCCTACTCGGAGAACATTTTTGAAAGTATCAACAGAACACAAAATTTAATGAATTACCAAATGAATTTGGCAAGGGAGAAATGAAAACAATTTGTCCACTGAAGAATGGCATACAAATGTCTATCTTATAACACTTGAGGAAACTAATGGAAACATCAATTTCCTCAAATGAAGTGTTCGTCTATAGGTCTTTTAAGTTCCGTGTCATTTCATTTTAAAACTTTTTTTTTTTCCCTTTCATATCGCCTACCTATTTTCTTTATTCCTTGCCACACCATGATGCATATTCTTGTACCAGTAGAGTCTGTATTAGCCTAACTTTATAATCCAACTTTCTTTGTCTCATTCTACTCATTTCCAAAACTACTTCAGGCTCCCAATCTTTTCTTTGTCCCTTTCAGTCGAAACTTCAACACAAGCAAACCTGTATTGGATAGCAGTGTGTTAAATGTATGTTTTGTTGTCCAAGAGAATGCTCTCGATTTGTGTTTACGTTTTGTTAAAATGTACGTTGTAGCGTCCAAAAGAACGCTCCCTATTTGTTTACATTGGTTATATATTTTAAAAATTACATATTTCATTACTAAACATTCCTTATATGACAATTGTAGTTTGTGTTTAATCAAGTAAATTGTGGTTTTGTCGTAAAACGAATATTGTTTTCCCCTTTGTTGAGATGACGCCTTTGAAATTTGCCCATCCCCTGTTCCTTTTCACCCACACCCTGTGCTGTGTCGTATTTATGCCCTTCCTTTTTCAGAGTTTATTGCTATTTTTATATAGAGACTGTAAATTGTTGTACCAATTGGTCTTTGTATCTTGTCTGTACCGTTTCTGTGAATTTTGAGTGAACTGAGATTTATCAAAAAGGAACTGTGGAACCTGTTGGGATCTCCCTGAGCTGTTTGAATTTTGAATTGTTTGAGAAAGGGGAATAAAGTTCTGTAGTACGCTACTAGTTTCCTTCGCTCCCGTGAGAAATTTGAAGATTCGCGGATATAATGTCTCACGTAGACGGGCCAATGGCCCACACTAACCTACACAGTGTTCCTAGGTATAGTTTTCTTCTTAGCACTTTCTCCTCTCACATAGTTTTAATTTTAACAATAATTTAATCACAGTCTGCCGAATTACCGACGTAAGACGCAGACACGTTTAGAGAACTACCCAGTGACAAAATAATCAGTAAGAAACCGAAAGGTGTATAGGTTAGCGCAGTTTACCTTCAAGACTCGTTTTCTTTCGTTCATCCTTCTGGTTTCATAGAAAACATCTCGATACCTAAAATTAACTCATTTTTTCATATTTCAGTAATCGTTCATACTCGACGACTCTGTGATTTCCATCCAGGGTTCCGCGGAACCCTGGGGTTCCTTATGCCATCATCAAGGGTTCCGCAAGGAGTCTTGAGATAAATAGGTATTGCAAATGACGCTGATCTGAATTTACACAGCTCGAATAGCAGTGGTAGATATATGATTTATATAAAAGTAATTTATATATAATTATATATATATATATTATATATTATATTATATATATATTATATTATATTTATAATATATATATAGATATAATATATACATATATATTATATATATATATATATATATAGATAATATATATATATTATATATATATATATATATCTATATATATATATATCTAATATATATATATATATAATATAATTTATAGATATATATATATATATATATATATATATATATATACTATATATATATATAGATATATATATATATAGGCATCAAAACTTTTAGGCGCAGATCAGGCCTTCCCCTCTGTGTATCACTACTGATAACATTCAAGTAAAGTCATTGATGGCTATCTAACAAATTTTTAGCGAGAATCATTAGAATAGTATTCTTGCATATGATTTCGTCTGGACCCGATGTCATGTACGTAGAGAAGTGATTACAAACCTATACCTTCAAGGAACCCCTGAAACAATTTTTTATATCCTAGGGAACCCTTATCTCTCTCTCTCTTCACTCTCTCTCTCGTCTCTCTCATCTCTCTCTCTCTCTTATTATATATATATAATATATATATATATATATATATATAGAGAGAGAGAGAGAGAGAGAGAGAGAGAGAGAGAGAGATAAAGGTTCCCTAGGATATAAAAAATTTTTTCAGGGGTTCCTTGAAGGTATAAAGGTTTATAATCACTGCTCTACGTACATGACATCGGGTCCAGACGAAAATCATATGCAAGAATACTATCAAATGATCTCGCTAAATATGTTAGATAGCCATCAATGACTTTACTTGAATGTTATCAGTAGTGATACACAGAGGAGAAGGCCTGATCTGCGCCTAAAATTTTGATGCCTACAGTTCATTGAGCTAAAAACAATGGTATTAAGTGGGTATATGGTCTTCTTCCCTATTGATATACATATTTTTTACCCAGTCATAATTTGTCATACATTGGAATTCTACAACAGAGGAAAGAGAAGTTTAGCCTGGAGCCAAATTAGTCAGTATCACATATAGCCTAAGTCAAATAATGGTAGAACAGTCGTTTGTCAGTGGCGAGAGTAACAGTTATCAAACTAGACCAGGCTAGTTTTCGTTAATAACTGCAATAGGAGAGCTCATATCAGTATGAATATTATAGAGCGTATTCCTGGGGAAGTTCTGTTTTGATTTTCCAAAAATTATATATGAACATTAAGTAACAAATATTATGTATCAATCTAAAACGAAAGTTATCACTTTATTACTTTCTAACAATTATTTATTCATTTGAGCTTTTGTAAAATACACTACTTCTTTAGTTTAATCAGTTTCAAAGATTTAAGGAATTTACATGGACACTGAACAGCAAATATGTTTCAATCTAACGTTATTTATTTATTTGAGCTTATGTTAAACACACAGCTTCTTCAGTCTGATTAATATTCTGGGTGTAAGCGTTAGTATGAATGCATTATTCTATAATTTCACTAATGTTTCAATACAAAGATAAGAAAGCATTTTAAGCAATATCACTTTTTTTGTTTAACTAAATCGAAAAAATGGGTTTTGCATTCATTATCCTTGGGACGTCCATTTCATATTGCCTTCATTTCAGTACTGTTGCACTGATGTTATGGGGGCTGAAACCCCCATTTTTTGTTACTGCTTATTCTAGAGCACATGTGGGATTAAGTGATATGTAATTGATAATGAATTTCGAAATTCATTTACAATTAGCTATAATGTTCTTAGAGCACCTATTTCAAAAATATTGTTTGTACATGCTGGGGCGTCTATCTTTGATACATTTTATACATAATCGTGGTAATATATTATATATATATATATATATATATATATATATATATATATATACATATATAGTATGTATGTATATATATATATATATATATATATATATATATACTATATACATATATATATATATACACCGAGCTACAAATGTCCTTTAATATCGAATTCACTCTACCTCGGAATTAATATATTTTCATATATGCTTAACCGAAGGGGAATTTTATTAGGCGATAATAGAAATTGTCGGCGCCCAGGCGCGAACCCAGGACACCATACAAATCCAGGAACGTCAGTGAAGCTTTTACCCACTCCACCACCGTGGAGTGTAAAAGCTTCACTGACGTTCCTGGATTTGTATGGTGTCCTGGGTTCGCGCCTGGGCGCTGACAATTCTATTATCGCCTAAATAAAATTCCCCTTCGGTTAAGCATATATGAAAATATATTAATTCCGAGGTAGAGTGAATTAGATATTAAAGGACATTTGTAGCTCGATGTATGTATATGAATCACGGTAATGTGATATGACTAATATATGTGTATATATATATACCATACATATATATATATTATATATATATATATATATATATATATATATATATATATTCAACCATACTGGATAAGAGTATTTAGAGAGAAATGTAAGGTGTATACCTATACGTGGTCCGTTCTGTCAAACACCCTCCTTATTTTCCCGATAGTAAACCTCACGCTTTCTCATCCAGCTACTATTGCTTTATTTCTTTTCCTTTCTTCCTATACCCATAAACATTTCCTATTGACCCTATGACCACGGCTGGGAATTTGGCATACCCCTCATAACATTACTTTTGTGTCTTTGACACTACCTCATTTTTTATCACATTCCTCTTTACATGCTCTTCTTCCTTCCTTATTAAGATATATTTGTTTTCATCACTTTTACAGACGCATTTTCCTCGGTTCCTCTCCCGTATTAACTTCTGTCTATCCAAGCTTTCTTTCCAATCGATTAATGACCAAATGCACCTTTAGCTGAGTCTGTTTCCACCATACCATGCATTAGCGTGTTCTTCCATATAATAGTACTATTATAGTATTATAAGCAAATAGAAAGTTTTTACACAGATATTCTCTCTTGGCAATCGTTCATTGCTATCAATCAAGCCTTTTATCATAACATTTCAATATCTATCCAACTCCAAACTCATCTAGGGACAAGTTCGGTAACTTCTTCTATCTATTCTTTCACTAATTTTTTTTCATTCCTGGATCATCTACACTCATTTTTACAGGATTTCGTCGGGCATACTCAATCTTACCCATGTAGTTGGCAAATTAACATATTTACACTTTTGCATTCAACTGCAGTCTTCTTTTCGTCACAAGTGCTATTTTTTCCTTTGCTCTACGACCCTCAGCTGACACAGACACACCCATTCACCTTCCATTCATATTTGCTTCACAAGGTGCGACAATATCGAGCTTTCTCTCCTTAAACCAATCAACTGGTATATATTTCTTCATTCCTGCACCATATCTACACACAGGCAGAACCTCAGACCTTGCTATTTCATTTTTCCCCTTTTTAAATTTTTTTACGATAATAGTACGGGGTCTGGGGCTGCAGACCCCATGCCATAGCTACTGGTTGGCCCTCACCCCATGCAAAGATCCAAGAATGCTATTATTTTCATATTCTGATACTTCACAGGAGTTACAGTGTATTTGTTGTTGGCCCCATGACAAAGGGCCCATCAACCATTTAGGAAACCTATCTTCCCCTGTGGCTTCACAACCCTCTACGAGACTGTGTTCTGCCCTGGAGTAAGGTGGCTTAGAATTCCAAGCTTTTCGTACTTCCTAGAATAACCGAAAGACAAGGTTGCCAGTTGTGCATTCATCCTCTAATTGCGAAAAAGAATAATCAGAAGGCTGAATGGCGCTGAGTGAACACCCCCCGCACACAGTTGTATAACATGCCCATGCACTTCCTTCATATAAATGCCCTTCGATTCTAACACCTCGGCCACAATGTCAAGTCAATAAATATAAGAATTTTCTTTGTACCTTCTGCAAGAGACTTCTACATATGATATCATTTTTCCCAATGTAACCCCTTTCCTTTTCTACACACAAAGATTCTCATCTCTTTTCTCATTCCCTTACTTATTCGTCACGATTATCTTCGTTATACCTGTACGTTTACCACTTTTGAAAACTTTCCTAATACACATGAAGTACACAAACAAAAACTATGCAGCTTCCACCTTTTTCTCTTCCAGTTCTGTTCAACAATCCTTCGCACTTCCGTGGCGAACAGTTGACTCGACAATCCTTTCTCCCATTCTTCACTTTCTTACAAATACTTTTCCTTGATACCTTTAACGAACGTCGCACGGCCTTCTCAGCTTCACTAATTGTGTTAGTCATCAAAGCACAAATACATGAAAGCAAGCAATTCTTCGTAACAGATGTGCACATGTACTAACGCGTTTAGTGTATGAATATGAGCTAAAGGAAGGGTCTTACTATGGAATGTAACATGCAAAGCTTTCTTCCTATGCCACATCCTTTACATCTCGAAGAACATCGAGTTAACGAAAGTAGGCGATTCAGCACTATGTTCTGAGTCACTAAGACCATTTGGTACTCATTTCATAGCGGTATGTTTCTGATAAGACTATTGTAATTTTTTTATCAGTGCGTTTGATAATGGTAGGGATAAAAAGTGGCTATTGTTTGTGGCTCTGATATAGCATAGTGATGATTATAATGGCGAAACTTGTGATTATTAATTCCTTATACGTGTGTGTGTGTTGTTGCATTCATGTACAAGGAAAATTGATACTAAAACCCTCTTCCTCTTGTTTTTCAAACGGTGTGCATGTCAGGTTTATTAGAAGCACTAAGGATGACTGACTGGTGGTCCACTCAGCGTCTGGCAAATGTGGGGATGTATTTGTCTTGTTGGATGTGCCGGCTGCTCTCAGTTGACCAGTTTCATTCCAGCAATAATTTTGCCTTTCCATGGGCAAAAGCTTTTCAATATTAGTGAGACATGTACATATTATTCCTGTTATTGTTTTCGTTACGTTTGCAAATATTTCTTTACGCTTGTGTTACATTTTGTTGATTCTTTCCTGAGATATTGAATTGAATCCTGGTCCATGGAGTCAATTACGAAAAGGTCGTATTTTATGTGGCATTGTCTGTGGATTATATAAGAATAAAACGGTCCAGGATGTTGCTGCTGTTAATTTTAACATCCTATTTTGTTCTGAAAAAAAGAATTTGCGATTCCTGTTGATTCTAGGGTTTAAGAATCCCATTTTACTCAAGAATCATGCCATTCCAAGGGCCAGTGGAATGGTTCCTATATCAAAGAGGGCTTCTCTGCATCTCATAGACCACTGTATGAGTGTGGATGTCATGAAACACAAGTGGCTAAAGTCTGTGGAAGACTAACAAATCTTCATGTTTTTATTCTGGCTATAGGAACCCAGATTTGAATGGCTGCTTGCTCACCAGAATGGCAGCAGTCAGGAAGCTGACTGCAAAGTTTGTTTCATTTTCGTTGGTAATTACAACGCTTATCACACTGAAATGGACTGAATGGCTGAATTCAGGTACTTTCACAGCTGTTCATGGTGCTGCTGGTCTAGATTCCCCACTATTTCTGATTGTGAACAGTAAAAAAATGAACTCACACACCATTCTGACAAGTGTCTTGACCTTCTCTTTACAGATGTTACAGGGATTGTATCTTGTGGAGAAGGTTGGCTTGTGGGGTCACCTGATCAATGTTTGATTAAAGTTATGTGAAGATGGATCAGGTGTTTCTAATGTTAGCTTTTGAAGAAGGTATAATTGAAATCCCAGGCCAAACTAGATCTTAAGGAACTCAGTTGGAGCAGTATTTATAGAACTACAAATATTATCAAGGGTTTAAATGCTCACCTTAAGAGTATTAACGAGAGGAGAATTCGACAGAAGTCAAAACTTTGCTCCTTCGCCTCGACAATTATGCTCGCATGGACCTTAGTGGGATCTTGCCCATGTTTTTTTTTTTTTTTTTAAAGTCTGCTAATTTCATTGATCCTAAGATTACTACTGTTTTCAGAAGATTCGTTGGATTCCCAAGTTTTCTTTCTTTTTGGAGGAAGTGGAACATTGCTGCAATAGCTAAGCAACTCAGTCCATCCTGATACCCTTGTGAATATAAGCTGATTTGTTACCCCTGTTTTAGGTCCTCTCTAAGAGTCTTTGTGGGTTTATTGAAGATAATAATCTGCTAACAGTATTAAAGGTTGGGTTTTCGTAAAAGTCTTGGTACTTGTGCTCACACTTGTACCATGGGCACGCATGGTAAATCTGGATTATAGTGAAGTCTTAAGATGACTGAGAATTGGTGTCTCCTTTATTATTATCTTAATTGAGTTTTTAATAGGCAGAACCCAAAGAGAATGTGCTGATGGCCAGTGTCAACACAGTAATGTCATTTCAGGTATTCTTCAAGGTAGTGCTCTTGAACCTTTGCTTTTTATCATATATACAAATAACATGTGGAAAGGTCTGGAGATTAAATTGATTGCAGGCACAAGTAATGCTACTCATTTAGCTGTTGTTCCTTCCCTGTGCCTTAGGTCTGTGGTTGCAGAAGCCTTGACTAGAGATCTGGCACATATTCATGAGTGGAGTAGGCTCAGGACATGAAGTTTAACCCTTCTAAAATCATAGAATCAGTGCACTTTTGTCTTTGTTTCCTGATTCTCATTTAAATAGGTACAATTTTAAATGTCAGTGACCCTTAAGATTTTAGGGGTAGCTTTTAATGAAATATTTGCTTTGGAGAGGAAAATACGTAATATTGATTCCTCGGTTTCTGAATCATTTGGTGTCTTACAGAAATGTGTTTGAATATCTCTTGATGTGGCATTTATATCTGTTTTAACTTTTTTTTCTTCTTTGTGTGGAGTACTGTTCTCCATTATGGTCTTCAGGTGCTGACTCTCATCTCAAACTCTTGGATAGAGTTATGTCATCAGTCAAGTTTATTTTGCCAGTTCTTAATGGCGACTTGTGGCATAGACGTAAAGTGAGTTCATTATGTTTGCTGCATAAAATGTAATACAACAACAAACATCCCCTGCACTCTTCTTTACCTGACCTATACCTGTTTCAGCCACAGCAATAAGCAGGCTGCTACTACTGCAAACAGTAGGCCGTTTTCTAGCTTCAGGTTTAATACTATTCACTTTACTGTAGTAGATTCACATCAACCGTGCATTTGATGTCTAGGCCACTCCCTTACGACGCTCCTGATTCGCTGTCGATAAGCCAATCACAGGGCTGGAAGCTCTCAGTCTTTCTGGAGAGTTCACATGGGTAGGATTTATGTTCCACTTCTCCTGAGGGGTACGTCTTTCAAAAGTATCTCTCAGGAACTCTCTCGAGGGACTGAGAGTTTCCAACCTTGTGATTGGCTTATCAACAGCCAGTCAGGAGCGTCGTAAGGGAATGGCCTAAACATGAAATGCATGGTTGATGTGAATCTACCATAGGAGTTTTGTCATGGTTACAACTATAATGTGGAATAATCTGCCTAGTAGTACAGCTGTGGAATATTTAACCAAGCAGCTAATTTATTCCTGCCCATTACTGACATTTCCTAAATTTCAGGTGTAGTATTAGGTTTGCTTTCTGTTCCCTCATATGCATATATTCATCACCCTTTCCTACAATTAGTCTCTATTTCCGCAGGCTGATTTCCCTGTGGAGCCCTTTTGGGTTTGTATAATTTGTTGACTCTATCCATAAGCGTTTTCAGCTGAAGATTTAAAGAAAAAAAAAGTCACTGTAAAATTCAAGACATTTGTTAAAACATTCTCAAGATTCTCAATACAGTTCAAATACCATTACAGAATAGGGAGTAAAGTGATTTCAACCACTGATCTCAATTGTGCGTCAGTCATTCCACAATCAAATCTGAGCTCGTCACAGCGACCATCTTACCCCTCCAAAATTGGTGTGAATGCAATAGGAGCTCGCTAAGAATAGTCTCCTGTTCATCCTTTAATATGCTACCTCCCAATCAGCCCTTGTCATTATTCTTACTGTTTAGTGTTTTATTCATATATTTCTAATTACCAGCAACATAATTATAATCACAGTATGCAAACATTTACCAGTTTTTTTATCATTTTATTTTCTCTCATCTCCCCTGTATCTCATGTAAATTTCAAGCGCCAGTTTCCTTATTCTGACTTGCTTAGGTGATATTTGATCCATAATTTAAGTACCGAATAAATACCGAAATACGAGAAATTCAAGTTCATGTCTTGTATAACTGATATGAACGAATTCGATTTTTTAATGGAGTCGTTGATAAGAGATTAGATAGGTTTGTATTTTTTTTTTTTTTCGTTATCCTGTTTTCAATCTTTTTATTTCGTAGAGACGTAGAAGGGTAGATTTTTTCTATTTGAATACTTTCAACCTTGATATTTTTTCTTATCTGTTCTGTACTTATTATTCACGACTTGATAACTTAAATTCATTCATTCATTCATTCTACACTTATATCTATTGCCATGATATTAAACAAATATTGTATGGCAAAGTGGCGTTGAAAGAAGTCAACAAAGAACATGACCCCTTTTTGTTGTTGTTGAATCCTACGCACACAGACACACAACACATCAGCGAGTCAATATCCTCCATCAAAAGGATTCTCCTTTTGCCTAGGTCGCACTTTCTCGACTTCACTCAAATATGTTGTAACCCCATTTTCATGAGCCAGTGTTTTCAATTTCCATATATTATCAGATTAGCCACTCCTTTCCTCCAGCATCAACATTCATTTTTCTCTCAATAACAAATATTTCTCCAACACCCAAACTACAACTGTAGAAAGTGGTTACACCAGTAGGTGGGAAAGTAGTTAATTTTCTAAAATACCAGGATTTCATGTTCATCCCAGCATAAACCTGGATGACTAGCATACACCTTGTGGTGGGTGTGACAAGTGACTTAATAATGATACTTTCCAGTTTCACGTTTATTACCCCTGCATTTGTATGGTAAAATATAAAATCTCACTTTAATTACCCATCTGCCAGCTGTAAAACACATATGCCAAAGCCAGTCATTATCTGTGGTGAGGGTAAACTGAATTCCATCGCCAAATACTCAGTAGTAACCAACAGATTTCCATTGCCAAATGCTCAGTAATAACCAACTGATTTCCATTCCAAAATGCTCAGTAGTAACCAACTGAATTCCATTGCCAAATGCTCAGTAATAACCAACTGATTTCCATTCCCAAATGCTCAGTAGTAACCAACTGAATTCCATCGCCAAATACTCAGTAGTAACCAACTGATTTCTATTGCCAAATGCTCAGTAATAACCAACTGATTTCCATTCCCAAATGCTCAGTAGTAACCAACTGAATTCCATTGCCAAATGCTCAGTAGTAACCAACTGAATTCCATTGCCAAATGCTCAGTAGTAACCAACTGAATTCCATTGCCAAATGCTCAGTAGTAACCAACTGAATTCCATTGCCAAATGCTCAGTAGTAACCAACTGATTTCCATTACAAAATGCTCAGTAGCAACCAACTGAATTCCATTACAAAATGCTCAGTAGTAACCAACTGAATTCCATTACAAAATGCTCAGTAGTAACCAACTGAATTCCATTGCCAAAGGCTCAGTAGTAACCAACTGATTTCCATTACAAAATGCTCAGTAGTAACCAACTGAATTCCATTACAAAATGCTCAGTAGTAACCCTGAACTCCATTGCCAAATGCTCAATAGTAACCAACTGAATTCCATTGCCAAATGCTCAGTAGTAACCAACAGATTTCCATTGCCAAATGCTCAGTAGTAACCAACTGAATTTCATTGCCAAATGCTCAGTAGAAACCAACTGAATTCCATTGCCAAACAGAATTCCATTACAAAATGCTCAGTAGTAACCAACTGATTTCCATTACAAAATACTCAGTAGTAACCAACTGAATTCCATTACAAAATGCTCAGTAGAAACCAACTGAATTCCATTACAAAATCCTCAGTAGTAACCAACTGAATTCCATTACAAAATACTCAGTAGTAACCAACTGAATTCCATTACAAAATGATCAGTAGTAACCAACAGAATTCCATTACCTAATGCTCAGTAGTAACCAACTGATTTCCATTACAAAATACTCAGTAGTAACCAACTGAATTCCATTACAAAATACTCAGTAGTAACCGATTGAATTCCATTACAAAATACTCAGTAGTAACCAACTGAATTCCATTACAAAATGATCAGTAGTAACCAACTGAATTCCATTACAAAATGCTCAGTATTAACCAACTGATTTCCATTACAAAATACTCAGTAGTAACCAACTGACTTCCATTACAAAATGCTCAGTAGTAACCAACTGAATTCCATTACAAAATGCTCAGTAGTAACCAACTGAATTCCATTACAAAATGATCAGTAGTAACCAACAGAATTCCATTACCTAATGCTCAGTAGTAACCAACAGAATTCCATTACCAAATGCTCAGTAGTAACCAACTGAATTCCATTACCAAATGCTCAGTAGTAACCAACTGAATTCCATTACAAAATTATCAGTAGTAACCAACTGAATTCCATTACCAAATGCTCAGTAGTAAACCAAACTGATTCCATTACAATGATCAGCAGTAGTAACCAACTGAATTCCATTACAAAATGCTCAGTAGTAACCAACTGAATTCCATTACAAAATGCTCAGTAGTTAACAACCGAATTCCATTACAAAATGCTCAGTAGTAACCAACTGAATTCCATTACCAAATGCTCAGTAGTAACCAACTGAATTCCATTACCAAATGCTCAGTAGTAACCAACTAAATTCCATTACCAAATGCACAGTAGTAGCCAACTGAATTCCATTACCAAATACTTAGTAGTAACCAACTGAATTCCATTACAAAATGATCATTAGTAACCAACTGAATTCCATTATAAAATGCTCAGTAGAAACCAACTGAATTCCATTACAAAATGATCAGTATTAACCAACTGAATGCCATTACAAAATGCTCAGTAGTAACCAACTAAATTCCATTACAAAATGCTTAGTAGTAACCAACTGAATTCCATTACAAAATGCTCAGTAGTAACCAACTGAATTCCATTACCAAATGCTTATTATTAACCAACTGAATTCCATTACCAATTGCTCAGTAGTAACCAACTAAATTCCATTACCAATTGCACAGTAGTAATCAACTGAATTCCATTATAAAATGATCATTAGTAACCAACAGAATTCCATTACAAAATGATCAATAGTAACCAACAGAATTCCATTACAAAATGCTCAGTAGTAACCAACTGAATTCCATTACAAAATGCTCAGTAGTAACCAACTGAATTCCGTTACAAAATGATCAGTAGTAACCAACTGAATTCCGTTACAAAATGCTCAGTAGTAACCAACTGAATTCCATTACAAAATGATCAGTAGTAACCAACTGAATTCCGTTACAAAATGCTCAGTAGTAACCAACTGAATTCCGTTACAAAATGCTCAGTAGTAACCAATTGAATTCCATTACAAAATGATCAGTAGTAACCAACTGAATTCCGTTACAAAATGCTCAGTAGTAACCAACTGAATTCCGTTACAAAATGATCAGTAGTAACCAACTGAATTCCATTACAAAATGCTCAGTAGTAACCAACTGAATTCCGTTACAAAATGCTCAGTAGTAACCAACTGAATTCCATTACAAAATGATCAGTAGTAACCAACAAAATTCCATTGCCAAATGCTCAGTAGTAACCAACAGAATTCCATTACCAAATGCTCAGTAGTAACCAACTGAATTCCATTGCCAAACAGAATTCCATTACAAAATGCTCAGTAGTAACCAACTGAATTCCATTACAAAATTATCAGTAGTAACCAACAGAATTCCATTACAAAATTATCAGTAGTAACCAACTAAATTCCATTACAAAATGCTCAGTAGTAACCAACTGAATTCCATTACAAAATGCTCAGTAGTAACCAACAGAATTCCATTACAAAATGCTCAGTAGTAACCAACTGAATTCCATTGCCAAACAGAATTCCATTACAAAATGCTCAGTAGTAACCAACTGAATTCCATTACCAAAGGTCAGTAGTAACCAACAGAATTCCATTACAAAATGCTCAGTAGTGACCAACAGAATTCCATTACAAATTATCAGTAGTAACCAACAGAATTCCATTACAAAATGATCAGTAGTAACCACAAAATTCCATTGCCAAATGCTCAGTAGTAACCAACAAAAGTTCCATTACCAAATGATAGTATAACCAACTGAATTCCTTACAAAATGCTCAGTAGTAAACAACCAAATTCCATTGCCAATGCTCCAGTAGTACCCACTGATTCATTACAAAATGCTCAGTAGTAACCAACAGAATTCCCATTACAAAATTACAGTAGTAACCAACTAAATTCCATTACAAAATGCTCAGTATAACCCAACAGAATTTCCATTACAAAATGCTCATAGTAACCAACAGAATTCCATTACAATGCTCAGTAGTAACCAACTGAATTCATACGGAAAAATGCTCAATATTACCAACGAATTCCATTCAAAATGCTCAGTAGTAACACCTGAATTCCATTACAAAAATGCTCAGTAGTGAACCCTGAATTCCATTACAAATGCTCAGTAGTACCACTGAATTCCATTACAATGCTCAGTAGTAAGCCACTGATTCATTACATCATGGTCAGTATAACCCAACAGAATTCCATTACAAAAATTATCAGTAGTAACCAACTAATTCATTATCAAATGCTCAGTAGTAACCAACAAATTCCATTACAAACTGCTCAGTAGTACCAACAGAATTCATTACAAAATGCTCAGTGTACCAACTAAATGGATCATACATGGGGCTCATAGTACCAACAGAATTCCATTACAAATGCTCCAGTAGTACCCAACTGAATTCCATACAAAATGCTCAGTATAACCACTGAATTCATTACAAATGCTCAGTAGTAACCACTATTCCCATTACAAAATGCTTAGTAGTAACTCAACTGAAATTCCATTGCCCAACAGCAATTCCATTACAAAATGCTCATAGTAACCAACTTGGGAATTCCAATTTAGCAAATTGCTCATAAAAGTACCAACGAATTCCATTACAAATGCTTCATAAGTAACCAAAACTGAATTCCATTACAAAATGCTCAATAGTAACCAATGGTGCTTGAATTCCATTACAAAATTGCTTAATGAAGTAACCAACTGATTCATTAACCAAAATGCTCAATTAAGTTAACCAACGGAATTCCATTACGAAATGGCTTCATAGTAGCCAACTGGAATTTTCAATTGCCAAAGAGAATTCCATTACAAATGCTTCCAGTAGTTAACCAAACTGAATTCCATTACAAAATGCTCAATAGTAACCAACAATTCCATTAACCAAAATAAAGGTCATTAGTAACCCAACCTAATTCCATACAAAATGCTTCCATAGTTAACCAAAACTGAATTCCATTACAATGCTCGTAGTAACCAACTGAATTCCATTACAAAATACTCAATATAACCAACTGAATTCATTACCAATGCTCAGTATACCAACAGAATTCTTACAGAATGCTCAGTAGTAACCACTGATTTCATTGCCAAAGATAATGTCCATTTACAAAATGCGCAGTAATAACCAACGGACTTCATTACAAATGCTCAGTAGTTAACCAACTGAATTCCGTTACAAAAATGTTCAGTAGTACCAACTGATTCCATTACAATATGCTCAGTAAGTAACCAACTGAATCCATTACATATGCCTCAGTAGTACGCAACTGAATTCCATTACAATATGCCAAGTAGTAACCAACTGAATTCCATTACAAATGCTCAGTAGTAACTCAACTGAATTCCATTAAAAATGCTCAGTAGTAACCAACTGAATTCCATTACAAATGCTCCAGTAGTAACCAACTGAATTCCTTACAAAATGCTCATAGTAACCAACTGAATTCTTACAATATGCTCAGTAGTAACCAACGATTCCATTACAAAATGATCATTAGTAACCAACTGAATTCCATTACAAAATGCTCAGTAGTAACCAACTGAATTCCATTACAAAATGCATAGTTGTAACCAACTGAATTCCATTACAAAATGCTCAGTAGTAACCAACTGAATTCCATTACAAAATTATCAGTAGTAACCAACTAAATTCCATTACAAAATGCTCAGTAGTAACCAACTGAATTCCATTACAAAATGATCAGTAGTAACCAACTGAATTCCATTACAAAATGCTCAGTAGTAACCAACTGAATTCCATTACAAAATGCTCAGTAGTAACCAACAGAATTCCATTACAAAATGCTCAGTAGTAACCAACAGAATTCCATTACAAAATGCTCAGTAGTAACCAACAGAATTCCATTACAAAATGCTCAGTAGTAACCAACTGAATTCCATTACAAAATGCTCAGTAGTAACCAACAGAATTCCATTACAAAATGCTCAGTAGTAACCAACAGGATTCCATTGCTAAATGCTCAGTAGTAACCAACAGAATTCCATTGCCAAATGCTCAGTAGTAACCAACTGAATTCCATCACAAAATGCTCAATTGTAACCAATTGAATTCCATTACAAAATGATCAGTAGTAACAACTGAATTCCATTACAAAATGCTCAGTAGTAACCAACAGAATTCCATTACAAAATGATCAGTAGTAACCAAAAGAATTCCATTACAAAATGCTCAGTAGTAACAACTAAATTCCATTACAAAATGCTCAGTAGTAACCAACAGAATTCCATTACAAAATGCTCAGTAGTAACCAACAGAATTCCATTACAAAATGCTCAGTAGTAACCAACTAAATTCCATTGCCAAATGCTCAGTAGTAACCAACTGAATTCCATTACAAAATGCTCAGTAGTAACCAACAGAATTCCATTACAAAATGCTCAGTAGTAACCAACAGAATTCCATTACAAAATGCTCAGTAGTAACCAGCTAAATTCCATTGCCAAACCTAAATGGCTCATTAGTAACCAACTGAATTCCATTTACCAAAAATGCTCAAGTAAGTAAACCAACAGAATTCCATTACAAAAATGCCCTCCAGTAGTAAACCAAACAGGAATTTCATTGCCAAATGCTCAGAAATAACCAACTAAATTCCATTACAAAATGCTCAGTAGTAACCAACTAAATTCCACTGCCAAATGCTTAGTAGTAACAACAGAATTCCATTGCCAAATGCTCATTAGTAACCAACAGAATTTCATTACAAAATGCTCATTAGTAACCAACTGAATTCCATTACAAAATGCTCAGTAGTAACCAACTGAATTCCATTACCAAATGCTCAGTAGTAACCAACTGAATTCCATTGCCAAACAGAATTCCATTACAAAATGCTCAGTAGTAACCAACTGAATTCCATTTCAAAATTATCAGTAGTAACCAACTGAATTCCATTACAAAATTATCAGTAGTAACCAACTGAATTCCATTGCCAAATGCTCATTAGTAACCAACTGAATTCCATTACAAAATGCTCATTAGTAACCAACTGAATTCCATTACAAAATGCTCAGTAGTAACCAACTGAATTCCATTACCAAATGCTCAGTAGTAACCAACTGAATTCCATTGCCAAACAGAATTCCATTACAAAATGCTCAGTAGTAACCAACTGAATTCCATTTCAAAATTATCAGTAGTAACCAACTGAATTCCATTACAAAATGATCAGTAGTAACCAACTGAATTCCATTACAAAATGCTCAGTAGTAACCAACAGAATTCCATTACAAAATGCTCAGTAGTAACCAACAGAATTCCATTACAAAATGCTCAGTAGTAACCAACAGAATTCCATTACAAAATGCTCAGTAGTAACCAACTGAATTCCATTACAAAGTGCTCAGTAGTAACCAACAGAATTCCATTACAAAATGCTCAGTAGTAACCAACAGGATTCCATTGCCAAATGCTCAGTAGTAACCAACAGAATTCCATTGCCAAATGCTCAGTAGTAACCAACTGAATTCCATCACAAAATGCTCAGTTGTAACCAATTGAATTCCATTACAAAATGCTCAGTAGTAACAACTGAATTCCATTACAAAATGCTCAGTAGTAACCAACAGAATTCCATTACAAAATGCTCAGTAGTAACCAACAGAATTCCATTACAAAATGCTCCTTAGTAACAACTAAATTCCATTACAAAATGCTCAGTAGTAACCAACAGAATTCCATTACAAAATGATCAGTAGTAACCAACAGAATTCCATTACAAAATGCTCAGTAGTAACCAACTGAATTCCATTGTCAAATGCTCAGTAGTAACCAACTGAATTCCATTACAAAATGCTCAGTAGTAACCAACAGAATTCCATTACAAAATGCTCAGTAGTAACCAACAGAATTCCATTACAAAATGCTCAGTAGTAACCAGCTAAATTCCATTGCCAAATGCTCATTAGTAACCAACTGAATTCCATTACAAAATGCTCATTAGTAACCAACGGAATTCCATTACAAAATGCTCAGTAGTAACCAACAGAATTTCATTGCCAAATGCTCAGAAGTAACCAACTAAATTCCATTACAAAATGCTCAGTAGTAACCAACTAAATTCCACTACCAAATGCTTAGTAGTAACAACAGAATTCCATTGCCAAATGCTCATTAGTAACCAACTGAATTCCATTACAAAATGCTCATTAGTAACCAACTGAATTCCATTACAAAATGCTCAGTAGTAACCAACTGAATTCCATTACCAAATGCTCAGTAGTAACCAACTGAATTCCATTGCCAAACGGAATTCCATTACAAAATGCTCAGTAGTAACCAACTGAATTCCATTACAAAATTATCAGTAGTAACCAACTGAATTCCATTACAAAATTATCAGTAGTAACCAACTGAATTCCATTACAAAATGCTCAGTAGTAACCAACAGAATTCCATTACAAAATGCTCAGTAGTAACCAACAGAATTCCATTACAAAATGCTCAGTAGTAACCAACTGAATTCCATTGCCAAACAGAATTCCATTACAAAATGCTCAGTAGTAACCAACTGAATTCCATTACAAAATTATCAGTAGTAACCAACAGAATTCCATTACAAAATGCTCAGTAGTAACCAACTGAATTCCATTGCCAAACAGAATTCCATTACAAAATGCTCAGTAGTAACCAACTGAATTCCATTACCAAATGCTCAGTAGTAACCAACTGAATTCCATTACAAAATGCTCAGTAGTAACCAACTGAATTCCATTACAAAATTATCAGTAGCAACCAACAGAATTCCATTACAAAATGCTCAATAGTAACCAACTGAATTCCATTACAAAATGCTCAGTAGTAACCAACAGAATTCCATTACAAAATGCTCAGTAGTAACCAACTGAATTCCATTACAAAATGCTCAGTAGTAACCAACTGAATTCCATTACAAAATGCATAGTAGTAACCAACTGAATTCCATTACAAAATGATCAGTAGTAACCAACTGAATTCCATTATAAAATGCTCAGTAGTAACCAACAGAATTCCATTACAAAATCTCAGTGTAACAAAATTATTCCAAAATTACATGAAAACTCAGTATAGTTACCAAAACTGATGCCTTCAAAATGCTCAGTGTAACCAACAGAATTCCATACAAAATGCTCAGTAGTAACAACTGAAATTCATTAACGAAAATGGCTCAGTAGTCAACAAAGAATTCCCATTACCAAAAATGCTCCAGTAGTAAACAACTAAATTCAATTAAAACCAAAATGCAAAGTAGTAAACCCAACAGAATTCCATTACAAAATGCTCAGTAGAACCAACAGAAAATTCCATTAACCAAAATGCCTTTCAAAACACGTAGTAACCAAACCTGAAATTCCATTAACATAAAATGCTCAGTAGTAACCAACTGCATCCAATTACAAATGCTCAGTGAGTAACCAACAAGGAATTCCATACCAAACATGCTCAGTAGTAACCAACTATTCCATTGCCAAACAGAATTCCATTACAAAATGCCAAGTAGTAACCAACTGAATTCCATTAGCAAAATTATCAGGTAGGTGAACCAACAAGAATTCTATTACAAAATGCTCAGTTAAGTAACCAACTGAATTCCATTGCCAAACAGAATTCCATTACAAATGCTCAGTAGTAACCAACTGAATTCCATTACCAAAAATGCTCAGTAGTAACAACTGAATTCCATTACAAATGCTCCAGTTAGTACCAACTGAATTCCCATTACAAAATTATCAGTAGCAACCAAAACAGAATTCCCATTACAAAATGCTCAATAGTACCAACTGAATTCGCATTACAAAAATGCTCAGTAGTAAAACCAAAAACAGAATTCCATTACAAAAATGCTCAGTAGTAACCAACTGAATTCCATTTACAAAATGCTCAGTAGTAACCAACTGAATTCCATTATAAAAATGCTCAGTAGTAAACCAACAGAATTCCCATTACAAAATGCTCAGTAGTAACAACTAAAAATTCCATTACAAAATGCTCAGTAGTAACCGAAAACAGAATTCCATTACAAAATGCTCAGTAGTAACCAACAGAATTCCATTACAAAATGCTCAGTAGTAACCAACTGAATTCCATTACAAAATGCTCAGTAGTAACAACTGAATTCCATTACAAAATGCTCAGTTGTAACCAACAGAATTCCATTATAAAATGCTCAGTAGTAACCAGCTAAATTCCATTGCCAAATGCTCAGTTGTAACCAACTGAATTCCATTGCCAAATGCTCAGTAGTAACCAACAGAATTCCATTATAAAATGCTCAGTAGTAACCAACTGAATTCCATTACAAAATGCTCAGTAGTAACCAACTGAATTCCATTGCCAAATGCTCAGTAGTAACCAAGAGAATTCCATTATAAAATGCTCAGTAGTAACCAACTGAATTCCATTACAAAATGCTCAGTAGTAACCAACTGAATTCCATTGCCAAATGCTCAGTAGTAACCAAAAGAATTCCATTATAAAATGCTCAGTAGTAACCAACAGAATTCCATTACAAAATGCTCAGTAGTAACCAGCTAAATTCAATTGCCAAATGCTCAGTTGTAACCAACTGAATTCCATTGCCAAATGCTCAGTAGTAACCAAAAGAATTTCATTACAAAATGCTCAGTAGTAACCAACTGAATTCCATTACCAAAGGTCAGTAGTAACCAACCGTATTCCATTGCTAAATGCTTAGGAGTGCTCACATACCATGGAAGCTTACTGCCAGTGATTTTTTGTAGTGGTGTACCCTTGTCAGTTGGCTGAAAGGTGCCTGTTGCACCCCTGAGTTAACGTAGATCAACTCATAAGGTGACCTTTTGGAATCTGTTGCAAAATGTTCAACAAGGTCATGAGTATCATGTATCTCTCTAATACTTTCCGTGGGTAGGGTACCCCTGCCACTTGCCTGAAAGTTGCCAAACTCCAGGACCAAGCTACTTCACTTCATGAGGTTCAATAGTTTATTAGAGAAGAGATTCCGTGGACTCTATTCTATATGCTCTCGATATATTCTTCAAACTGCAAAATTGGCAAATAAGCTGTTCATGTTCAGGGTAGCTATGTGTCAGTTACCTGTATTGAGGACCTTAAATAGCAGTGGTAAGGAGTTCTCTGAGATCTTTTGTTTCCAAGATGTGATTTGAGATATTATGGGTCTCAGTGTTTCTGGGGTCCGGCAGTCCCATTGCAGTATCATGATTCGTGGTTGTCAGCCACCTTAGATGTGACATCCTGCTGTTGGCTCTCTACCTTGGTTGCCTTATTACTTGCTCCTCTTTTGTGTCTGTCAATCAGTGAGTCGTGTCTTTGAGGATGTCATTCACATTTACTTAGCAGCGATATATATAAATGTCTGTGTGTTTATGTATATATTCTTATATATTGTGTTTATGTATATGAATGGGTGTCAAGTTGATACGTATTCTTAATAATTCACTGTGTAAACTATACCTGCTGTTTGCTGTTGCATGCTTGATGCATTCAAAGAAAATCAAGATATACTATACAGGAGACAATAAGGCAGCCATTAAACTCTGTTGTGACGGCTGTAATCAGTTCTAACTGTATTCAACAGAAATGGAATATTTTTTATAATAACGGATAATTAATCGGTGTAAGAATTGGATATAAAGATATAATTACTCAAGCCGTTAACTTTCGAGTTATATAACCCGATTTGCTGATGCACTTATTCATCTTCATTATTATAAGTGATTTGAAATTAGTCTAAATTTTGTTTAGAATGTTCGATAACAAAAATTATGTTTCTTTGTTCTGTAAACCCAATGGCCCATTACATTAATTCCACAAAGGAGAAACATTTTTCGTGACAATGGGGAACCTTATATTATATGCCTTATATTTTTAGCACAATCATGTACGGACTCATTTTTATCATTCTAAATAAGACAGTAACAGAAAGATCCCTTTCTTGAACATTTATTTGTCCATGATAAATTGAAGTAGGTATATTTCAAGACAGGGTTTCGGGAAGGCTAAGAGGGAGAATCTCACAAATGCCTCAAGGACCCAAATCGCGAGAAGGAGAGGAGGAGGAGGAGGAGGAGGAGAAGGAGGAGGAGGGCTTTCTTTCTCTTCATGCATATGTTAATTGTCGGCTCGGATCAGGTCATTTGAGAAGATCTCGTTGAAATGAGTAATTATCGTACTTCGCCAGAGCTCGCTCTTTTTCCTCTCCTACTTTTTCCTCTTTTTCTTTTCCCCCTTTTTTTCGTCTTTCGCAAGAGTGAAAAGGAATGGGAAAAGAGAGGATGAGAGAAAAAAATTCACGAGGAGTTTTTTGGGGGGATTTTTCCGAGAATTCTTTTATTTTCTGCTTCTTTAATTCTGCCATTGTGTTCGAATGAAAGTTTCCATTTTTCTCCAACACTTTGGTTACAAGTTTTTAACTTTTTTTCAAGCCACTCATCATCACTGAAAGAGAAAAAAACTCCCGTTAAAAAAAAATGACGATAAAACTTTAAGCGTGGATGATGTCTTCATAGCGATTATCTCTCGAACGTAAATAGATTTTTCCCTCCCTTTTTTGTGTGTGCGTGTGTGTGTGATGGCAACTCCCTCGAAAATAGATAAATTCTGGCGGGAACTTTCCCGCGTATTTGGCATGTCGGAGGGATTTGGCGGGAGCTGTTCTGATGAGCTGCGCGCCACCCCATTGATATGTAAATCACAGAAAACCATCAATTGACATGCTAATGATCACCCCTTTATCATGGAGGCGCACGCTCGCACGCTCTCGTGTGCGTATCGGTGTACGTGTTGCGCACCTATCGTGCACCTTCGTGCAAACAAGCCGTGCACATGATTAGTAAGCGTTCGTAAATATAAGATATCATTTATCGCCATACGGGACATCACGGAACTGACATTACGTAACTCAACAGGAAATAAATTGATCTTCTTCGCTTATTTGTGCAGTACGTCTGGGCTTCAGACAGGATGACAGTAGGACGTAGTAAACGTTCCGTCGAGTGGAACGGACGACAGTTGTAAAAGTTCATCATACTCTAACCTAATCACCAATTCTGGGCTTTGATTCATCCTAGATCATTCACAGATAAGCCCCGATGGGTTCATTCACTCTGAGAGTGATAGTAACTGTCACTTATGACGGGGTTGTTTGATTGATTAAAGAGGCAATGCATATTTGATTTAGTTCTCTTCAGAATCTCAACACATCAGGCAATTGTTTTATAACCATGGAAAGCTCCGCATCGTTTTGTTTTATTTTATTTATTTATTTATTTATTTATTTATTTATTTTTTTTTTTTTTTTTGAATCTTTGATTATGTCTACCATTTGTTGTTTGTTTAGATCTGATTTGAACGTATGCCACTGGAAGTCTGTGAGAAAATCTAGTGCCCTTTGTACATTCTCTGTTTAGTACATCAAAGCGCATATAAGCTACAAATGTCCTCTAATATCTAATTCGCTCTTATCAACTAAACATTTCCCTTCAGTTAACATATATAAAAATATATTAATTCTGAGGTAGAGCAAATTAGATATTAAAGGACATTTGTAGCTTAATGCGAATATATGAATCACGGTGATGTGATCAGACTACATATATATATATATCATATATATATATATTATATATATATATAATATATATATATATGTATATAATATGTTTATATGTATATATAAGTATATATACAAAACACACATCTATATATATGTATGTATGTGTGTGTGTTTGTGTGTGTGTGTATGTGTGCGTATCCTATTCAGACTATCAGCGAAAATAATTTGGGGCAAACCTGCCATTCGTACTATTTACCCACGAGGCTATGACCCACTGCAGTTGTCTTCTCCTTAGGTACATGATTCACTACGTATGTCAATGGAAGCACATTATGCCATAAAAGAAAACGGTCCTATGACTCCTCTGTTTGTATGACCGCCTGAGTTGTGTGTGTATGTATTTGCGTATGTTTGTGTTTTCCGATGATGGCGTCTGCGTGCATGTGTCCGCTATTGTGTATTTAATAAATGGGGAAGCCATATTAATAAAAGTTCTTAATTTTTTCTTTTGCATATCTACCATCTTTACGATCTAATGTTTTTTATATCTATAAATGGTACTCATATCCGTGTTATTTTATTTTTCGAATGTCAATCTAAGATTTTTAAATGCGATATTTATATTTTGCAATTGACTTTAATTATACGTACAGTGCTTTTGGAAGTCCCTTAGTCCTGATAGTGGCACATACAAGGTAAACAATATTGGAAGGAAATTATAATGAGACCTAGTTTGATTTATCTTGAGATAATTGCAGGTCTTCTAAAACAATAATCACTATCGTAGCGGGTTCTTTAATTCCCAGTTGACAAGGTACTCTGTGGTCCATAAAGTCATAGACAGATACATATAGATAGACAAATAGATAGATAGATAGATGGATATATGGGTAGGTAGATAGAGAGATAGATGAACGGATGGATAGATAGATAGATAGATAGATAGATGAACGGATGGATAGATAGATAGATAGATGGATGGATGGCTGGATATATAGATAGATATATGGACAGATAAATAGATAGTGAGATAGATAGATAGATAGATAGATAGATAGATAGATAGATAGATAGATAGATAGTCATAAAGTCATAGACAGATACATATAGATAGACAGATAGATAGATAGATGGATATATGGATAGGTAGATAGAGAGATAGATGAACGGATGGATAGATAGATATTTAGCTAGATAGATAGATAAATGGATGGATGGATATATAGATAGATATATGGACAGATAAATAGATAGATAGATAGAACTTTTACCTGCCTTACTCTCCTAAGCGTCTTTTCATTTACACTTAAAGACTGTGCATAATAAAGCTTTCCTTCAGCCGTGGGCTTCTCCTCCCTCTCCCCCCCCTCCCTTTCTCCCTCCTACCTCCCCCTCCTCCTGGGCGAGCATTCTAAACACTTCCAAAGGCACTTCAGATGGTCCTTGAAAGGGAATCCCAGAAGCCTAATCCTTGGACAATCCTCACTCGAGATGTCATCCTTCCTACCAAAGATGACAGCTAAACAGATCCTTCTGGAGCCACCCACCACTACCCTCGGCCTCTCTCTCTCTCTCTCTCTCTCTCAACCTTCATTTTTCATAAGTTTGTTATTGGTCAATTTTTTTTTATTCGACTCGCAGTTTTCCTTCTTTCATTAGTGATCGATTTGTTTGGTTTCCCAATTTCTTGGTTCCATAGTTTTTGGTTTAAAGTTTGACCGGACGTCACTCCAGTCGTTCCTGTTTTAGTCCATTTGTACATCAATTTTCAAACAGCCTTTCCTCCATATTCATTTTTTGCATCATTTGTGCTGAATTTCTTTGTGCGGATAAATAAATTTGAGATTATTTTCATGCGTTTCCATAGTTCGTTTTATCATTGCTCTTTAATATGGGGTTAGTACAACAAAGCCTTTTCCTTTCAGTTTTAAAGCGAGCTGACATAGCCAAGGAGCAGATCAAAAGGAGAATCCTGCAGATGTTTGAAAGAATTCTTCCAAAAGCACGAGTACTCTGTAAAAAAAAAAAAAAAAAAAAAAAAAAAAATAATCCAGGTAAAGGCCACTTTATTTCGTATTGTTTAAACCATTGGAAAATGTTTTAGACAAAATGAAATGTCATAAAATCAAGAATTTTGGTAAACACGAACTGATGTAGGCTTCAGTATTCCCATTGATTGATTCTGGTCAGACCGAGGGAGAATTTCGACTATTGCTTACTGTTCTACATTCCATTTTTTTTTATTGATAACTTTACACGTATTTTAGATGCTATGCAATGGATAACGGTTGTGTTATCATTAAGAAGTTTCTACACCTTACTAAGTTCATGGTACCTGAGTGCATTCATGATATTTAGCAGATTAGAAAACCAGTAGGTTATCTTAGAATGCAAAATGGTATTTCTCGTCCGATTTTGTAATAGGAATATCATGTTTCTCCCTTGAACTTTCATTATATCCGTGGTAATAAACGATGAATGCCGTAGACACTTTCCAAATATCATCATCACTATCACTTTTAATTTCAAATTAGTGCCGCTAAGTAATTGCGTCACTAATAGTGGGAGTCTAAATGAATCGCATAAAATATCCTACGATATTTACACTATTTTAATTTCATTATAAAAACAATAGGCAATGAAATGGGTAACATTTGAATAAAATAGATAAATAGAGTATGTGACCTCACTCCAAAGTCAAGTCAACCAAAAGCTGATAACAAAGTTCCACAAATCGCAAATCCCTTTGGGGATGTGCCTAACCAATTTTGGGAATGTGGAACTTGAAAAAGAATGATTCCGTCACATGGCTGAGATGATGATGATAACAAAAAATGTGAAATGCAAAGAATCATGGGTGAAATTAGTCAACTTAATCTAATCTCTCAACATATTTCGCAATTGCTTCCAAATTACCATATATAATTGTTTCAAACCACCAATTAGGTTGTGTTTAGACAAAAGGGAGTTCGGTGCTGTTCGCTGCTTAATTACTGTGAGTATGCCTTTTATTTAATAATAAACTATTTCTAAAACATGAATTGCATAGATCTGTCACCCAGTTATATAATGTGATAGTGAGTGATACATTGTACATGATTGCTAATGATTTAGTTTCAGCTTATTCTCTGAACCTACGTAAGTTAGTCCCCTTATCAAAAAAAACAGGGACAAGTTTAAGGCTCTGGAACTATTTTAAAGGGGAAACTGAATCGGCAACTGTGAAATGGGCTTTCTTGTTTAGATGTCAGCGAAGATTCTGTTGGTGCCGGTTTCAAAGTTGTAGTTGTAGACTCGCTCCTTATAAGCCTTCTATATAGGTGTATGGAATGGCCAATGTTGTGGATGTTTTCCTGTGAGCACTGGGGTTCATCCACGATTCAACATTCGAAGTATATATGTGTCTGTCAAGGGAAACTATTACTGCTGGAAAAAGGTATGTATCTGAAAATATTATGTATATATATGCATATATATACACACACATATATAATTAACGTATATATATATATATATATATATATATATATATATATATATATATATATATATATATAATTATATATATATATATATATATAATATATATATATATATATATATATATATATATATATATATAGTATAAGTATACCTTAGTTTAACCAGACTGCTGAACTGATTAACAGCCCTCCTAGGGCTGACCCGAAGGATCAGATATTTGTACGTGGCTAGAAACCAACTGGTTACCTAGCAACGGGGCCTACAACTTATTGTGGGATCCGAACCAGAAACAAATTCCTCCGACTCCGCGTTGGCAGAGCGGAGAATATATAAATAAATATTCGTATATATATATATATATTTATATGTATTATATGCATATATATATCATACGTGTATTACTGTTAATATAATATAGTATGTGTGTATGTGCTTCTGTATAATGTACAAATAAATATATGTATATATGTTTATTATATATACTATCATATATATATATATATATATATATATATGTGTGTGTGTGTGCTTGTGTATATGTACAAATAATACATGTAATAATCGAATAAAGAGTCAACCTTTTAGGAAAAAATCATTAGCAGTCGCCTGCCTCTATCGCTCTTCCCCTTTCATATCAGCTGTGGTATTGTAAACAGAGAAAGCAAAAGTAGATGTCTCCATTAGCCAATCCGAGCGGACAATCGGCAAGTGTGATAATCCCGATGGGAACAAATAGTTACCAGGATAATCTGAGCAGTGGTCGAATATAACCACAGTCGTACGAAAACACGAACGCCCGCACCTACGGCGTCCCAATATCTATTATCGCCGATGTTTTTGAGAGGGTCTCTCTCTCTCTCTCTCCTCTCCTTTTGAAACATTTCTTCTTCTTTCTTCTTCTTCTTCTTCTTCTTCTTCTTCTCCCTTTCTTTTGAAACGTTTCTTCTTCTTTTTCTTCTTCTCTTTCTCTCTCTCTCGATTTTCCATTCTCTCGAAACCCGCCCCATCCCTCTATCTCTCTCTCTCTCTCTCTCTCTCTCTCTCTCTCTCTCATGCCTATTCATTATGCATAGTTTTATATCCCTTTCACCAGTCTCTCTCTCTCTCTCTCTCTCTCTCTCTCTCTCTCTCTCTCTCTCTGATGGTACCTGTGTCAGTCAGTAGTCACACCGAACCTCACCATTATCTATCGCAAAAGTCTTCGGATTTAAGGGTCGCTTCATCTTTAGTTGCCGAATAATTATGTGGATTAGTGAAAGCGATAAGAATCAGAGCCGAATCCTTTATATCGAACACTAACAGAGCTCATCCCCGAATTGTCATTAACATCTCTTTTATTGAAAGCATATTTATCTCCCGTCCGTGTTCATGATATGGCGTTTGACAGACCTCAGGTGATGTACAACGAATCAGAAAGATCCCTTTCGTGTTAAGACAGATGCTTCTTCATCTTGACTGTCATTGTACACGGTTAACCTAATATTATTTATATATGATATTATATCCGTTGTGCTCTCTTTTGTTACTACATTTATACAAGTAATTGTTAAATAAATTTATTGCCGGTATTTAGTGTCTGTATGCTGGATGGCGACCTCCAAACTTCCTTCTTTTTATCTATATAAATTATGATACGCGTATGCAAGTAATAAACAAGGCAAATGCTTACTCATATCATAAGACTTCTAAAACGTAACGACATTATTAACCCTTTCTTCATTACAGGTAAGAAAACAACTAGTACTTGATAACAGAATCTTCACTAAACATATTATTCATACTTTTATTACTCGACTTACTCTCAGTGACTTCGATTTAGGAAAGTGATGCAGGAACTCATTTCTTTCACACATCACTTGAAAAGAAGTCAGTCCGTGAGCAATGTATATGTAAGGAGTTAATGAGAGAAATCTTTTAGCAGAAGAAACAAATCTGCAAAAAGGAGAATAAATTTTAGATGTAGTTCATAGTAGATAATTGAATAAATAGATACATAAGAGATAAAAATATTGTTATAATTAGTTCAAAACGACAATCGAACAAGCACGAGAAAAAAGAAGGCGAGAATTGAAACTTGAAGAGAAAAAAATGCAAAACTTTAAACAACTGAAAGGTAAAGCAGAGAGAGAGAGAGAGAGAGAGAGAGAGAGAGAGAGAGGACTGAACTGTGTTTACTTTTCTTAATCGGATTTATTCGAGTGTGTCGTCCCTAAAGTATACTTGAGGGAATTATTGAAATCTTTGGAAATTAGGGAGATGTCACTCGACGTTAGTTTCCCTTCCCCCTGTCCTTCGTCTATTCCCCCACCAACCCCTTCCCCCCCTCCCCCCCCCCTCCCCCCCCCTCCCGCCCCCTGTCCTTCAACAACCCTTAGTCTATTGTGGAGTTTATTTCCCCGAAAGTAAATTTAGAGCTTGGAATATAGTCGATTTTATTTTCAGTTTTCTGGCCGTAATTTTTGGAGGTGAATTCATTATTGCAAATTGATAGGTGCCATTAGTCTACGTAGATTATACTGGAGGAGGATTTGATAATAATATACTTATAGACCAGCTACCAGGCCTTTAAAAAAATGGTTACCTGGCTCTAAAGAAATGCAGTTGTGTGCTCTAATAAAAGTAGTTATCTGGCTCTAAAAAATAGCTACCTGGTTCTAAAAAACGCCGTTACCTGGATCTAAAAACAATTACCTAGTTCTACAAACCAGTTACCAGGCCTAGAAAAATGGTTACTTGGCTCTAAAAAATGCAGTTATGTGCTCTAACAAAAGCAGTTATCTGGCTCTAAAAAATAGCTACCTGGTTCTAAAAAATGCAGTTACCTGGATCTAAAAACAGTTACCTAGTTCTACAAACCGGTTACCAGGCCTAGAAAAATGGTTACCTGGCTCTAAAAAAAATCCAGTTATATGCTCTAATAAAAGGAGTGATCTGGCTCTAAAAAAAATAGTTACCTGCTTCTTAAAAAGTCAGTTACCTGGCTCTACAAACCAGTTACCAGGCCTAAACAAAAATAGTTACCTGTCTCTAAAAAATGCAGTTATTTGCTCTAAAAAGCAACTGTCTTGCTAAAAAAAAAAGGGCAGTTAGTTGGATTTTAAAAATCCAGTTACCTACCTCTTAAAAGCAGTTACCTACTCTAAAGGAGTTACCTAGCTACAAAAGCAGTTACCTGCTCTAAAAATAATTATTTGCCTCTGAAGAAAAGCAGTTACCTGACTCTAGAAATTCAGTTACCTGACTCAAAAAGCCAGTAAAATCGATCTAAAAAATCTGTTATATCTCCCTTAAAAATAGGTGCCAGTTTTCAAAAAACAGTTACCTGGCTCTATTGAAGCAGTTTCCTGACTGTAATATAGCAGTTGCCTCGCCTTACAAAATCGGTTACTTAGTTCTAAAAAGAAGTTAGTTACCTGGCTCATAAAAAGTGGTTACCTCTTTCTGATAAACCGTTTACCTGCCTTTAAAAAGGCAGTTACCTGACTCTACAAAGAGCCGTTACTTGGCTCTACAAAGGCAGTTATCTGGCTCTAGAAAAGCGATTACCTGGCCCTACAAAAGCAGTTACCTGTATCTACAAAAGCAACTACCTGGCTCTAAACAAAGCAATTACTTGACTTCAAACAAAGCAGTTACTTGGCTCTAAACAAAGCAGTTACCTGGTTCTAAACAAAGCAGTTACTTTGTTCTAAACAAAGAAGTTATCTGCCTCTACAAAAGCAGTTACTTGGCTCTTAACAAGCAGTTACCTGACTCCAAGCAAAGCAGTTACCTGGCTCTAGGCAAAGCAGTTACCTGGCTCTAAACAAAGCGGTCGACTGGTTTTAAAAATGTAACCAGAAGATACGCAGACAGCCAAATACAACGGAATGCTTTTCTATCTTGCGTTCTGCTAAAAACACTCTTGTCTTCGTGAAATGGACAACTTTTGTGTAGTTTAAAGTTCATCTAAATTAATCACTTATGATTCCTTTAAATTTTAGTCATATTTATGGTAATATGGCGCTTCCGTAGAGCTCATCTGCGAGCAGCATTTGGTAGAGTTTGTTGTGTTTTATTTCCAAGAGTACTCTCTAGGGCAAGTCATCATCATGAATCTTATTCGGTTTATGTTAAGCAGAAATAATATTCTGACCCGTGCTGCTTTCACTAATGACACTGAAATAATAACCTCTTTAGTTAAGATGTACCATCAAATCCTTCGTCAGTTATGCTGCTCTTTTTCCCTGTTACTCTGGGGTGCTATGAAAAAAAACTGTATAAACCAAAAAATATAAATAGGAAACTGACTTGAAACAAGTTGGTTAGGGTTCCAACAACAAAGACTTTCAACAGCTAGTTCCTCATTGGACGAGTGGTTTGCGGACTCGCCTACCAATCCAGTAGCCAGAGTTCGCTCCCGCCTGCCGCCAATGCGGAATCAGAGGAATTTATTTCTGGTGATTAGAAATTCATTTCTCGATATAATGTGGTTCGGATCCCACAATAAGCTGCAGGTCCCGTTGCTAGGCAACCAATTGGTTCCTAGCCACGTCAAAATATGTAATCCTTCGGGCCAGCCCTAGGGGAGCTGTTAATCACCTCAGTGGTCTGGTTAAACTAAGACATACTCAACTTACTGCTAAATTGCTGTGTAAGTCTTATGGCAGTCGATGGCTGTTTCAGAGAGGCTGCCATTTTACTGTAAAGCACCATATTACTCTGACATTATTTTTCTTGACAAATTATTTTTCAGCTATTCTACAAACGCCGAAAGGGGTTATTGCTGTCAGTGTACCACAGGCGGTGCACTGTGGGCATTACTTGAAGGCACTTATCAGCCTTCCTTTATGACTTCATGAACGCAATGGAGGCCTTGAAAAACAGGATTTTAAATCCAGGAAGGAAGGAGATTCTCCTTGTCATGTGACTCAGCCTCCCTTACATAGGCCTAGCAGAACCTGCAACCCGCAACCCACCGCTCCTTTCCATGGGTCTCTCTCCTCCAACAGGCTACCTGGATTGCACCTCGACTTTTATTTCGGCAACGAATGGATACGAGCCTTCTGCCACACTGCAAATGCATACTGGGGTTATCCTCCACAACCTTTATTGAAATCATCAACAGCTGTTTCAGTTCAATCAATTATATCTCAGTTAAAGGCGAGGTCAATTTTAACACTAAAAGCATCTATAAGTCGGTCGTAAAGTTAAGTTTCAGCTCAGTGTCCCAGGCGTGAATATCTACGCCCATTTTGCACTGTTACTATGAACTCTCTACTGTGCTTGGCAGAAACAGCACTTTGGTAGTTTTTAGATAGAAAGGTAGCGATAGCTGAGTCCCTATAGATCTTTACTGAGGGAAAAAACGTCACTTTCGAAAATAATTCAAAATACAGTAAGAGTTATTCTTCTAAGTCCAAAAGATGTGCTCGAACATGAAAGACCTATAGCGCCTAAGTAGTGCTCTGAACTTCCTTGGAGCTCAGTCTATAAAACATTCCCTCCTAATCAAGTTAAAAGAGATAATAACATTAGGAGTTGAGTATGTTTTTTTTGTCTTCACACTTTTAGTAAGATCCCAAAGAAAAGATTTTATCGAGAGTCCTAGGAGAGAGAGAGAGAGAGAGAGAGAGAGAGAGAGAGAGAGAGAGAGAGAAACTTATTTAAAGCCCTGTTGCCCATTCTTGCTTTGAAAAAAAATACTTCTCATTCATTTGCAACCTCTTATGGCCTGTGATTAATTCTTAACGATTCCTTTCATAGGTCCACCGAAACATAAATAAATGATTCCTTTACCACCACAACCATAGGAGTTAATATTTGACGCATATGTTCACGTGCGTTAATTTGGTTGCGAACACGTGAACATATGTTAATCTATGTGTACTATTTACGTATATGTGAATGTTATATACATAGAAACGGATATACTTAAACGTACGTGTTTATATATATGTGTGTGTGTGTGTGTGTTCGCGCGCGCAATTGATTGATTTTTGGTTTGGATAAAGGGCGTAGTGAAAAATTAACCAAGCAAAGAGAATGACTGTCTATCTCTCTGATGCCGTCCTGACGAGAGAGAGAGAGAGAGAGAACACAGGAGGCATCCTTTTCTGAATCAATAAAGCAAATAGACGCAATCCCGCTGCTCATTTCCCAAACCAGAAACCAAAAATACTTAAAAGTATGAATGCGGCCGACCAGGAGGCAGTTAATAGCACAACAATGACGCACAATGGCCAACAATAGCGTATTTAGCGGTCGGCGCTAGTTTTGTTATTACAAGCCGCCAGAGAGAATCCTCTCCCCCTGGTCCAAAAGTCCCATTCCCCCCCCCCTACCCCTTCACCCCTCCTTAAACAGGGGTCTCCCTTATTCCCCTCTGCCGTCCTTTCGCTCTCTCCCCCCTCTCTCTCTCTCTCTCTCCAGTTTTTTAATTGTTTTCATTACGTAGTCGCAGTTTTCATAATGTTTAATATTTTTTAATTGAGCCACGTTCTCCTGCGCTCTCAAAATTTCGGTTTTTTCAGAACGGCTTTCGAAGTAATCTAAATTTCCCGAGATTTTGAAACTAAAAGAATTTCTAATGTGACGACTTTGTCGAGTCCGAAATGGGTTTATAAATGCCGCTTGCGAGGAAATTCTTGAGAGAGAAATAGGAAAGAAATACACAGGCGTCTATCGCCATCCGAATGCATTCACTGCTGCTGCTACGCCATATTGAATCGGAGGTTTGTTATGGTAGCGTCCGTTTTCTTTGTGCTGGCCTCAGGGTACATGAGGGGCCACTTACCTAAAGCCTTTGGGGACGCGACGCTCGGCCGGACCGGACAACCCCAATTGAAATAGTTCCCATACGTCCTCCTATAAAGCTGGCTCACCAATTCCCAATGGAATATGAAGATAGATAAAAATGACAGCTTTTGACACCGTGCATGTTCGCTTTATTACTGCATTATTGCCAGCGAAGAGAAATATAGCAGTTCCCACGCTTACTCCAAATAAAGCTGGCACGCCAATTCCGAGTACAAAAAAATGAAAGAAATAAAAATGACAATTTTGAACACCCTCGTCCATGTTCACTCTATTACCGCGGAAGGTTATTGCAAGCGAAGGGAAATAAATGATTTGTCGAGATCCATTCACTCTTTTTTCTTCTTTTTCTTTTTTAACTGGCGTCTTTGAAGTGCTTCCGAGCGTTTTTACAATCGATTTTGCTATCGGGGGTTGGGGTGGGGGGGGGGGGCGGCAGAGGGGGTGGCTGACGTCTGTGCCATGGTCCCTTTCGATCGTTTGACAGTAAGGGGAGATTCTAGATGCTTTTGTTATGCACAATATAGTTGGTATTGCTGAATGTTTCCGCTCCCCCCCCCCCCCAAATCCCCATACCCTCCCTTCTTATCAAATAGTTATAGGTACATTCCCCCATAGACCAATTAAATGGTACAGACCACAAGTGCGTGACTGTTGAATACGTCATCACAGTATAACGGGTGATGCATGAATGTCGTTGGTGTATGTATCAACAAAGGCTTAATGGAAAAAGTGCAAATGACGTTAATTCTATATCAAAAGAGTATCAAGGGAATATCACGCTATTCTTAAAGTTCAACACTGAGCCACAAATGAAAGCAACGAAAATAATATAGTTTCTCTGAGTAAAAAAAAAATTATACTTTGGTCAATAGGGAAGATGTGTGTTGGCGCATATTAAGTTTTGAACCTGGTCTATTCGGAAAGTGATTATTACAGTTCAAGATTAGAGTGAGTATCGATGCCGTCGAAAGTTTACTCTATATTTTGTTTATATCTGGTCTTGGGTTTGTCCTTTTTACTTGTTATCCTGCAGTGTTTATTTTCCTTTATTCCCTACTAACATCTCACTACAAATCGTTGAAACATCCTTTGTGTACTGTTCATGGAGCGATCGAATCGTTCGGTCGTTTTCTGTTTGAAAGACTCTCTATACAGCAACTACAATATTTTCCTTGGAAGACTGTCTAAGCAGTAACTACAATATTTTCCTTGGAAGACTGTCTAAACAGTTACTAGAATATTTTCCTTGGAAGACTGTCTAAACAGTAACTAGAATATTTTCCTTGGAAGACTGCCTGAAAGCAATATAATATTTTTCATGTAAGACTGTCTAAACAGTAACTTAAAATATTTTCTCTGTCCACCCACACAGTACCTATGTAGAATATTTTCCCTGTTAGACTGTCTAAACAGTAACTAGAATATTTTCCTTGGAAGACTGTCTAAACAGTAACTAGAATATTTTCCTTGGAAGACTGTCTGAAAGCAATATAATATTTTTCATGTAAGACTGTCTAAACAGTAACTTAAAATATTTTCTCTGTCCAACCACACATTACCTATGTAGAATATTTTCCCTGTTAGACTGTCTAAACAGTAACTAGAATATTTCCCTTGTAAAACTGTCCGCACAATAACTAGAATATCTTCCTTCTAAGACTCTAAACAGTAACTAGAATATTTTCCTCCCAAAACTATCTCAAGAGTAGCTAGAATATTATCCTTGTAAGACTGTCTAAAGAGTAATTAGAACATTTTCCCCATAAGACTGCTCACACAGTAACATTGTAAGTCTGTCTAAATAGTAACTATAACATTTTCCCTGTAAAACTCCACACAATAACTAGAATATCGTCCTTCTAAGGCTGAATAAACAGTAACTAGAACGTTTTCCTTCTAAGACTATCTCAGCAGTAGCTAGACTATTATCCTTGTAAGACTGTCTAAAGAATAATTAGAATATTTTCCTTGTAAGACTGTCTAAACAATAACCAGAATATTTTCCTTGAGAGACTCTATAGATTAACTAGAGTATTTTCCTTGTAAGTCTGCCTAACAGTAACTAGAATATGTTCCTTGTAAGACTGTCTAAACAGTAACTCGAATATGGTCCCTGTAAGACTGTCTAAACAATAACTCGGATATTTCCCTATAAGACTGTCTATACAATAACTAGAATATTTGTATTTTTTCCGTCTCGTGAGTTGTCTATCTTATTTTAAGCGTATTTTCTGTGAATTTGTGCCTGTAATATAATCAAAAGGTATGCAAGAAGGTATGGATATGAATTTAATATTTTCATATGTCTCTCTTCCTCTCAAAACACACACACACACACACACACACACACACACACATATATATATATATATATATATATATATGTATATATATATTATATATATATATATATATATATATTATATATGTATATTAAAACCAGGGTTTGAATGAAGAGTATCTTTATTAGTTGCGACTACCTTCGGAAGTTTACATTACCCTGCCATCGGGCAATCTATAATGGAATATATGCTACATTTAAAATCAGTGAAGTAATATTAGTTACAAATAAAGTAACAGAGCAAAATAAAATAAAATTACACAATTACAAGATATAATAACCTAAACCCGCAGCAAAATCTTGAAATTAAAATAAAAATATAGAGAAATACTCAGTGTTTGTTGTCAAAGAGAGCAGAAAAAAGTCTAAAAATACAGCAATTCAACAGACCTTTTATTATGACAAAGAGAGGGTTTATCTCTTAGGGTATATAGAGACACCCATTCCGAGCTCCATTTCGTTGGTTCTGCAAGTAAGGACTGAAAAGGAATCTAAATTTATAGGATGGTCATATTCTTCAGTGTTGACGAAGAGCACTAAATGGTGGTTTGCTTAATGGCCTATTCGTCCTAACAGATCTCCCGAGATGTTCCAAGATGCGAACCCTGAACTGCTGCTTAGATTTTCCAATGTAATAGTCATTCATATAAGTTCATGGACGTCCGGGTGTTTGAGAGAGATTCCCATTTCACCCCTTTCTGGATGACAGGTATCTGGGAGTGCGAAACTGGCCGAATCTTCAACTGCATAATTCTGCTGTAGAAGTTTCGGTGCGTGCCCGTCTTATGTCCAATATACAGACCCGCTGTCCAGAAAGGGGTTGGATGAAATTCAGCTTTATGCCCGGAGACATCCATGAACTTATATGAGTGACTATACACTGCAGTACAGCAATGACACTTGTACTTATACACAATAGATGACTGCAGCTCAGTTGATATCACATCCTTGAACCTAAAGACTTTTTGCAATGTAGCTTTTGGCATAAATACCACTCAAATGTCCCCGCTCTGACAACATGGAATCAGAGGAATTTGTTTCTGGTGGTTAGAAATTCATTTGTCGATATAACGTGGTTCGGATCCCACAATAAGCTGTAGGTCCCGATGCTAGATAACCAATTGATTCCTAGCCACGTAAAAATATCTAATCCTTTGTGCCAGCCCTAGGAGAGAATGTTTATTTGCGTCCAAAATTCTTGCAAAAGTTTGGTTAACCTTCTGAAACCGATTCTGCGGAAATGAACATAACAGCCATTGAAATTGCTACATCTTTCCTTATATTATCAAGCCTTTCAATGGTCTCTTTATTTCTGTTTTCTTTATCTTTACCCGTCCAAATGGAGGCCTTACACAGTTCTTCCTTCCAAGGACGCCCTAACGCTACCACAACACCCTCCTACCACAACACACTCCTACCACAACACCTCCCTCCCCAACTTGTTTTTGCTTCAGTCTGCCCTGTATGGGATAGGTATATAAAGATGACCATCTGGAAAGTTTGTGTATAGATGATAATAATAATAGTAAATAGTTATTATTATTATTATTATTATTATTATTATTATTATTATTATTATTATTATTATTATTATATTAAAAGAGCAAAACTTCATGCAGAACAAGCTCGGCAGAATAAAAACGCGTAGATGAAAAAAGAGGAAAGATACAAGAAACCATATCGGTTCACTCAGATAGATATCCAACCTAATAATTACTTACAGCCCCACTCGAAATAAAAGCATTTAAACCAATAATAATCTAAGGAAGGCCATTCGAAAATTTTAGAACGTAATTGCGGATTCTATTCTGGCTAAAAGAATAGAAAGCTTTATTCAATGAAAAAAAAGAAACGTAAATCCCTCATACCACTTACCTGCGAAAATTTTGATTGTTCATTTCAAATGGAAATTTTCCCTTTTGATGTGACAATTTCTCTTTCGGTGACCTAAAAATTTGGTTCGGGGTAACTGCATTGTAAGGATTTTTTTTTTAATATTTATGTGGGGTTTCGTTTGCCTTTGTCAGTGAGTTTATTTAGTGGATATTTTTAGCTGTTTTATTCGTTTTTCTAATCTAAGATTATTTTCATGTCATGATACTTCTTGTATGGGAGGAATGTTCTTTGTTTGGGGTTAAACTTTGCTCTGTCATCAATGCTGAGAATCTTATCACCTTTGTTACTGTATAAGGAGGACTGGCAAAATTAATGAATTGGCTTGAGTATTTACCAGTCGATTAATAAGCTATAATACTTTAGATGTAATATGATCGGTTCACATTTAGATATTCAAAGTTCCAATTGACAGAGATCAATATTTCTCTTGGAAATCCACCTAGCATGTTTGTTAAAACCCAATATGATATCACTTTAAGAAAACAATAGGATTCCAAAACTCTTCCTTAAGAAGAAGAAAATATGGATACTTCAAGTTCCATAATCATCTTGAAATAAGAAAGTTACATCAAGGTCAGTTGTCCTTCTTCTGTTGGTTAATAAAAGTAGATGGATATTGCCTTTCGCTTTTATTCATTTTCTTTATAACATTTTATATCTTGCCACGCTTGCCACAGTTGGTATGACTCAATTTTGGTAAAATTTGGGATTTTTAGGTCTCTGGCGTCATGCAAGGGTGGTGTCTCATTTGAGCATAACGACTTAAGCGCGAATTTTAAAAAAGTTTTTAAAGGTTTGGCATTAATTAAAAGGAATTTTGGAATATTTATGGATTTGGTAACACATTTATCTTATATCGTTTTAGGCGTGAACTTAAAAAATGGCGCAATGATTTTACAATAGTACTAGCTAGCCATATGAATTTAAAATACCATGAGAATATTTATGTATTTAAGTTGTGTAGTGAAAAACCAAAACATAGGTAAATGCTAGGAAATTCATCATATTAAGTGCGTTTAGATTTATAACACAAATTCATTCACACGACAGACAGAGGAAAGTCAGCCAGGCAGATGCTTCATGAAGTTAACACATCTCAGCCTATAAATAACCAACTAAGGGTCGTGTGATGCCGTTATACAAATACAGTACATCACCTCCTCCTCACGTTAGTTCAAGGCTCTCTCTCTCTCTCTCTCCTCTCTCTCTCTCTCTCTCTCTCTCTCTCTCTCTCTCTCTCTCTCAACCTTTTCTTCTGGATTGTAGACTATTTCTTCGACAGCTTTCCTTCGGAGGGATAAGATTTCTGAAAGGAGAAAAAATCCGGGATTTAGTTTTATCTGACCATTAACGGATGTAGTAGTTTTTGAAATTTGGTTGTCTGATATTTTTGTAATGAGTTTCCTTACTTTGTGCGCCCCATGGAAGAGTGGTGCTGTCAGTTCTAGGCTCCTCTGCAGCGTCCCTTCTGCCCCTAGCTGGAATCCATTTCATTCCTATTACTGTAACTCCATTCATAATCCCCCTTTTTATTTCTTACTTTCCACCCTGGCCTAACATTTCAGTTTCAGCGCTGAGTGAGCTCATAGGTCCCAGGGAGCCCATTATTTGGATGCTGCAAACTTATGGCATTGACTGCCATTAAGAAAGCCAGTGGTTTCTTAGATTTAATCTGTCTGCATATTTCTGAACACTGATTGAAAACTTTTAATCAGCAGCCTGATCAACTTAATACTTAACCCTCTTTTACCCCCATTCGACTTGTCTGTTTATTAAAAAGATTACAAAGAATATTGAGAGTGGATTCTTTGGATAATTTTCCAAAGGTGGGCTTCGTGACTGGTAACAAGTGACTGGAATAACTTTCGGGGGAGAGGGACTTTTTAAGGATGGGATTGCTCAGCCTAGCGGAGGTTTGCGGTCTCAAAGCATGATTTCTTTTCACTCTTTTTATATTATTTTGTATGTGTTATTTATATTTTTTTAAATAATGCTTTTGGTGATCACTGCTACACATATTAACGCTTTAAGTGTCAAGGGCCTTTTTCTTAATCTTGTATATATTTTTATTCCATAGTCTTTCTTCTCATCGTATTTTCCTTTCTCATGTTCACCGAATTTTCCGTCATTTCTTGAGCTTTTATTTGTTTGCTCCTCAACCTGTTTTCCCTTTACAAGTATCAGCATTTCTTTGTATTCCTGGTATACTGTTTTTATTCTGTACCCTGTCCTCACCAATAAGTTTTTTTTATTTACTTTTACCCCTTCATTTTTGGTTACTTATGCCCTTTTCATTTCTTGCGTCGTTTTTCTTTTATAATTTCAATCCTGGAATCTTCTCATACATTTTAGCGTTTCTTCTTTCTCCTTCATCCCAACTCTGCCTTTTTCTAACTCGTTTCCTTTGCCCTTCATTCTTCCTCTCTTCTCTTGTTGTCTTGCTCTTGTTTTAGTGCAGCTCAGAGAGGCAGCCGTGTTTATCTTCGCCTTTTATTATCCAGATGCTTTGTCACCTATACTGTGAAATCACTTCTTTTTCTCTGCTCTTCTTTTCTGTCTTTTTCAAACCAAGGCATCTTTTTATTTTATTTTTTATTTCACTTCCTACATGATTCGCCCACCTTCCTCTTCTCCTTTCTACTTCCGTATTTCTCCCTCTCGATCTGAATTTATTCATGTTTCTCCTTCTGATCTATTATTTATTCTTCTATTGCATCGCCATGTTACTCTACTACGCCACTCTTCACCAACACCGCATATTCTACAACACCCTTCACCAACACAGTATATCTACGCCATCCTTCACAAACACTGCATATCCTATACCATCCTTCACCAACACCGCCTAACCTGCACCACCCTTCACCAACACAGTATATTCTACAACACCCTTCACCAACACCACATATCTTACACCACCCTTCACCAACACCACATATCTTACACCACCCTTCACAAACAGCGCATATTCTACACCACCCTTCATCAACAACGCGTAACCTACACCACCCTGCACCAACACTGTATATTCTACATTACCCTTCACCAACATCGTATATTCTTCATTCACCAACACCACACATACTACACCACACTTCACCAACAGTGCATATTCTACAACACCCTTCACCAACACCTCATAACCTACACCACCCTTCACCAACACTGCATATTCTACACCACCCTTCACCTACACCACATATTCTACAACACCCTTCACCAACACCTCATAACCTACACCACCCTTCACCAACACTGCATACCCTACACCACTCTTCACCAACACCGCACATTCTACACCTTCCTTCACCTACACTGCATAACACCAACACTGCGTAACCTACATCACCTTGCACCAACACTGCATATCCTACACCACCCTTCACCAACACCGCATCCGTCCTTATCTTGTGTTAGCAGTTCCTCCCGATTCTTGGCAGTTCCTTCGAGACGGAACGGGAGACGTTGACGATATCCCGGGACCAACTTTATTTAATTGGATTCAGTACTGGCCCTTCTTAGGCCCAAGTTGCGTTGTTTTCGCTCGGGTCACTGTATTATAAAGGGTTCCTTCTCCTCCTCCTCCTCCTCCTCCTCCTTCCTTCCTTCCTTCCTTCCGCGCTGCGCCAAGAGAATGAGCTTATGTATATTCATGGGGCGGCATTTAAAGGCTCGCATGTGACTTCTAAGGGGATTCTTCGGAAAAAGGAGTATGGGCGTAGTCGATGGATGATTACTATGCTTGGCGATGGAAACGATAAGATTGTGTAGTTTGTTCCTTCATAGGTAAATGAAGAATGTGTGGTTGTTCCTTCATGGGTAAATGGACAACGTGTAGTTGTTCCCTCTTAGTTAAATGAAGAATGTGTAAGTTGTCCCTTCATAGGCATATGAAGAATATGTAGTTGTTCCTTCATAGGTAAATGGACAACGTGTAGTTGTTCCCTCTTAGGTAAATGAAGAATGTATGGTTTTTCCTTCATAGGTTAATGGAAAATTTGTAGTTGTTCCTTCATAGGTAAATGAAGAATGTGTAGTTGTTCCTTCATAGGTAAATGGAAAATGTGTAATTGTTCCTTCATAGGTAAATGAAGAATTTGTAATTGTTCCTTCATAGGTAAATGAAGAATGTATGTTTTTCCTTCATAGGTTAATGGAAAATTTGTAGTTGTTCCTTCATAGGTAAATGAAGAATGTGTAGTTGTTCCTTCATAGATAAATGAAAAATGTATGGTTTTTCCTTCATAGGTAAATGGAAAATGTGTAATTGTTCCTTCATAGGTAAATGAAGAATTTGTAATTGTTCCTTTATAGGTAAATGGAAAACGTGTAGTTGTTCCTTCCTTCAAAGGTAAATAAAGAATGTATAAATGCTCCTTCATAACTATATGAAAAATAGCTTCTTTATTTTCAGAAAACACCTTAGAGTCTGCAAACATTAATGCCAGTGTACATTTATAAAATTAATGCAGTCTACAGGTTTAGTTAGCGACCACAGAACAAGAACTCTGTAAAAGGTGAATATAAGTCAATCTCGAGCGTGAAAATCAGGCCAATTACTTTCCCTTCAACAAAATATTACTGAACGCCGCCAAATGCTACTTCCCTATCCACGGAAAATGACTGAATATCGAGTGGTTTTAGCACACTGATGGCGTCAATGGTCACTGACACTTGATGTTTACAGGAGTCTTATATCACCCGACCGTTTTGTAAATATCCAACCAGGCCGTCGTCCAGGACTATTTGCTGATCGGATGCGTGTGGATTTTCGGTCGACCCCAGCAACGTAATCTCCCCAAACTTATGTCAGGACTTGTATTTGCGTTTTCCTCCGAGGATTTCGTTCAAGTGGATGGGGGATGTGCGCTTGATCAAGGGAATCAAAGGATTCATTTATTTACTTGCCTTCTCTGGTTTTTAAGTTTCGGTGCCATTGTTGATTTTGAGACCCTTGTCACTACATCAGAAATGTAACGCAACATTTGGATATCTCTTTTATGGAATAATGTAGCTTCGTAATTTTTATTTCTGGAAATAAGTAAATGAAGAGGATAACGAATTATATAGGATTGATTTCAGGTAAATAAGGAGAATATTGATAAGAAACATATGCCGCGTTTTCAAAATTTTATGTAGGCAAAAAAAAGAAGCTTTCTTTAGTGATTTCCATCAGGATTGTGGAACGTGATAATCAAATATTTGATATACGAGGAAGTAAAATGTTACATTAATGAGAATTGAAGAGCAAACTTGTTCCGGTTCACATTGTGTGGTTAATAGACCTGCCAAAGATCTTTTCTACATCAGCATGATGAACCACACAGTACCATCAGTTCTCTTACCCTAAAGCAGGGGTTCCCAACCTGGGGTACATGTACCCCCGTGGTGCATTTGTACTCTTCAGGGGGTACATTAGATCTAAGAGAATATCCATTACTGCCCAATACATGATGTCGTGTCTTTTTGTTATTACCATTAATATTCTCATGAAATCTACAGGAACAGATTTCACAGTAGAATTACATCATAATATCAATTTCATTGCTTTTTTTTCCATCCTCAATACACAGAATCTATAAAAATGCCCAGGGGGTACAGAAGTACGAAAAGGTTGGGAAGCAATGCCCTAAATAATAAGGAACATTTTAATGAAATGTTTGATAAACTCGAAGGCAAAATGAGAATTTGAGAGCAAACTTCTAGTGCACATTCACATCGTATGTTAGATAGACCTAATCCAGGGGTCACCCACCTTTGAAACTAGAGGAGCCATTGATTTAGGGATTTATTTTAAAAAATGGTCTCCTAGGACATAAAATCAGAATCTGCGGTACTTCAGAAATAACAGAATGTAGTACAATAGGCCTACTTAAAAAGGCATAATTATAGCGATATTCATTATGTTTATTTCACAAAGCCAAGTGGATAATACATTATTTCCTGCATTATCCTTTCATTTATATGCCACCACTCGTAAAAAAAATGATTGATGCCTATGATATGCTTTTAAAATTGAATGAAATTCAATCGAACATTGTCTTCAGAGTGATACATAATTTCTTTGCTTTAAATGGATAAAAAGGCGTATTTGTTCATCGTTTGTAGCCGCACTAGTGTCTTGACAGAGCCGCAGGTAGGTTGGCGACACCTGCCCTAACCAGAGACCATTTCTACTTCTGCATGACGAACTACACACTTCCATCAGTTCTCTTACTCTGACCCTACTACAGAGAATGACCTCCTCGAGACCCCAGGGTTAAAAAAGCGAGGCGAAGCACCAGGCACTCGTTTCAAACACATAAACGTCAAAGTTAGTGGGCCATACGAGGAAGAACCATATAGTCTTATGCGGTTGTCATTACCATATTTTGCATATATGCAGATGAGTGTTAGACAGACGGGGGGGACGAGAGGAGGGTTCAGGGGTTAGGGGAACAAGGACGAGGTTGGATACTTAGAAAGAGGAGGGGGGAGGGGGTAGGAGCAGCTAGCCAGTGTTCCCTGAAGCGTGTATTAGTATTCCATGTCTCATATCATTTCTGCAGAAGGAGGCCTTGACTCCATGTCTCTCTCTCTCTCTCTCTCTCTCTCTCTCTCTCTCTCTCTCTCTCTCCCCTCAGTTTTCGAAGATTAGAGAGGACAAGTGCCGGAAGGGAGCTCTACATAATAGCCTACACTACGCTTACATTATATATATATATATATATATATATATATATATAATACTATATATATATATATGTGTGTGTGTGTGTGTGTGTGTGTGTGTGTGTGTGTGTGTGTGTGTGAGTTACTGGTATAAATGTTCTGTATATACTCTATATACACACACACACACCATACACCACACACACGTATATATATATATTATATATTATATATATTTTATATAGATATATATATATAATTTATATATATATATATATATATATATATATCTATATATATATATATATATATAACTATATATATGTATTATTATATCACTCTACACACACACACACACACACACACACACACACACACACACACACACACACACACATATATATATATATATATATATAATATATATATATATATATATATATATTCCTGGGAGAAGTCAATGATTCAGCTCTGTTAATAACTTGTTAAGCGTATTAAAGTCAATGATATGAATAACCTACCTAGATTTAGTCGACTGTGGTGGGTCACAAACTTGCAACCATGTCGGATTAGGGCAGGGGGGCTGGCAACTTCATCCTAAAAGAGAGATATTGGTGAGCGGACAAACGATAATAAAGAAATCTATCAGTTTATCAAGGGTACAAATCCTGGTTATTTGTGCTTCCAGTTTTCGTGGAGAATGAACCTTTTCTCTTTTGAATGTTAATCGTGCGTATCACACTTGAATTTCTTTTACTAATTAAACAAGATTAAAGAAACAAAATAAAAAAAGTATTAATGAGCCAAAGGAACGAAAATCCGAAAATCTTCAAGTAATTTATTTAAAATTCAGTAATCAGCAAAAGAAAAAATCTGAAAATTCTCCAACTAAATAATTTTTTTAAAATTCAATAATCAGCAAAAGAAAAAAATCCGAAAATTCCTCATTTAATTAATTCTTTTATATATATTAGACTTTTTTTATTCCAATCTATTTATTTTTTTATTATTATTATATTATTTATTATTCCATTATTATTATTATTATTATTATTACGTTATTATTATTATTATTATTATTATTATTATTATTATTATTATTATTATTATTATTATTATTATTATTATTATTATTATTATTATTATTATTTTGTTGAAATTCACTTGAGTGAAACTCCAGAAAGAAACATGTTGATTTCTCTTCGAATTTTGCATGTCTTGATGTGAGTATTTCACCAACTACACCCCTAATTCATTGTATATCGCTAAATTGTTATTCTGATGTATTACAGAAAGTAATCAGGACAGAAGCCTTCAGAGAAAGGATCGGAGAAAGTTATATTGCTGTTGGTGAAAGCAGGTGTTATTATGTAGTGCATCTGCAAGATGAACTACTCTGAAAAGTGAAAGGGTGACCGCTACTCTGCTAGCAGCAGTTGCATCCTTGAACACAATGGAAATAATTCGTAACAAATACGAGCAATGTGGTAATGATGTGACTTCACAAAACAGTATAAACCTAATAAAAGATAATGATAATTTTAAGCATTATCAATACAACTCATTTTGGCGTATGAATCCCTACATTGGGTTTGACAGTTTGTGATAGATACCGCATTTTACAGCCTTGATAAAAGCAGTCCAAAGTCCCTCTTTGAAAATCGTAATTTCTTCGGGTTACCTGAAGAAATTGTTACAATAATACTTTCAAGAGTAACCAAAACTTAAGTAATTTACTTAACTCTTGGTTCCTCTCGAAAGTATATTGTTAGCTTCTGCGTGAGCATAATCGGAGCATTTGTCCTTGTTAACTACCTAACCCACTATTTACTTGAAGTACATTGAAAACATAATTTTCAGAAAAGCGCAATAAACAATTGTTCCCTTATTAAAAAATCCGTATTCTTCATCAGAGCAGTGGCATGATTCACAGACCATCAACCAGTGCTCACAGGAAAGATACTTTTCATGAATTTTAGAAATAATCGTGCTCTTCAGGAACGATTAATTTATCCTCACATACTGACAAGTGACGTTGATATTTCCATTCGAGAATTTGTTATTTCGTTTTTACTTACATAATTAGATTTTTCTTTTATTGAATAGGCTACTTTTTCACTTTGTGTCCTGAAATTTATGCAGTTAGCTATTCGTCAAACGTAGCCAAACATAGCAAAGACAAACTGAATAATAAACTATAAGCATAAGTAAAGACACAACTAAACAGCGAGAGATGTACGTACACATTAACAGTTGCTTGGAACAAATCAATGGCAATGTGCGAAGCAGTTGAAAGTATTAGTATAGTCCCTTAAACTGACGAGCATCAATCTCCACAACACTTCCCGTAGAACTGTATATAACAGGTTTGCAGTGTGGGGAATATAGAGCCACTAGTTCAAGTGCGTTTCAGACTAGAACTTTTACTGAGCGCAGACGCTGAAGGTGTGGAAAACGACCATCAAGAACTAATCTCAAGTTAAGGGCGCTATATTGGTGATAATTGAGGTTCTCAATTGAGACACCACTGTTGAAAGCTCACCAACTGGATATCTCAGATTATGGTCTAGTAACTAGACCATAATCTGAGATAACAAGCGCCAACTGGAACTAGACTCTAGTTCCAGTTGGCGCTTGTTAAGAAAAGTAAGTCACCACTTCAGGCAATTATCCTAGAAGGTAAAGCTCCCAAGAGACTGGAGGCATACTAAGAGGAAAATATATTACAGCAAGGTTAAAACGAAAAATCTGAGACATATATGGACATAAATACTGTCCTTTCTGTGAAGATACGGTGCCTTACGAGCATTACTGAGCTCTCTGAAAGCTTTACATGATATCAATTCAAGCTTTGTTAAAAGAAAGGCTTATAGTGGAATGAAACATGAACTTTCGTGATACTAAAGTACCACCAGTGTTCCACTGAATCACGGAGTGGAAGCATGGTGCGAGATCGGCTGATCAAAACATCTTAGTTTTTCATGAGTTTGGTCTCATGAGTACTGAGTGAATAACCACAAGTGGCTTCCCTTCTTTTTGTAATAATAGAAATCATCATATGGCAATGGGAAGGAAGAATGAATAAATGTTTATGCACTGGTCATAATATTTTATGTAAATTTGCATCCAATTATTAGTGACAGTTGTTCAGAAATCGGGACCTGTTGGTAAAAATGAAACCGTTTGTATTTTCAAGTTGCCGAGAGAGAGAGAGAGAGAGAGAGAGAGAGGGGGAAGGGAGCTGTCTGTATGTTGATAGTATGTATAGACGTCAAAAGATCAGCACGACACACTGTAAATAGACAACAGGCAAGCAAGCAAGCGCAGACGGGAAGGTAAACATTCACCACTGCAAAGGCAAAACTGCTCCCGCATGCATCAAAAACAGGAAAGGCAATCAAAAAACATTCACTCGAAAAATTCACTTTTCTTTTCTACTGATATTCTATAAACATGAGATATCTCTCGGTGTGTGCCACTAGCTAGCTTAAAACATGTTTCCTCTCTCTCTCTCTCTCTCTCTCTCTCTCTCTCTCTCTCTCTCTCTCTCTCTCTCTCTCTCTCTCTCTGTTCGCAAATTCTGACTTTTCAGAAATTTCAGAAACAGTTTTCCAAAAATTTACTTTTCTCCCATTTTGCTCAGCCTTTGTGGTGAGAGTAGAGCGAAATAAATTGTCGGTTTTTGCGAGGATGAAGCAGTCATGTGTGTCGGCCATCACAAGAGAAGAGTATACCAGGTAATACGAAATTGGGCAGTAATTAGGCAATATGATATATATATATACATATATATATATATATATATAGATTATATATATAATCTATATATATATATATAATATATATATAATTTCTAATTGGTCCATTGGGAGAATGGGTGCTTCTCAGAAATACGCGATGTCTTTTGTAGCTGGTGTATCATTCAGTGCATTAAGGGGAGTGAGGTAGAAGGGAATAAGTAAATTTTTTTTAAATTATGGGCTGACTTAGAGAAGCTTAATGAAATCCAGTTGTCTAAACGGTTTAAATAGTATGAAAATACTGGCCCTTCGTGCTAGAAATTTATTAAGAAATTTGTACCAACAGACGCCAAAGAAGAGTGTTATCTTTATAGACATCAATACTTTTGGAAACTTGAAGACATTTCGTACGAAAAGAAGAGGCAAAATTAGATATTTATTTTGGTTTTGTCTTTTTTTTTGGGGGGAGGAATAATTTTCAACCAAGACGCATCAGTCACTGAGATAGCATAGCATAAAGTAGAGAGTTTATGTCCACTTGGAACTGAATAAGTTAGAAGAAGGGTGTAAAGTACTGTTCAGGAAAGATAAGTGTAACGTAGTCATAAAACTATGCCATATGTTACACGGTTGTATTGTTATGAAATAGTCCCGTATTCAAAAACCAATAAAAAAAAAAAAAAAAAAAAAACTTTGGAACAATCGAGTTTTCTGTACAACGTATAATGCTGTATGAAACACTCAGCCGCGGCCTATTAAACTTTCAGCTACGACCGGTGGTGGCCTGTGTTGTTGGTACCTATAGCAGTGCTAGACGCAGCAGGATCATGGTTTACTTTAACCTGAAATGGAATAAAAACTAATGAGGCTAGAGGGCTGCAATTTGGTATGTTTGATGATCGGAGAGTGGATGATCAACATATCAATTTGCAGCCCTCTAGCCTCAGTACTTTTGAAGATCTGAGTGCGGACGGAGAGACAAAATGCCATCTCAATCATTTTTTTTTTTTTTTTACAGAAAACTAAAATGAAGTATGGTGAGATTCCAGATGGTCTCGAACAGTATGGGTGAAGAATGTGCACAGTTCATATGAATGCAGCTGATTACAGCACAGACCTAACTTCTGATGTGAATGCTTCACTTGGCAGATCAGTCATGTCTAGAAGTGACTTCCCAACGGCCACAGTGAAGAGATGTTGACAAAACCCGATTCGGAGATGAAAGCGAATCTCTTGTGTCTATTATCGTCAAGGGATATTTAGCATTTCAATTAACTTCAAGGAGATTGATGTATATAATACCCGTTTGTTCAAGGAGCGGAGGAATACGTAAAAATGAAATCAGCACTTGCTGTCTAGTCGTCTTTAGGATCAATTTATTGTGAATACTCACCGGGTTGAACTTACGTATAAGCTTTATTGATTTGCTGCTCTTGTGCCGTGTTCCCCATCTTCTTCTTAAACGAAAAAAATATCGAAGATCGAACCTTCTCGATCAAAAAAATATATACTCGGTTCAAAAAATGTTTATCTGGTATTTGAGACAATACCTGATTTGAAAATGTACGAATCGGCAATGAATAGACTATTCCATTTATCAGAAATCGTTGTGATTTTCATAAAAAGGTCTTTTATTATATTACTATATTGGAAGCCATTTCCGAAATCATTTACACCATTAGGCCTAGACTGAAAGACTTGATAGTAAAAGTCTCTTAAAATCTGATAGTTTGAGAAATGACACTTTTAAGTAGGTTTTCAGTCTGCGTCTACTCTGAAGGAACCAGGCAAATATGCTGAAGATTGTTTCTTGAATAGTGAAAGGAAATCAAACAACATTCTATCAAATTGAGGATTAAAACTGATAGAGCATCCGTAAAGTATAAACCATTAATTCTTATCCAGCATTCATCATAAAATAATCTCTTATAAGAGCCATATTTAATCTTATAAGTGCATATGCCGTCAGTCCAATATGAAATCTCCCACGGATTCGTTTACCATCTATTAATAATTACTGAAACTGCAGATCCGTTACTCGTACGAAGAATAATGTCTCATCACAGCAAGAACCTTCAATTGATTATTAATCCCTTTAATTCGGGTTTAAACACCCGAGGTGGTTGACGAGCAGGTCAGTCCATCAAGAGGCGCTCTGGACTTCTTCATGGCTTTGACCGTCTGTAACTGGTTATGTAACCACCCTTGGCTCCTGACGCAATATCACTTTGCAAACTCAACTAGCCATTGACGGTAGTTTGATTGTTTTCTATCTTATTGTTATAATCATTCTTTTTCTTAAGTATTATTATTATTATATTCGGTAATAATAGTGATATAAGAATGGTTGCGAGATTATACATTGGTGTAAATGTAAATATATATTAGGAATATATATTTACATTTACACCATTGTGGATTTCTCAGCCGTTTTGGAGACTCGTGCTACAATAATAATAATAATAATATATTAAAAAATAATGGCAGAATTCACAGAATTGATTTTGTACAATATTCTTTCAATTCTCCTTATGATTTTCCTTTCTGGCACGCTGGTATTATAAAGCAGCTGTCCAATGGACAGCTGCTTTTATAATACCAGCGTGGCCAGAAAGGAAAATCATAGGAAGGAAATTGAAAGAATATTGTACAAAATCAATTCTGTGAATTCTGCCATTATTTTTAATAAAACTTGTTTGAAAGAAGGTCTGTTTCCAGCGTACAATAATAATCATAATAATAATAATAATAATAATATTATTAATTAATTAATTATTATTATAATTAATATTATTATATTATTATTATTATTATTATTATTATTATTATTCTTAATATTTGCCGCCGAACTTTTTAACAGATGCTAAATGGCCTTGATAATTATTACTGAATTATCTTAAAAACTAATGCAAAAGGATGATTATGAGAGAGAGAGAGAGAGAGAGAGAGAGAGAGAGAGAGGGTAAAGTAAAGTAGAGAAAGAGAGAGAGCTAGGAAGGGAGAGAATTGCTACTACATAATCCTATGTTAAAAATTACCAGTACGTTAGATTTTAAAAAAGAAAGGAAGGATCTAGTTTAAATTAGGGTTTAATTTATAATAAACTGAAAATAAAGTAAGTGAAAATGAGTCAATGATGAAAGTCCACAGACTGACCAAGGGAATCATGCTCACATTTATAGCCGATATCCTCCTTTAGTTTTATAGAAGAGAGAGAGAGAGAGAGAGAGAGAGAGAGAGAGAGAGAGAGCTACGGAACAACAGCATCTGGCTAACGCATCAAAACCAGCCAGCCTCCGCTTCCTCCCCTTCGCTCATTCATCTCTCCCTCCCCCCCACCATACCCACTCCCCCCTTTCCTTTCTCAAGGCCAGGTAATCCCTCCCACACAGAAAACCCCTACAACAGCCCTTCACCCCCCCTACCCCCAACCTCCGCCATTCCCACGCACTCACCCCCTCCTCCTCCTCCTCCTAAACTACTCCCTCCTCTTATTTTGTTGACTCAACTATTTCGAACCAAAAGATCTTTCCGAGAAATTGAACCGCGCTGTTGGAACTTCCCCTTGGTCTCTCTCTCTCTCTCTCTATCTCTCTCTCTCTCTCTCTCTCTCTCTTTCTTCATCTTCTTCTTCTCTCTCTCTCTCTCTCTCTCTCTCTCTCTCGTCCTCTCTCTCTCTCTCTCTCTCTCTCTCTCTCTCTCGGAACTGACGTCACTGCTACATAAAACACCCACATAGATATTTCTGACTGACACAATTATTTCGTCACATTTTAGCTTCGCTGTTCATTCAAATTCACTTTTAACGTGTAAAGTGCGCGAGACATTTATAAAAGCATCACCTTAAATGTTTATTAGATGAAGGAGAGTTCCAGAAAAAAAAGTAATACATGAAAAATTATGAAAATGAAAATGATCATCTTAAATTGTGTGGCGTCTTGATGAGTGAATAGTAAAATCAAATCCTTTGCAGGTGGTCAGATGAATGTCTTTTACTGTAATCCAGCAGTATAATATGAAGGATAAAAGACCCATAGAAACACCATCTAAACATTGCAACCATATATGTCGGACGCTTCTTCTTCCCTGTCTTTGTTCACCGATTTACGTGCTCGCCTACTGGTTCGGTAGTCCCGATTCCCAGCTCTGCCAACGAGGAATCAGAAGAATTTGTTTCTGGTGTTTAGAATTTAATTTCTCGGTGTAATGTGATTCGGATCCCACTATAAGCTGTAGGTCCCGTTGCTAGGTAACCAACTGGCTCCTAGCCACGTAAAAATATCTAATCCTTCGGGCCTGCCCCCTTAGGAGAGCTGTTCACCAGCTAAGTGGTCTGCTTAAACTAACTTTTGTTCACCGATCTTCATTGACGACTACAAGGAGCGAACAAAGAACGTTCATAGTTTGAATGAGTCCTTTACAATGAAGTAAAACGATGACGTTTATATCTGTCTACGCTTTGCAAATAACATTGAACATTTACGCTTACTAATGACACAAGTACCCTAACGGTAAGATAAGAATCGCCTGAAAATGAAACAACGAAAGGAAATCTTTCACATTCCATTATGCAACTGGAACGTCGCCTTGCTTTTTTTTTTCGTTCTTTTTTTTGTCGTTTCGGAAATAATGGATTAAACAAATGGGTGGTGTGACCTTTCAGCTTGGAAGGGAGGATAGAATGAAGCCAGTCGCCCGAATGAGAACGGGGGTTTGAAAGATAGACAAGGAAATGAAGAAATAGAAAAGTGGATGGGTGGTAAAACAAATTGAGAAATGTCACCATTGTTGCTGAACCGTCGAAGAAATGAGAGAGTGCCATAAACTATAAGTGGTAATTTTAAGTGGGTAATTTTATGTATAAGTATATATATATATATATATATAGATATATATATATATATATATATTATATAATTTTATATATTATATATATATATAATATAATATAATATATATATATATATATATATTAATATTATATGATACATACTACTGTAGTTTGCAATTGTGGAATATCGATTACTTTTTTTTTTTTATTATTTACTGTTCATACGCAGAGGAGGATGTTCCATATTTTGGTTTTACTATATTCAGGTTATTCGGTTAAGAGGGTAAATCCGGGGACTGTGGAATTTCAACTCAGTAACCTAAGCTTAACCTACTTGACTTTTTAGTTCAGGTCAAGTGGCAATGACTTGCATTCATAAAGTTGTATAAGGTCTATGCACTGTATTTATTTCAGTGTGCTGTATTATCTTGCGTATTTTCTTATAGCATAAAGTTCGATAAATTTTTTTTATTTGATGAATTTTTGCTAAATACTCGTGTTCGATTGCAACCGAAATTGCAGAGGGTGGAATAGGAGTATTTTCACGAGATGGAGATTATGCAGTTGTATGTATCATCAGTCGTGCTTTGAACTCCTGCGTACACTGCACTATTTGCACGTATCTTATACAAGCTCTCATATTTATGGATACTATGGCCCTTCCTTTTCAATACCTCTTACGTCCTATAGTTACATCCAACCGTCACAAAACTGCACGAAGTAATCAAAAAGTGTAAGACGAGAGCCAATGGAATCCCAGATGGTACGTATTTTGTTTTGTGGTGCCCTCCACAGTTGCCTTACTCTTCCTGTTATAACCACTGGATATGATTACACGTAGATATGTAGTACTACGATTCTGTGGAAAAAATCAAATCCACAGTCGATGGAGATTGTAGCTCCCAAGGGTTCATTGTTAGTCCCACTATTCCATAGCATCTAAAGCATGGGTTCCCAACCTGGGGTACATGTAACCCCAGTGGTACATTTGTACTCTTCTGGGGGTACATTGGATCTGAGACAATATTCAGTACTGTGTAATGTAAGCTGCAATGAGATTGCACAATATCGTGTCTTTATTTATTTTTATTTCCTCATTACCATTAATGTTCTTATAAAGTAACAGATTTCATAATAAAACCATATCACAGTATGAATTTCATTGCTTTTCTTTTTTATCCTCAATTTTTGTGGATACACAGGAATCTATGAAATGCCTGAGGGGTGCAGAAGAACGAAAGGTTTGGAACCCTGATCTCAAGGTAATAGCCCTGGCGAGGCTCTCTACTAGCATAAACTATCTATGGAAAAGATGACTGAAGGACCAAAATCCTATAATTAGGAAATAACTGGTCTAGGAACTGAAGAGAGAGAGGTCGTGTTGCCATTTACAATTTAGGTTTATCAATGAGTCAGTAGTAGTAACCAGAGAGTCCAAGATCCCAGAGAATGTGACCCTCTCATCTCCCATTAACTCATATCCATTATCGAAATCAAAGTAGCACACAAGATTGCCCTCAATCTTGCATTATTTCTTGCATTATTGGTAAGAGTTGTCTCCTTAAGTAAAAGTTCTGTAGATGTTACTTATCAGTGTCTGAGGTCCTTTAGTCCTGACACCGTTGGATTGTGGAACAGTCTCTCTCCCTGAGGATGTCGCGCTGTTGGAACTTCTGAAGTTGAAGCGAATATGCAATATACATATATATCACTACCCTAATACAATTCAAGGTATATGATATCATTTTACTTCTATTTTTAATCATGATTTAATTTGTTAATTTATTAAGTTTTCTCATAACTTTCTGTGTATCGCATTACCTTCTGTTGCTTCTTTCGAATGAATGTCTTATTCTTTGGAGGCCATTGGTCCCTGTGGGCTTGTTCCATATGAATAGCGTTCATCTTATTAATAACAAGTATAATAATAATAATAATGAAGTTGAAATTAGCTTACATCCTTCCATAGCAGACTTTTTGCAAATGCTCTTCATCACAGATCTTAATAATGTTAGCACGTCAAACATGGATGTCTTCTGTTTTGGACATCCTAATTTCACCAGAATCCTCCCAGCAGTCTCAAAATTCATCAACACAAATTATTGAGTTAATAGGTGTATTATCATGGATGGTCTCAAGTATCATATGCATGTCTCTTTTAAGCATTCAATAAACGAGTTTCAAAGGTATCCTTGCATTGCAAGATACCTACTGTAAATATGAATATATTTATGTATCAGAACAACAGGCAGCTAGGCCTCGAAGTGACTGTAAATCTTATTCAAAACATCCTTACTGATCATTTTGACGTTCATATGGTCTGCACAAGTCTCCAAATTTAACAGACATTGCACAGAAGAGTTCTGTAATGAACTGACATCCTCCAGATGAACCATATACATTGTTTTTTACATTCTTCTACATTCTTTTTTAAATGGAGATAATACCTACAGAGTCATAATGCACCACGCTTTTACCTTATGCTCTCTGCATACGTCTATCAGAAATTGCAATATTTTCCCATAATCATGGAACAGAAAACAATCATATCCCGTTCTAAGTAGCAATCAGTAACCTCCCAAACGTAGCTCCTGCAAACCTTGGCGACTATCTGCCATTGACTGTGACTTTAATGACTATCATAAAGGTAAAGTATTAGGATAGCTCAAACACTAACCAATAGTCGACAGTGCAACTTGCAAATGCCTGAGCTCCTAGTTTTCCTGAATATCTACAGAAACTCCTTGGGAGTGACTCCGGGAATTTGTACAAGAATATCTATATATCAGGGCCACATTATGACAGAGGATCTGCAGACTATAGACTGCACAGATTTGCCCTCTGTTACTGGGACATACACTACCGTAATTCCCCTAATATCAGGACTATGGCTTCGCCAGAAAGACCGCGAGGCGTCTTGTTGTCCTCAATGGCATTCTTATACGAGACCAACAAAGGCATTCTGACTTCATTCTGGTACGTGTATGCTGAGAGAAGACTGTCTAGAAATTAGATTAAAAACCATCGCCAAATGATGTGTCCACTCTGAAATCAGGAAATAGTTGGAGACGAATGCCGCAAGCTAATATTCGCTGTACAAAGATTTTTTGGTTGTTTTCGTTCTTACTTTTCTGGCTTCTGGTCTTCTGCTATTACCAGTGATTTTTGAGCAACGTCTAATGCCAGGTCTGATGTGATTATATGTGAGTGCAGTTGCATCTTAAAGCCTATTATTATTTCTCTTGTCTTTACTTATTTGATAAAGACTTGCATTCTTGGTATGATACCTCCTCATTAGTCATCGGGAAGTGAAACTGCTTTTCAACATAATTATGTCCTGTTAAGCTTGTTCGTGTCTTCTATACAAGTGCCCTCTAGTTATGTAAATAAACATTTTGATTAATCTATACATGAAATATAGGTAGAATTATTTTTTTAATCTATAAATAAAATGTAATTAGAAATTCTTAATCTTTATTAATCTATAGATAAAATTTAAATAGAATTTTCTAAATTAATCTATAAAATAAAAAGTTAATAAAATTTTTTCAATTAATCTATAAACAAAACGAGTAGAAATCTCTATTAATCAGGGTAGATATGGGCAGGATTCGTATATTCCTTGTGAAATGGTTTTGATGCTATTCAGAGTACTCTAATATTTAGAAGACTAGCACGCACATACATACACACACACACACACACACACACACACGCACGCACGCACAAATAGAGGAAAGTCGCATGATATAGATATCTGTTGTTTTTCGTTTTTCGACCTTTGAAGTTTATTCTACGTTTTGACTTTGTTTTCACTTCGGAAGTGTCTTTCACCGTTGTAAGCGAATGCTATCTGTTATCTTTCTATTTTCCTTTTTTTCCTTTTTTTTTTTTTTTTTTTTTTTTTTTTTTTTTTTTTTTTTTTTTTTTGTTATCCGCCCCTCACCGTTCGGCCCTTTTACTTTTTTTCAGTTCTCATTGTTTCATTCACTTTTTTTTTTTGAGCTATTTTTTTTTCTTGCTTTATTTTCATATCATGTCAACTCTTCTCAAAAAAGTTCTGTTCCTTGTTGATAACACAGAAATAAAATTGTCTTTTCTTTTTTTTATTTACAAATTTTCAATTTCTCTGTTTCGTTCCATGAGGTGCCTCACTTTCCGTCTGAAATGTTTTGGTAAAATGCAGTGGAAAAAAAAAATATATATATATAAATAAATAATATATATATACATATACTATATATATATATATATATATAATGCATTATGTATAATACCATTGACAATTATGGTTAAAGTTGAGAAGTTTAAAATCTATGTCAGTGTAAGCGCCTCAGTGCCGTGATCGGTATGGTCTTGACCTGCCACCTCGGTGGCCGCGAGTTCGGTTCTCGGTCATTCCATTGAGGGGTCAGATATGTGTATATCTGGTGAGAGAAGTTCACTCTCGACGTGGTTCGGAAGTCACGTGAAGCCGTTGGTTCAGTTGCTGAATAACCACTGGTTCCATGCAACGTAAAAACACCATACAAACAAACAAACTATGTCAATGTTTAGCTTGTGGTTTGTCCTAAATTATGGGACGTTTGGTGACATCACTATATACTCTTAATTACCACGGTTATCAGATGTACTTACAAAATTGCATGTGAAACGGAGACAAACGGAGACTTATCTATTCATTACAACGGAAATGAAAAATTAAGGCATCTTAAAATTTAAAAAAAGGTTCATGTTGCAAATGACTGATCAATAAATGGAACATTATTGCTCAGTATTAAAACTATGTTTCAGGCAGTTATGACTCATTCAATTGCTCTATTAC
>NC_061108.1:17624611-17634611 GCF_015104395.2 Macrobrachium nipponense | reverse complement strand
ATACTGTCGATATATATATATATATATATATAATATATATATATATATATCATATATTATATTATATATATATATAATATATATATGAGCATTCAGATAATTCCAGCAAAAGTTTCGAATTCCATTCAGTTCCCGCCATCCTGAGGTGTGAGCATTGTGTATAAATGGCTAGCCTAAGCATACAATGTTTCTTTTTTTTATTGTTGGCATTGGAATAATAATTAGATAGAATGAATAGATAAAGGTTAGAATAAAAGAGTAATTCCTGACTGAAATGGGATGAATGTGTGGTTAAAAGAAGGTTAATAAAATAAAATACCTGGCGAATCAATAGCATAGGCCTAGCTTCATTGGTCAGCGCGTCATGCTTTAGAGGTAAACAAGATATTGGTATCATAATAAAGTCATTTCCACACAAATGCGACGAAACTGCACTTAGAATACATGTGAATGACAAGAAAATATTGTGATTTGAATACTGTTTGAGTACAGGTCTAAAAGTGGTCTGGGCTATACAGATATGATCAATCATAATGGCTGAGAGCTCATCGTTCGTTCAGTCGAATGTTGGATACAACCTAGTCTTTCGTGTGCTTCTGTTGGTATATTATTATTATGAATAAAGATCGATGAGTTTATGAATTATATCAGAGGGGGAGAAGGTTGTAAAAAAAGAAAAGTGGGGAATAGAGGAGGAACAAATAAGTAAACAAAAACATGTTCTATGGGATACGGTCTCATTGAATTTTAAGAAAATCGTGAATCCCTGCTTCTGTAAGCAGATAATCAGCTCACTTTGTGCAGATTTATATAAAAAGTGGCTGTTGAAGAGCAAGAGCCCGTGCCAGGTTTCTACATGGTTCCTAAGCGCTCACTCCATAAACACAGTTGCGGGCACATTACACAAAGCAAGTGAGGTAGACACTTTTTAGCAAAAGACTTCTGTTGGCAGATGTCGAAAGAAGAAACTGAAAACAGGAAAGGAAACTTAAACACACCACAACGGAGCAGTGAATTTGGACCCCTAAACTATAGGATTAACCTACTTTTATATCGAGAAAAAAAAAATCTACGAGCAAAAAGTGACTAGATGTCAACTTACCCCGACCCTTCCTCCCTCCCACCCCCGCACTTGATAGCATCTTCTTAGTGTAGTGGATCAGTAGCTTCCTGGTTTTCAGTTGGTGATTGTGTTACTTCATCCTTTTACCCAAGTGTCGCAAACAACCGGTGTTCCAACTTGATCGTGCTTCTATCATGAATCTGTAACATATCTAAAAAGCCTACCATCCATGATATATAGTCCGTGCAACTGAATGTCATAAGATGGGGAGAAAACAAGTGAAATGTGAAGCAAAGTGTAAAACGGCTTGTTGTCAAGTTCATGGCGTCCACAGAAGGGGTGGCGGGTCTACCCTGCTTTCTTCTCGTGCTCTCACGCTTCCAGGAAACGGCAATTAGACGACCAGCCTTTGTGCATGGAAATTAAAAGCACGATATTCAAATGCTACGTATCCACAAGTACCATCCAGACATCGTGCGTGAGTAGGGAGAGATGGAGTGTGGAAGTACCTCATAGTGATAAGCTGAGTCCTAAACATGTTAACTCTCACGGTCAAGTTCTCCCAGGGGATGTATAGTGTTTCTTTCCCATTCTTCCCAAGATCGAGCACGTCGACAGAGGTTTTACTTGACACTGTTTGGCGACGTTTTGGAAACCGTTATAAGAGGAAATCGAGTGACATCCATTCTGCAGCAGGACGGCGAGAGGTGCCGCGCACCGCCAATTATTCAGATTCACGCACTCTCGCCAATTATGACGTCACTGATTGTCAAAACGATTGCCAAATTGACTAGATTAAGTCTTGGCCAGGCAATTCACCTGGTTTGTTCCTAGTGGAAAGCCTTTGGGCAGCGATCAAGTCTTTTTGAAGCGCAGAGAACACGACAACCCTTGACGAACTCCAGAGACTACCATGCGGCATGCACTCGATGTGGGACGGCCCTGAATTCAGCCTTCCTTTCTCCTGCAGAAATTGGCGAATTCTGTCCCCGATAGGCTTTAGGAGGTGCTGAAACGAAAAGGCGGGCCTACGAAGCATTACTAGATGCATGAGTGAGTGTTACAAATATCTTTTTTAACCTTGTCTTACGCTGGCCATTGTTTCGTTGTTAGACCAACTCACCTAAAAAAAATCATCGTATTTAAATGTAACCACAATTTTCGTGTATATAGGGGAAACAACCGAGTGGACTAGCTGATCCAGTCTTGCCCGCTTGTTGATCCACCCTCCGAAAAAGTCCTTTTTGCTTACTTCGAAAGGAGAGTAGAGGTCTCGAGGTGTTGCTCCCACCACCGATGACTCATGACTAGTGCCCATCTCCGGTGTCAGGACGTGTTAAAGTACTTTTTCGTTAGGTGGATCAACAAGCGGGCAAGACTGGATCAGCTAGTCCACTCGGTTGTTTACCCTATATATATAATTCTATATAGCTATAGATAAACCATAATATATACATATTTTATACATTATCATTGGTATTAGTATAGGTGTTTGTAACAACATATCTTACCAAAAACTTAATCGTTCAGCCATCGAAAGTAATTTAAGAATATAATTTCAAAGTGATTATGACGTATCAGTAGTGAAATCAATATATACCTGATGACTTACAACAATTTCGTATTTTTAGGACTTTTCACTGTAACGGTTACGAAATCGTTTGCTATATTTCGATTCGGAGAGCTATTTCTTTTGTTGACACATCAAAATTTATATAGTTTTCAATTATGTTTAGTTATGAATGATACGTATTCTTCTATGACATCTTGACATCAGAGATGAAAATAAACAGTAGTTACCATAATCGCGGTTTATCAGTCAAAGGTTTTGATGATATGATCTAGTTTCCTCTTCATTAGGATTGGTAGTAGTGGTCTTTGTAGGACTCAGTTCTTAACAGATGACTTTTCAAGTCAGAAATTGCATTGAATGCTCTTGAGGACGATATTGGGCTTCGGTTCAAACAAGGTACAATAATCTGTTACTAACCAAGAATATGTTTACACGTTTCAGTGTATTGGAATTGTTGACAGTTATCTTGTGTGGTTAGTGTCCGCGACTCTCCAAACTGGACTTAATGTAATCAGATATCTATATTTTTCGTGTATTCTCGAAAATCTTCCAGGTTGAACTAAGTAATATGTGAGGAGTTTATTTTGAAATATGAAGGAAAAATTTTAAGGGTCTAGGTCTAGGATATCAGTTTTGGTGTCTCCTAATTTATGATATGGGAGTTGTATGCCAACTTAACTGAAAGTATGATTGGAATTTAATGTGGCCAAATATATGTGTATATTTACGTATATATTGGTTGGTGGTATGTGACGTATATTTGTACATTTTATATATATATATATATATATATATATAATATATATATATATATACACATATATATAATATGTTGGTCAGTGGCATATACCGTCCTACACTGTATGATTTTTTGTAGATATAATAAGATATTCTCTTTACATAGTCTGATGTCTATATTATTTTGGTGTATTCTCGAAAACCTTCCCCTTGTGTTTACTTCAATGTTAACAATAAGACATCTGTAGGAATTTGTTTTAAAACTGTAAAAGGAAAGTTTTAAGGGTCTGGGATACCGGCTGTGGTATTTCTAATTTAATGATTTGGGATTCGTAGGAATATTTTTTTTTTCATAATATTAACTATCCTGCTCAAATTGTTTTTATAATTTAGATTATGCCGGTTTTGTCTGTCTGTCCGCGTCTTTTTTTTTTTTCTGACCGCCTTGAGATCTAAAAAAAAACTGGCGAGGCTAGAGGGCTGCAAACTGGTATGTTGATCGTCCACCCTCCAATCATCAAACATACCAAATTTTAGCCGGCAAGCCTCAGTAGTTTTTATTTTATTTAAGGTTAAAGTTAGCCATGATCGTGCGTCTGGCAACACTACAGGACAGGCCACCACTAGCCAGTGGCTGGAAGTTTCATGGGCCGCGGCTCATACAGCATTATACGGCGTACAGAAAACTCGATTGCGCCGAAGTTGCTTCGGCGCATTTTTTACTCATTATCATTGATACGTTGCACTTTTTAGTGCTGTTGATAAAATACAAGCGCAGAAATTGTACTGTAGACTCCGCAAATCTCAAGAGACATCTGTCTTTCCCACATTTCATGAACAAAGCATACAGCAGACTCATACACAAGCATGCACGCTCGCGTAAGCAACGGCCATACATTATACCTGCAGAAACCGGCGATTATCCTAGATATGTGCAACACTTGAATTCTTGATTATGCAAATTGATGATATCAAAGACAGTTGGAATATCCTGTCTTTGTTGATGTAGAGGTTATCCTCCCGTCAGGTGTGAAATGATTAATGCACCATGATCGTCTTGCAACGTGAAATGAGAGAGAGAGAGAGAGAGAGAGAGAGAGAGAGAGAGAGAGAGAGAGAGAGAGAGGGTTGCTTTCATTTGAAGGAATCATTTATACGTTAAATACGTTTCCACTTCAGGTAATGCATTACATAGTTTAATTGTAAAAAATTTTTCTCTTTACATTTTGCAAAAGACAAATGTTTGGAAATAAAACCAAAACTGATTTAGATAGAAAAACAATGGTAAAGTGAGAGTGATAGCGTCTCTGATAATAATAATAATAATAATAATAATAATATAATAATAATAATAATAATAATAATAATAATAATAATTTGGTCTATCACAGTCATCCTATTCGACTTAGTGGTTTAAATTTATAGTCTGGGGTTCCGAGTTGCATCCTGCATCCTTTTGTCCATCACTTTTTTCACCGTGTGCGCTGTTTCTAGGAGTACACTCTTCTGTATGAGGTCTGGAGCTACTTTGGCATCTAGCTTTTCCAGGTCCCTTTCCAGCGATCTTGGGATCGTGCCTAGTGTCCCTATGATTTTGGCCATAATTTCCATGGGCATATCCCATATCCTTCACATTTCTTTTTTCGGGTCTTGGTACTTTTACCGGATTTTTTTTGGCCATTCTTTCTTTCCATCTTAACTCCCTGGTGGTCCCCACCCCCCCCCCCTTGTGGATATTCCGACCCAATCAAATGAGTGATACTTTATTCTTGATTTTGTAAATCAACGTCACGTCTGGTCTATTGGCACTTATCACCCTATCTGTTCTGTTACTATTATATAGTCGGAGAGGATCTTTGCCTGATCGTTTTCTATCACTCCCTCCGGTTCGTGTTCGTATCACTTATTACTGCAAGGTAGCTGATGTTTCTTGCTCAGGCTCCAGTGGAGGGCTTTTGCTGCTGAATCACGCCTCTTTTTGTACTGGTTCTGTGCAAGTACCGACATTCGCTTGCTATTTGAGTTATGGTCTCGTTTTTCATATTGCACTTCCTGCATATGGGTGAGATGTTATTTCCATCTATAGTTTTTTGGACAAATTTGGTTCTTAGGGCCTGATCTTGTACCGCTGTTAGCATTCTTTCTGTTTCCTTCTTGAGTTGTCCCCTCTGTAGCCATTGCCATGTTTCATCGCTGGCTAGTTCTGTAGTCTGTCGCATGTTCTACCCGTTCATTAATTTGTTGTGCCATTCTTCTGTTCTGTTTGTCATTCTCCTGTCTCTGTATATTTCTGGGTCTTCGTCTACTTTTATCAGTCCTTTCTATGCACTCCTTAGCCAGCCGTCTTCACTGGTTTTCAGATATTGCCCCAGTACTCTGCTCTCGATGTTGACGCCGTCCTCTATACTTAGTAGACCTCTTCCTCCATCCTTTCGTGTTGTGTGTAGTCTGTCTGTATTTGCTCTTGGGTGTAGTACTTTGTGTATTGTCATGCGTTTCCTAGTTTTCTGGTCTATGCTGCGGAGTTCAGCCTTCGTCCACTCCTCTACTCCTGCTCTGTATCTGATTACTGTTACTGCCCAGGTGTTTATGGCTTTTATTATGTTCCCAGCGTTGATTTTTGACTTGAGTATCCCCTTAAGTCTCTGCATATATTCTTTCCTGATCATGTCCTTCATCTCTTAGTGTTTTATATCCTCTCCTTCTATTATTCCTAGGTATTTGTATCCTGTCTCGTTTGTGTTTGATGCTATTCCGACCTGGCAGCTTTATCCCTTCAGTCCTTGACACTTTGCCCTTTTGTATGTTGATCAAGACACATTTTTCTATTCCAAACTCCATCCTGATGTCCTTAGATACAGTCCTTACAGTCTCGATTAGTGTATAGCTCTATCTATTTCCTTGAGGCTCTTACCATACAGCTTGATGTCCAAGAATATCAGATGGTTAATTCTGTTGCCCCCTTTCTTGAGTTGGTACCTAGCATCCATCTTCTGCAGTACTTATGTCATGGGAATCATGGCTACTACGAAGAGTAATGGGGACAGTGAGTAGCCGTGAAAGATCCCTCTCCTGATGTTAATCTCTGCTAGCCTTATCTCAGAGCTTGTAAGTAGGTACTGTTTTCCAGTTGCGCATTGTATATTTTAGGAAGCTGATGGTGTTTTCCTCTGCCCCATATATTTTCAGGCATTATGTTAGTCATGTGTGCGGTATCATATTGAAGGCTTTTTTGTAGTCAATCCATGCTATGTTTAGGTTGGTTCTCCTTCTCTTGCTATTATTATTATTATTATTATTATTATTATTATTATTATTATTATTATTATTATTATTATTATTTATTATATTTTTTTTTTTATTATTATTATTATTATTATTATTATTATTATTCCCAGTACTATTTGGCTGTAATCGTACAATAATGCTTTGTATCTCGTGAATCTAGATTCTGAGTACTGTATTGTATTGCCATGTCTATCTCTGTATACGGTCTTCACATGAAAATGATGATGATGATGATGATGATTATTATTATTATTGTTGTTGTTGTTGTTGTTGTTGTTGTTGTTGTTGTTATTATTATTTTTGTTAAATGGATAAACTAATTTCACTTCATAATAAACTCAAAGCTTGAACGTATCAAAGACAAATATATCTAGATACTGAAAGGTGTTTGAAGGAAAGTAGAAAAATGGATACAAGGATTTATTTCTACGTTGTGTATTCTCCAATGAAAATAATTTTCGCCAGATGTTATTAATGTTTTAAATATGAAAAAGATATTCATTTTGCGTGCGGACTTCATCACTAGGTATATAAGTTCCGCTGGGTAGGATATGGGTGTTGTGTTTGCATAACCTTAGTCTCGAGACCAGCTGGATTTGATGGTTTCCCTTGAAAAAACTTTAATTGGACTAGACATTCATTGCAGTTGGTACGCAAAGAAATGTATTTATTCGTGTATCAGTGTCCTTGTAACCGACAAATTATCTTGTACTTACAGTTGCAAATTATGTATTGATCAGAATATGCATAATTTCAATACTTGCTCACTTGTTCATATAGTTTCCAATTGCGAAGATTAAGACTAAGATGGCCCTCAAATGTATTTACCAATTCGTAAAAATATCTTTAAATATATCTTGATTTTACGCTATTAGAATAATATGCATAATTACAATATTTGCTTAGTTGTTTATGTAGTTTCGAATTACGAAGAATATTAAGACTAAGAAGGCCCTGAAAGATATTTACCAATTCGTAAATATATCTTTAAATATATCCTGATTATACGCCATAAACTTGCACCATTAACCTTCTTAGTTAAGAATCAAATGTATATATCGAGAGATTTTGTGGTTTATGAAAGACAAAGCGCCCAAATTAGCATTTGAGCATTCTCGGAAATAACCCATTATAATTTAAGCGGCTTCGTTTCTCATTATTTTCAGTCGTTTGTGTTTTGTTTGGTCATTTTGTTATTTATTTGGCGTAAAGGAGCCTGCAGCTACTTTCATTCCCTTTTACTGTGCCTCCGTTTATGTTCTCTTTCGTCCATCTTGCCCTCCACCCTCTCCTAACAATTGTTTCCTAGTGCAACTGCTTTGAGGTTTTCCTCCTGTTACTTTCAATCGTTTTTACTCTCAATTTCCCTTTCGGCGCTGAATGACCTCATAGGTCCCAGCGCTTGTTTTTCGGCCTAAATTCTATATTCTGTCTTTTATCTACAGTTCTTCCTGTGCTGTTCTCTTTGCGAAAAGGTCACGCGCTTTTTTTTTCTTTCTCTCATTTCGCTGTTGTTTTTTTTCATTGTTTCTGAACTTCACTGATACTGCGTCTCCTTCTATCTGTCCATCCGCCTGGGGTGTTATCGCATGGTAACACTGCGTCCCGGGCTTTAAATAGTTCCGCTATGTGTAAGTTTTAGGTAAATAAAAGGATATATATCTGGGTGTGCATTTGTAACTGAAAAGTGTTTTAATAAATTACTGCATGCGAATTACACCGTTAATATTCGAAATAGGATATTATTATTACTGTTGAATGTAGCTATCTAAAGCCCGAGACGCAGTGTTACCATACGCATACACCACAGGTGGATGGTCAAAATAATACTCATGAAGTCCATTTGGGTTCTTGTAGTCATTGAGATGTACAGGGGCTGTTGCCTGAACTGTTTTCACATTACAACTTCTAGGGAATTATCTAGATAAACTCCCTCATTTGCTCTATCGTCTATGTTATTAAACCGTTAGATATTGGAATAACGGTTCATTTGGAAGCATTCATTGATTCTCTCACACCAAGGTAAAGTAGACACTTCACTTTCAAAATAGCTTCCAGTTACTGAAACGAGACCTTTTCGTCCATCAGATTGACTATATATATATATGTATATATATATATATATATATATATATATATATATATATATATATATATATATATATATATATATACTCTTTCCTGTAACCTCCTTTATTATCCCTTTTGGATTCTCTGATTGATGTAGTCTTTTAGAGAAAGTCCTTCTGGGAGGATCTTTCGCTGTCGCTGCTTCGCACAGCAAATCACTTCTGGTTGTTTATCTACTCTGTCTATATATATATCTGCTGTTGTTGACGCTGTTGCCAACGCGACTGCCGCTCTTTTCCTCAGTTCTTATATTTTGTATCTCTTCTTCTTCCGTTCTAAAATCATCAGAGTTTACACTCAACCGAGACCGCGGTAATCTGCCTGTGATAGGGAAACTAGTATACTACCCCCATACAGCTGATAAATTATTAATTCATCTTGCCTTATCTTATTTTCGAGCATGTTTTGGAACTGCGTCAAGAAACATGGGCAAATGATCAGCGGTAAAGCATATGCCAAATACACGAATACATTAAAAGAGATTATATAGCTCATTGGTGAATCTCCCTCCGATATAGGTACAAGCATATATACGATTCCCGGGTGAACACTCTTGACTGTTTTAGTTCTGGGTATTGGTTGTGAACGAAGACACGCATTTTGGTATTTGAAATCCCTTGTAATAATGATAGTAATAATAATAATAATAATAATAATAATAATCATAATTTTGTATAAGGTCCACAATAATATATCAGTAGTAGAATGTGAGACTATGCATTTTTATGAAGTCTCACATATAATAATAATAATAATGATAATGATAATAATACAGCAAAAACAATTTCACCTTATTTGCGCCTCTCTGGACTAAAATCGTCACAGTTCTTACACGGTAACCGTGTGCGTTTTGCATCACTGAATGATCCAGAAATAACTAACTGAATAATGGTTTTTGAGGTACTTGTACGCCCTTATCTAAGTTTCAGTCACAGGAAAGAAACTTAATAAATTTCTCTTCAGCACAATCGCTGTGAAAATTACATGATTATTTAAATCTACTTTGAACGGCTTAGTGTTTATTCACGGACACAACACTCATTTTCTTGAACGCCGGAAGCGCCTTTGAGAAGGGCAGAATAAAAAAAAAATACATATATAAAAAAACACACAAACACACAGCAACAAATAAAAAGTGCGCCGAAGTTTATTCGGCGTAATCGAGTTTTCTGTACAACGTATAATGCTGTATGACCAGCGGTCCATGA
>NC_061108.1:17602111-17614611 GCF_015104395.2 Macrobrachium nipponense | reverse complement strand
TATATATATATATATATATATATATATATATAAGATATATATATAGAGAGAGAGAGAGAGAGAGAGAGAGAGAGAGAGAGAGAGAGAGAGAGAGAGAGAGAGAGGAAAATATATATACATATTTTTTTACCTTATATTCTCTCTCTCTCTCTCTCTCTCTCCTAGATATATATATATATATATATATATATATATATATATATATATATCTATATATATATATATATATATACAACCAATCATGCGGAAACCGATAATCTCGGATGCGATTTGCTTATCTACATTTAGAAATTAGTATAGCCATTTGCATACGTTAGTTGTTTTTGTATAATAACCGGAAACTTGAATAGCAATATCTATAAAATTCTAAGTAAGTATTTCTTGTCCCTTGATATACTTCAATCGTAACAGTAATGAATACATTGTAGTACATTATAATTATACAGTGAGGAACATTATGTAATGAAGTACAGTCGTATTTTCGAGCTAAAGGAATGTTATAACTTATAAATTTACAATTTTGTCTGATAAGTACATTAGTATATGATATATATATATATCTATATATATATATATATATATATATATATATATATATATGTATATATTACATATAGATATAATATATATATATATATATATATACATTTTATTTATATATGTATAATACATACATACATCATACATATATATATAGATATATATATATATATACTATATTATATATATATATATAGATATATATATATATATATATATATATATATATATATCTATACATACACCTATATATATATATATATATAATAATAAAAAAATACTAATATATATAATAAATATCAATAATATATATATTATATAATATATATATACTAATATAATGAAAAATATTAGATTGATAGATAGAATAATCTTAGATATTAGTAAATTATGTCAAAATGTTCATGAATTAATACATGTTATCCATTCATAGATTTGAAATAGATTAGACAGTGATGATTCATATAATTTCTTTTGGGTAAAGGTTAATTTTACATCACCATCCACTTACAAAACAGTTTGACTTTTAATTTCCTTGTTGTGCTCTTGAATATTATAGTCTAAGTATTTTATTTTATTTTAGGTCAAGAAAATCCACCTTAATTGAAAAAATAACAATACGATGATGTAATACACTACATACATACTATTCTACATACATACATACTACATACATACCATTACCATACCATACATAAATATATAGATATATAATATATATATAGATATATATAAACATAATATAGAAAAATAGTATTGCACGTATTACATGCTTTTTATTATGGGTATTTATGCTTAGATATATATATGCTTGTGAGATAGATTCGCTAATTAATTCTTAATAGAAAACAAATCAGTATATAAACTTTATTTTACGCATGCGCGTAGTATGAACAAGAAATATACATAAATGTGAGTGTAATTCTGATTAACCTTTTGTATTTTGCATTACACCTCGATTGTTAATTATTATTATTATTATTATTATTATTATTATTATTATTATTATTATTATTATAGCTGTTTCAACGGCATTTAATGTATATAGAATCCTCTCAATTCTTCTTCTTGTCTTTTTCTCATCAGCATGTACGTAGCTGGTACATTAGGTTTGCTATATATTGTATTTATATATGGTATATTAGGAAACCTAGTATACCAGCTACATGCTGGTGAGAAAAAGACAATAAGAAGAATTGAGAAGATTATATATAAATTAAATGCCGTTGAAACAGCTATAGTATTCAATGCTACTACCCTCAGAGAAGGCGCCTTCCTTATTATTATTATTTTTTTTTTCGTCATCATCATCATAATTTTCCAGGTGTTGTTCTTTGTAATAATACTGAATAGAATTAGAACATATTTCAAAAAAAAATAAAAAAAAATTTGAATTCAAGGACTTAATAATAATGAATATGCTTAAGATGACAATAGAATATTATTATTATTATTATTATTATTATTATTATTATTATTATTATTATTATTATTATTATTATTAATTATTATTATTATTATCATCAGTGATAAAATGTACAGCAATTTTGTAATAGGAACGGTAATAGTGATGAATAATTTCAGAGTGACTGCTTACATATTGGTAAAAAAAATTATTAATACAATTTGCAGGAAATTTGCTTTAAAATGTGAAATCGATCACCATATTAATTGTCGTCATTCATTTTTGGCCAAAACTCTGACTCGACGGAAAAACATTTCATAGGCGGTTTACTCATAAACAAAGATGTGAAAAGAGTTCTTGGTAACATGTGAAGGTGTTGTATATAAAGCTCTCAGTCTGTGTGTCACTCTGTGTTGTGTGACGAATTTCAAAATTTATATGTGATTAATATATATTGTACATATATATATGTATATAGTCAAATATACTATATATATATCTATATATATGTATATATATATATATATATATTATATATATATATATATATATAACATATATATATATATATATATATTTATGAATATGTATACACATTATATATATATATATATATATATATATATATATATATATACTATATATATATGTATAATTGTAAATGTTATATATATATATATATATATATATATATATATATATATATATATATATATATATACTATATATATATCATCATATATGTATAATTGTAAATGTTATATATATATATATATAATATATATATATATATATATATATATATATATATATATATATATATATATGTATGTATATATATATATATAATATATATATATATATATATATATATATATATATATATATATATATGTGTGTGTGTGTGTGTATGCGTGTGTGACTAAATATGAGATCTACCATACACACGCATAAAGTTGCATGTAAAACGCAGTACATCAATGAAAAGATTAAAAGGGAAATCCATGAGCGTATCCAAACGCCATGCAATAAGGACACCAACCTCGGCACAGCTACGGCAAATGGTGAACAGCGCCATCGAGAGCTTTCCAGGCGTCGCTGGAACTGGGCGGAGCCTCCGAGTCCATTGTCGACAGGAGCAGAATCCCAAGCAACTCGTCCTCTGGAAAGCGCTCTGGAAAGCGGTCTTCACATTCTTCCCCTACTGGAAAACTCAAGATTCCTTTATGAATTTCGGCCGAATTTTGCGCGATCGTCGGGTGTTTCAGTCCTCGCTTTTCCAGGCGTTGTTCCAGGTTTTGGCGTGACGTCACTTTTTACGCTCGTCCCCGTTCATTTTGTTTCCAGTTTCGGCCTCGACGTCGGCGACACCACCAGTAATGTCCGACCACGTTCGCCCGCAAGCATTCTGCTTCCTTCTTTTTCGGGCTGTTATTTTGGTCAATGTTCACCCACCGCCCACCCAGAGCGCGCCCACCGAGACCTCAAGTTCAAGACTGAATGTGAGCAAGAGGAAGAAGGGGGTTCTTGTGTTCCCCCCCCCCCCCTAGACCAAGCTACCTCCGACCAACTTTATTACGCTGGATTTGTTAAAACCGCTGTATAAACCTGTTTTGGGGCCGACGTGTTTTCACAAACTCCGTTTTGCCATCCCCCTCCTATCGGGAAGATTCTCTCTCTCTCTCTCTCTCTCTCTCTCTCTCTCTCTCTCTCTCTCTCTCTCTCTCTCTCTCTCTCCTCTTCACAGCCCCCACCCCTACCACTACTCTGTTTGGATAACTTTTATTGAGCCGCAGCTAATCTCTTTACCTCGGATTATCGAGCCGGGCCGAGGGGTTAGAAGTGTTGGCACCAAATTACCCTCTGAGACTTGGGAATTGTCCCTCAGATTAAAGGGGGGGGAGGAAAATTGCGAGGGGCAGGACCGCGTAATTTGTTCCCCCCTCCGCTTTACCAATCATCTGATATCAAGGGGCGTGGCTGGAGATCATAACTCAGTCGAGTGCCATTCCCATTGGCTGGTGGCGACAATAGAGGGCCACTCATTGGTGAGCGAGCGGCGACCCGCCGCTGCCATTGGCCGAAATGGTCGTGGGCGGAGCCTAAATATAACATGGCGAAGGATTAAACTGTTGGCTTAAAGTAAATTTTCCTAGACTTTAAGATAGTTCAGTTGGCCTTTGGATGGGGACCAGAGAGTACCGTGGCTCTGCGGCGGAGTCTTGTTGACTTAGCACCCTCCGTTAATTCTTGCGGTGTTTAGAATAGCAACAAGACTGTTTTCTTTACCATTGTTGGAATCACAGGAAAAGAAAAAAAAGAAAGAAAGATAGAGAGAGAGAGAGAGAGACCTGGCCAAAGTGTTTTCTCAATTTTAATCAAGTCACGAGCTGCCCAAAAGAAATCTATCTTGAGAAAGATAACGAAACGTGACGCCGATAATGGTGAACTGATTTATGTCGTATGGTGTGAAAACTCTGCCCGGTCGGAAAAAGGGTGTACGTTCACGTTCGTGCTTGCGTGCTTGTGCCTGTGTGTTGTTATAGGTCTAGAAGCTCGGTCAAAGTCACGTTACTCGGCGCCGCCAGTGATCCCTTTTTTTAATTCTTCCGCTCGTTTTAGGATTTATCGTCATGTCAGACTCTAGAATGCCAGCGAGCTGACCCGACGGACGGCCAAAGAAGAAGAAGAAGAAGGCCCCTGAACGAACGTCCTCTCGCGCCCACACGCCGCCTCTGACGCCCGCCGCCCGCCCGAACTCTCCACCTCGACGACTTCTCGCAGTAAATCGACGGTGAAAGAAGAACGAACCTTTTCTTCCTCTCGCGCTGTGTTCAGCTCTGTGTGTTCATCTCACGAGTCGCGTTTTCTGATGCATAAATTGTGAGAGTCGGATCAGTGGAGAGAGAGAGAGAGAGAGAGAGAGAGAGAGGAGAGAGAGAGAGAGAGGAGGTTTGAGCCGATGTCATTTATTGAATGAGTTTGGTTCAACGGCGGCGCAGCCAGCGAGAGTAAAAGAGCGGATGGCGTTGTAGAACTTATTCCTACGCCTCTCCTCCTCCTCCTCCTTTCTACTACGCCTCCTTCTTCAGCGATTTCTCCACACCCCCCTCTCCCCACTCCTCTTTTTTTATATATATAAATCTTCCCTCAAAGAGGTGTCTGGTCTGCCTCAGTTGGGGTGGACCACATAATGCTTTTTAGCCAAAATGTGTGACCAGTGGTCAGCTTACCCCGTGAAGATGCATACCCTCTTCAGCGATCAGCAGTCCTACTACCGTCATGCTGCCGCTACCTACCCCCCAGCTGCCCTGCAGCAGATGTCAGCCATGGCGCCCAACACTTACGGCTACGACGGATACAGCGCCATGGGGCGATACCACCCTTACGGCTACACCCCCCAGCAGCATGCCCCCCCGAAGGACATGGTCAAGCCTCCGTACTCGTACATCGCGCTGATCACGATGGCCATCCAAAACAACCCGGAACAGCGAGTGACCCTGAACGGCATCTACCAGTTCATCATGGAGCGGTTCCCCTACTACCGCGAGAACAAACAGGGCTGGCAGAACTCCATCAGGCACAACCTGAGCCTGAACGAGTGTTTCGTCAAGATCCCCAGGGACGACAAGAAGCCCGGCAAGGGCTCCTACTGGACGCTCGACCCCGACGCCCGCAACATGTTCGACAACGGCTCCTACCTCCGGCGGCGGAAGCGCTTCAAGAAGAAGGAGGCCGCCCCCACCAGGGACAAAGAGGACGCCCTCAAGCGTCAGGATCAGCAGCAGCAGCAGCAGCACACACCTACGGGACCAGATTCCGACCAGAGACCTCAGCAACCCGATGCTACTTCCGTAGCAATGCAGCAGCAGCAGCAACAGCAGCAGCAGGGGGCACAGCAGCCACAGCCTCGGAATGTCGTTGGGGGTCAGCCGGATGCTGAGGGCGTTCAGGTAGGGGGCGGAACCCCTCTCTCCCCTCTCTGTCAGCCCAAGACGGAGCCCCTAGATTCCCCTGACCTTCCTCCTGCATGCCTGCCGGAAGTGAAAGCAGCAGGGCACACGCCACCTTTACACGCCCATACCCACACGCCGCCCCTCCATAACCATACCCACACGCCGCCCTTACACGCCCACAGTCACCTGCCACCGACCAGCCTGCCCACCACCACATCCAGCGCAGGGCACGAGGGGTCCTACCTGGAGGTGGCCTCCTCCTTCAGCGTGGATTCCCTGGTGCCAGGGTCGAGGGACGTCGTGGGCCGCGGGGACACCAGTCCCGCCTCCCTCCTGTCGGAGGTGCAGCAGCAGCAGCAGCAGTACCGATCTAACATGTACTACGACACCATGGGGTACTGCCAGTACAGCGACGCCCGAGCGCCCTCCGTCTTCCCCTCAGCTGCTGCTGCCGACGACATGACGGCTTGCGGCAGCGCCGCCGCCGCCGTCACCGGCGGCTCGGCTGCCGTTGGAGGCATGACGATGCAGGCTGCAGCGGCGGCGGCCGCCTATTCCCGATCTCACGGCTCTTGGTACTCGCAGCCCCTGGAGACGACGAGCGGAGGCAGCGCTGCCGACGGAGGCTTCCCCAACGTGCGTGATATGTTCGAGTCTCAGAGGCTCCTGACCAACCCCTCGTGCCAGTTGGGATTTCGAGCTTCCTACAAATATCCTTCGTACTACGACGACGCCGCGAAATACTAAACGGTCGTCTAGGAAGTCGCACTGATGGATTCGCTCTCTGAGGAGACTCTCTGAAGGGGGGTCACACCCCCACCCCTCCGTCAGGTATATGAAAAGATGAATGAATGTTCAATAAGACGGGAAAATGTCTAACGAGATGCAGGTGACATCATCGCCACACGAGATTTTTTTTTTTAAATCTGTATTCTAGTGAAACCAAAGAGATGTTATGTTTTTTTGGTGACTTGGGTGTCTTTGCAAGGGCGTGGACGCCCCTGGAGGTGTTGTGGGCTGACGCCCGTATGAATCACCCTCCCCCCCAAAAAAAAGTAAAGGGATTTCTTTCGGGCGTAGGTTGAACAGAAACTCATATTGGCCCCCCCATACCCAATTATTTTTTTTAAGCGAATTTAATTTCTGAAATTATATGTGACGTCACCAGTGCTGCAAGCAAGCACCGTGGTTGTCCCTTCACGAACTCTGCAAGCGCTTGCGCCTTCAGCTATGTACGTATAGAGAGACATTCATGTACGCGTAGGATATTTTTCCTATGTACGTATTATGGCAGATCTGTGTACCTCTAGGACAGACCGATGTGTATATCTCGATATTATTAATATTATTATTTAACATTGTGTATCATAATGCATAATATATTACGCTTTTTATAGATGCATGGTTTCATTACACCCCTTCATTATTATATATTAAAAAATCCAATGTATCTCATTTTTAAAATTCAAACAACTAAATCCTAGTAATTTAGTTAATCAAAAAGATAAATTTCCTGATGTTTGCCTTTGAACGGTGCATTGAGAAATGATTTATACAAATAATCATAAAAGACTGATTAAACTAATGAGATTCAAAAGCATTTTTCGAAAATTTAAAAATGTATTGAATTGATGAGAATGCTGAGAAAACCCTGAATGTGGTCCGTAGGTTTTAGTACATATAAGGACACTTATCATTGATGATAGGTGATTTATGTTTAAAATGTCAACTGTCATTTATGCTTGATGTTTATTGAAGACTTGCAGGCACTCCGCAAAAACATTCCAGGAAGCAAGAACCCAAGTGCTTTTTATAAGAAAGGTATTTACAATAGAAAATTTATTTTAATAATTTGCAGGAATATTATAAAATGTTCTCTGGCCTCAAATGATGAATGAACCACAATGTTTATGAAATATTCTCTAGCGAAAACAGAAAAATTGAAATTCATAATATTACTCATTCTAGATTCCAGGATTTTTGATAAAGATGATAAAGATTCCATGGAATATAAAATTATATTCTTATGAAGAGTATATTATTTCGGCTAATCTCATTATTATTACTCATATTTTCTACAAGTCGTGATTTTTTTCCCATTTCAGACTAGAACATTTTTTCCGCTAATATATTTAGTTAGGAAACTGAAAAAAAGGGAGCATCACAAATGATAATAGAGTAGAATTCTGGGCAAAATAATTCCCTTGTCATCCATCTTGCCTGAATAGGCTGGTGTAGTCGGAATTATTAGAACTGTTCAAAATATTTTGCCAGTTTCCAAATCTTTTGAAAATTAGGAAAATGATCTCACACAGCAAAATACACAATCATCATATTTGAACGATGAATTCCAGATCATCAAAATAGTATATAGTGTGAAATGGGTTTCTTTCCAGAGAAAGGGGGAGTTTTGTAAATGATCCACATAAAAAAAAAAAAAAAAAAAAAAAAAAAAACTATATATTTTATATCAAAAATATACTATAACTACCAAATCATACAGTTAGTTTGAAACCATGCTATTTGATTATGTTAGCATGCTACGTAGATAACTGTAGACATGATATGAATTCGTGTAATGTATTTTCTAAATGATTTTTGTGTGATTCCGCAACAGAAGCCTACGATGGAGATCTCCTAGATAAGAGCAGGTAAAGATTAAAGGTTATAATTTTTTTCAAGTTTATTTTTTCCGTCTATATATCTAGATAGCCTTATACCTACCTACATACCAATCTATCTATCTATCAACTTATCTATAAAACTAACTATATACATCTGCTTACCTACCCACCAATCTACCATCTGTCTATCTATCTATATAACTAACTATATATACCTACCTATCTATCTATGTGTCTAGATCGTCTACCTATCTATCTACATAACCTACTATATCTACCTACCTACCTACCTATCTATCTCTCTCTCTATCTATTATTTACCTACCTACGTATCTTTCTGTCTATCTACCTAGCTATCTATCAATCAGTATATACCTACCTACCTATCCATCTATCTTTATGTATCTATATAACTATCTATACCTACCTACCTATCTATATAAATAAGTATCCACATCTACCTACCAACCTATCTACATAGATAAATAGACCGTTTGTGAGTGTGTAATGGGAACTTCGAATACATTATGAATGATTATTTTTACGAAAGGGATAAAGAAACAGTCTCACATTATCAAATAAATAAATTTTCTCAGGCAAATTCATAAAGATACATTGAATTTAAAGATACATTAAATGCCTTTTAAAAACAAAACGTAAAATGTTTTGTAAAGGATAATTAAATTATTTTTAAGCTATTGAATTTTTTTTAAAGATACATTAATTTTTTAAAAATATACATTCTCTTTTTAGATGCATTGAATATTTTATTATGATACATTAAATGTTTTTAAAATATACATTAAATGCTATTTAAAAAGATACATCAAATGTTCTTAAAAAAGATACATTTAGTGTTTTAAGAAAAAAGATACATTAAATTTTTGAAAAGATGCATTAAATATTTTAGAAAACATTAAATGTTTTCTAAAAAAAAAAGGACACATTGAAGGTTTTTTTCCAAATGATACCTTAACATTAAATGTTTTTTTAAATACAATAAAGGATTTTTTAAATACATTAAATGTTTTTAAAAGATACATTAAATGTTCTTTTTGAAAGATACATTAGTGTAAAAAATACATTAGATAATTTTAAAAAAGATACATTAAATGTTTTTTTTAAAAACATACATTTAAATATTTAAAAAAAATACATTAAAGTTTTGTGAAAACAGATACATCAAATAATTTTATAGAATATATATACATTAAATGTTTTTAAGATATACTAAATGTTTTTTTAAAGGTACATTAAATGTTTTTTTGAAAGAAAAGCAGTATTAATTTTTTTTTATTACATAGAATATTTTTTTTTAATGATTTATAGTGCTTTCGCTTATTCTTTACCGTTTGTCGTGCCGTGAAATATCTCCAGTCATACGATTAACAGTCTCGTTTCGTTAACCTTATGGTTCCTTAATAAGAAGGAAAATATGACTTTTATCGCAGGACACAAATAAAAGGTTGAGAATGATTTGAGCGTGCTGATTGAGAATAATATAAATGTTCAAGTTTTTGTGCGAAAACCTATAAATGGGGGAAAGTTCCCGTCCGAGTTTCACTTTAGTGTATAATACAATACATTTCATAAAGTTAAATAAATGTAAGAGCACACATGCACACACACACACATATATATATATATATATATATATATATATATAATATATATATATATATATATATATATATGATATATTATATATATAATATATATTTTATATATATATATATATATATATTATATATATATATATATATATATATATTATAATATATATATATATATATATATATATATATATATATGTTATATACTAATTATTATATATATATATATATATATATATATATATATAATATATATATATATTATATATATACATACATATATATTATATACATATATATATATATATATATATATATATTATATATATATATATATATTATGTATATATCCTTAAATCCAGGGTACAAAGTAAGTTAAACAGGGACTTGGAACAAGTACTTTCGTAGTATAAACTACACTTTTCAGGTTACTACGAAAGTACTTGTTCCAAGTATCCCTTTTTCACTTTCCTTTCTACCGTGGATTTAAGGATATATATATATATATATATATATTATATATATATAAGATATATATATAATATAATCATATATATATATTTATATATATATATATATATATATAGCGTCACTGTCCGTTCCTGATTTCGTTCCTCGTCCAACTGGACGGTGGTTCGATCCCATGGGGGGACGAAATTATTATTATCAACTAAAAAAACAAAAATTCCCCCTCGGTACATATATGAAAAGTATATCAATTCCGAGGTAGAGTGAATTAGATATTCAAGGACATTTGTAGCTCGAATGATTTATATGAATCACGGTGATGTGATAAGTATTCATATATGTATATACTATTATATATATAAGTTATATATATATATATATATATATATATATATATATATATATATATATATGTGTGTGTGTGTGTGTGTGTGTGTATGTATATATTATACACATATATATATATATATATATATATATATATATATAGATATATATATATATTTACATAATCCACACGCAAATACTATTTATTACTGAATTCCCTTCACCTTGGGGATAATTTACAGTCTTACACCTTAGGAGAATTACACCAATGCACCGAATATCCGGCCAGAATTCGAACACTTTCCGTTGGAGTTTGATTCAGTGGTTAAGCTCCTTTCACCTCTGCAGAAAACCCAAAAGACTTAGATTTATCATTGCCATACATACGTGTATGTATGTATGTATTAATATATATATATATATTATATATATATATATATATATATATATATATATATATATATATAATGTATGTATGTATATATATAATTCATTTCCGTATAACTCCTTCAAATGAAAGTCATAAAATATTCATTTTTCCAGGCGAATTAAAAATCTTTTAAAGATCTATATATCATATAAAACTAAATTTCGTTTGAAATATAAAATATCGTTTAAAGTAACATGTAAAACTAAATATCACATAAAATATGTAAAACTAAATATCGTATAAAACTAAATATATGAAACTAAATATAATATAAGATATTACATAACTAAAATATCATATGAAACTAAATATCATTCAAGATATATAAAACTATATATACAAAACTAAATTTCATATATAAGATATCATATATGATATAAAAAACTAAATTATCATATAAAACTTAATGTCATATAAGATATTATATAAAACTAAATATATAACAGTATTCAAAACTAAATATGATAAAAAAAACTAAATATTTAAGGTATATAAAACAAATATATGAAAGTTAATGTCATATAAGATATATAAAACTAAATATCATATAAAACTGAATATCCTACCTGACTAAATATCATATAAAAGACGTCAATCACTTTAGTTCTCGTAGTGATGAATGAAATGAAATTCGGTCCATCAATCATTATAGCTTTATCACTTCCGTCACTTTATCCATCATTTTACCGAAACCTGTTCCACTTTTTTTTTTTACTGTACCTCCATTCATATTCTCTTTCTTCCGTCTTACTTTCCACTGTCTCCTAACAATGGATTCATAGTGCAACCATGAGGTTTTCCTCCTGTTACGCCTTTCAAACCTTTTACTATCAATTTCCGTTTCAGCGCTAGTATGACCTCATGCGTCCCAGTGCTTGGCCTTTGGCCTAAGATTTATATTGAATTCAATTCATTGACTGATCTTTCGTCGTTAATGGCGTTTAACGTTGCTTACTTTTTATTGAGTCTTAGTTCTTACTGTTTCCTTTCCAATTCTTCTCTAGATTTGTTTACGATTTAGCAACGAAGAAGAAGAAGAAGAAGAAACAGCCCGTGATAAATCCCAGTGAACTTAGGTTACTCGAATTTTACAATATTTGCAAATGTAGACGCCGTGAATTCCCTTAGTACTCTTGA
>NC_061108.1:17587111-17594611 GCF_015104395.2 Macrobrachium nipponense | reverse complement strand
GTGGAGAAATAAACCAATAGATTACAACGTTTTGAAAAAAGAGAGAGAGAGAGAGAGATGAAAAATTATGTAGGCTACGATAACCACAAATGCATATGACAGCAATAATAGATTATTCGTTGTCAAAATGATGGAAGAATAATGCGATGAAAATCGGAATTACGCTTGAATGCTTCGCCTCCTTATTTTGTCTATTAGAAATCAATTGAAATTGTCCATTACCGCTCTAGATGTCATCAGAATTTTAATATATCTTATTTAAGGAGTGAAGGGTCAGTAGGTCCTTTGTACAACAGCAGTAACTAATTAATTGAAAAGGAAAATTGGGAAACGTTAAATTAGTTACCAGAAAAAATTTTTTTTTTTTTTTTTTTTGGTCATTAGATTATTTTAGGAGTAATAGAATGGTTAAGGTCTCCAGTTGTAAAAACTAGATATGTCATTAAATTATTACTAGTAATAAAATGGCTATGATCTCCAATAGTAACAATAATTACATCAGTGATAATGAAGATAATGAAATGATTATTTCAGAGTTTCAGAGCAATAGTAACAATAATTACATCAATTATATTGAAGGTAATGAAATGGTTATTTAAAACCAATAGTAACAATAATTACATCAATAATATTGAAGATTATAATATTATTATTTCAATACAAAAGTAACAATAATTACATCAATGATATCGAAGATAATAGAATGATTATTTCATAGCGAGGAGTTTATTTTGCGTGATAGCAATAATAATAGCGCTAATAAATTTATCACAGGCAACGGAATCGAACCCAGGGCTCTCGAATGAAAGGCGAGGGCTCCATTGGCCTGGGTTCGATCCCGATGTGAGTTAGAAATTTATTTTTATTACATTGTTACATATGTGATTGTGTGTAAATTATATTAAATCGTGGCAAAGACGACAAGAAAAGCAATAAGGAAGATGATCATTATTATCAGGGTACTAGACCTTGAGGATCTTATCAACAGCGGTAATATCAAAATAACATAAATAATAAATTAAATTAATTAATAAATATATATATGTAAATAACAGACAATAAAAGCTCAACCGTACCACTGAGCCATCATCACCAGTGAAGGGAGCCACTATGTACTTGGAGCCAAAACAAGGGTAAGAGAGAGAGAGAGTCTGGGCCTCTCTCTCTCTCTCTCTTCTCTCTCTCTCTCTCTCTCTCTCTCTCTCCTGTTTCTGTCTCTCTCTCTGTCCTTCTGTCTCACTCTGTGTCTGTCTCTCCCCTTCTGTTTCGCTCTCTCCCTCGCTGTCTGGTTCTCTCTCTCTCTCTCTGTCTCTCTCTCTCTCCCTCGCCCTCTCCCTCTCCCCCCCCGCCTCCTCACCCGTTTCTAATCAATGTATATTGAATGCATCGTGCGTCGTTGTCTCTCTCTCCGTGGGCCGCATATCATTTTCCACTTTGCTCCACATCAAAGCGACTCATCAAACGGACTCATTTCCGAATCCCACAAAAGGACCAGATTAACTATAAGTATGCGATTGTTCACATTAACACGCCAGAGCGCATTAAGCAGGGACACAGGAGGAGGAGGAGGAGGAGGAGGAGGAGGAGGAGGAGGAGGAGGAGGAGGTAGAATATACGATTGTTGCTCAGTTGAGTATTTCTCCAATTTTTGCCTTTCTTCTTCTTCTTCCTCTTATGTTCGTATAGATAGTTCAATATGTTTTTTTAATCTATTGTCTCTTTTATTTCTGAGAATTATTCTCTCCCCTTTTCTCGTCTTTTAATTGCCGTTCTTCTCCTTCTCCTCCTCCTCCTCCTCTTTTCTCTGTTCGTCCATTTTCTTTAAGACTCTCTTCCGTCCTGTCTCTCATTTCCAGTCTTTGTTGAACGTTCCTTATTCCCTCGTCTCCTTTGTTCCTCTTTGTCTGATTCCTTGGTCTTCTTTTTTCGCATCTTCTGTTTCCCTTCTTCGTATTCCAACCCCAGTCTCCCCTCTCCTCAAGGTCCTCCTCCTCCCAAGGATCCCCATCCTTGTCATACCATCCTATACTCCTTCTCCTCCGCCTCTGCCTCCCCCACATTCTCCTCCTCCTCCTCCACTCTTGCCTCCTCCTCCTCCTCCTATACCTCCTCCTCCTCCTCCAATACGGGAATGGAATGGTAATTTCATAAGTATTTGGAATCCCACGCTTAATGATCTATCAATTTCACGGTATTAAAGGATTCAATTTTCTAAAGCCGGAAGGAAAATGAGCTGAGGTAAGATTTGTTATGGTGTATTGATGGGGAAAAAATCCATCTTTTTTTTTTTTTTTTTTCCTCTCCTATGATAATGTGTTTGTTGTTTATTGTACTTGCGGTGATGCTGCTGCGCTGGGTAATTGATTTTTGTTTTGTGTGTGATTTTGTTTTTGTTTTTCTCTTGGAGATTTAGTTTTTTCTTTAGTTGTATTTGCGTTTATTTGTTACGGCGTTTTTATTTGCACACGGTTTTTCTTTTGAGAGATCGTGGTAGTAGATGACGAGAGTTTTGTGCCTTTTTGTTGATGTTTTCATCCGTGAAATCATTTGAAATCTACTGTTCATTATTACGGTGAAAGTCATCTCCATTATCATCATAAAAGATATCTAGTGTACGTTTCCAGTCTTTAATTATAACTATTTAAAACGATGATAAACAAAATGCGACTTATTTCTTAAAACATATCACTTTGCAAAAAGAAAAAAAAAATTTCTTATGGATTCCACTTGTGGTAAAACTTTATGTAGAATCATGAGGACTTAGTGAACTGGCATTTGCCTATATTTTGTTTATATAAAAAAAAAAACATCAGGAGACAACTAAATAATATTTCGTATACCAGAATCGTAACTTTAGCGTCGGTCGTAGATATCAAACTTCAGAGCAAAAAAAAAAAAAAAAAAAAGCAAAAAAAAAAAAAAAAAAAAACGTTTTGCAAATTAGGACTGGAAGCAAATAACAAAAGAATTTCAAGTTTTTGTTTATAAATAAAAAAGGTTCCTTCGCCCATCAATGCAGTGATCTATTCCTGACTTACTGGAAGCAATTCGCTGTTGGCCTGGAATGAAAATTTTGTAAATGAATCACTGATGTATAACAGAATATTTTATAATTTCGTTTTATACTATTTTTTTTCTTTTGTAGCCATGAATGAGGTACGAATGCAAGGGCTTGCGATATAGTAATTTCCTGAACAGTTAATTCACCATTCATCGTGTCTCTCTGCATAATACTATATCGGATTCATGCGTTCTCATTTCTAGGAATCTGAAGACTTCAAGAAATGACGACGCAAATAATTATTGCGTCTTTTGGGGCGGATTAGAGTTGATTCATTCATTGTATGATGATAAGTGAAAATGCTCTGTTTCTAACTCGTATCATAAAAGTTGTCATTAGAATAAATGACAAATTTTATGTTACGAGTTGAACATCCGAGTTAGATCTAGAATTTTCAATGTTGCAACATCTGTGAGTCTGCAGTCCGAAGGAACAGATCCAAATGCAAATTTGCAGTTGCAGACTAGAGATAATTTTACTATTTCTTTTATCTTGATAAAATTTTTGATGGTGTGGTGAAGGCAGAAACTGTCTTAAAATTTTTTTTCGAAAGTTGGACGAGAGGTTATCGGAATCTTGACCATAATTTTGTCAGCAAAAATAATATCTTAATTCACTACATGTTCACTATTAGGCCAACATACATTCATGTATTCCTCTTCGGTTGACATATATGAAAATGTATTAATTCCGAGGCAGAACGAATTGGATATTAAAGGACATTTGTAGCTTAATGCACACACTTATACGTCAATATATGTATATACATAAAGCACAAATACACAATCATATATATGTATATATCATATATATGAAAATATATGTATATTCATAAAACACACAAATACACATATACGTATATATCTATATGTAATATATATGTTAATATATGTATAAGCATACACACATATATATTGTATATATACTTCGTGCGCATACCTTTCATGATATCGTATCTTTCATTTGAGTGTGATATAACTACCAATTCTGCATTAACTGTCCCCTACTGTCTGAATAATCACTTTATTTCGAAAGAGTTTAGGGTAACAGATAAGTCCCCTTACTCGTAAATAAATGCAATACATCTATTATCGTAAATGGCTGTGAAATTAGTGCTTGCGTGTTTCTAGATTAAGTTAGCCTTGAACAAGCACGCACCATTTAATCCAGCAGCCTTCGTCCATTACATGGAAAGAGAAGGAAATATGGAGAGATTATTATTATTATTATTATTATTATTATTATTATTATTATTCAGAAGATGAATCCATTTCATATGGAACAACCCACAAGTGCCATTGACTTGAAATTCAAGCTTCCACATATGTCAGTGATTATTATTATTATTATTATTATTATTATTATTATTAATGCAGCTGAGGCAGCAATTACTTTTAATAAAACATGTTTAAAAGAGGGTTTACTTCCAGCATATTATTTTATTATTATTTTTTATTATTATTATTATTTAATATTATTATTATTATTATTATTATTATTATTATTATTATTATTATTATTATTATTATTATTATTATTAATTATTATTATTATTCAGAAGGCGAACCCAGTTCATATGGAATTTGAAATTCAAGTTTCCACAGATTAGTGTTCATTTTGATAATAGTAACATAAGGTGACATGGAATGCAGAAGGGAGAGGTCATTTATTAGAAAAGAAACATTAAAATAATATGGAATGTAACTTAACATTCTGACAAGGCGTGTAGGCGACCACATATATATATTTATGAACTTACGTACCCGTGTACGGAGGTCTGCAAATACATGCGCAATACGCACATAGCTGGTACACAAGTTTAACATCCTTATTCTATGTGCTTTCAACACAAAACTACTCCCAGCTCCTACTTGGACAAGCACAAATAAAAAAAAAACGAGTAAACCACCATTCCAACGCAAGCAAAACCTGTGCTTTATAAAAAAATAAAATCCTCCTTAAAAGCAGAGAAGCCTGTGCTTGCGGATTGGGTATCAGCGCGCGAACTATTCGGGAGGGGAATTTTTGCCTGTCGTTATGGGCTATTACATAACCCACGCCCCTGTTGTGTTTACCAGTCTGGGCACGACCTTACCCTCTCTTTTCAACTGGGCGATAACAAACAAGGGCGCTAAAGGCAGAAAAGTACCCCTCGGGCGAATGCTGAGAGAGAGAGAGAGAAGAAGGAAGGTTGTACATATAGTATATATGAATATGTATATATAACTATATATATATATATATATATATATATATATATATATATATATATATATATATATATATATATATAGATTTGATTTGTTTATATCATATTGATTTTATATATAATATATATATAATATATATATATATATATATATATATTATAGTCGATATATTATATCATACCGAGTTTTGGTAAAAAAAAAAAGAGAGAAAAAACACGCATACAGACAAACCTTTTATTTATTCTGAAAGTTTTAACTTCAATTTTCTTAAACCTCCGGTTTGCGTTTTAAAAATTAAGACTTTATATTCATATAAAAGAGGTTCCTACCACTATCACTCTATAACTGATAATTCTGCAACTACTAACATTATCATTATGTTTCAGTTTATATATCTTCTACGTACAATCACGCGCATGCGCTTGCGTCAAAGTCTCCATATTTGTTTGTTCAGGACCGTTCGTCTGTTCCCGTACAGATATGTCCACCAACTTAAGTGTATGTTAATCGTTTGCTGAGTTATGTTTATTTATCCGCCAGAAATTGTATACAGTAGAACGCACATTTTAATTACATTTCTTGATTCCTTTTTAGAAAATACACGTTCAACTTGAATGGTTTTTGTTATTTACAAATTTAGATTTAATACACACACACACACGCTTGTGTAGTAAATATGCCTCCCTGTCGAACTTTTCAATTCCAGAGGTCCTTTAGTCCTCGAACTTTTCAATTCCAGAGGTCCTTTAGTCCTCGAACTTTTCAATTCCAGAGGTCCTTTAGTCCTCGAACTTTTCAATTCCAGAGGTCCTTTAGTCCTCGAACTTTTCAATTCCAGAGGTGCCTTTAGTCCTCGACTTTTCAATTCCAGAGGCCTTTAGTCCTCGAACTTTTTCAATTCCAGAGGTGCTTTTAGTCCTCGACTTTTCAATTCCGAGGGTCCTTTAGGTCCCTCGCTTTTCAATCAGATGTCCCTTTTGTCCTCCTCGAACTTTTCAATTCCAGAGATCCTTTAGTCCTCGAACTTTTCAATTCCAGAGATCCTTTAGTCCTCGAACTTTTCAATTCCAGAGATCCTTTAGTCCTCGAACTTTTCAATTCCAGAGATCCTTTATTCCTCGAACTTTTTCAATTCCAGTCCTTTAGTCCTCGAACTTTTCAATTCCAGAGGTCCTTTAGTCCTCACGCCGTTGGCCTCCCTGAGGATTTAGTGCAATTGGAACTTCCGAAGTTCAAGGGAAGATGCGATGCATTACTACCCTAATAGATTCCCTTTGTATTTTAATAATTGTCTTACATTTTTCCTATTTACCTATTAGTTTGTTCATTTATTTTTTATTCTTTAATAAACGATATCTTTCTGTGTTCCCCATTATATACCTTCTGTTACTCCCTCCTATTCAAGACCATATTTTTTTTGGAAGTTTGAATTGAAGTCAGTGGCCCCTTTGGTGATCTTGTTCCATATAAATAGGGTTTATCCTCTTCATAGTAATAAATTGCGTTCGTATGAATGTGATTTGATATTGGTGATGTTCAGACTCTCAAACCAAGCGCCGCGGGCACTTTCAGCCATTCAACGCTAAAAAACAGTGAAAAGAAAGAGTTGGAGAGGCTGAACAGCACGATAAAGAGATCCAGAATACATGGGAGATGAAGTAAACTGGCGGAAAATTCCAGAGTTGGCGAACGGACGCGGCGAACGCCTTTTAGTCAAATGGTGCGCTGACGGTACTCCCCCTGTATACGTATGGTGCCTGTTTGCAGTTTGTAGAGATATATCAAGCATGCGCTAAACTTTTAAACGTAGATCAAAGAACAAATTGTTCCCGTGCATCCAATGCTTCTGTAAAGGGGTAAGCTAATTGCTTACTGGATAAATCAATATCAGAATATCAGAATAATCGAGTTTATCAAAGGATGTAGTGAATCTCATTATTTCCTTTCCGAACGACGAACTGTCTGAAGGTTTCGTTATCGAAGTGGAGAGACAACAATTATGATAAGCCTGGCCAGTTCTGAGAGAGAGAGAGAGAGAGAGAGAGAGAGAGAGAGAGAAAGTTAAGTATATCTTAGTTTTACCAGACCACTGAGCTGATTAACAGCTCTCCTAGCGCTGGCCAGAAGGATTAGATATTTTTACGTAGCTAGGAACCAATTGGTCACCTTGTAACGGGACCTACAGCTTACTGTGGGGTCCGAACCACACTATATCGAGAAATGAATTTC
>NC_061108.1:17577111-17582111 GCF_015104395.2 Macrobrachium nipponense | reverse complement strand
CATTCAACTTCTTTTTGAAAGTGTGTGCGATGCGTCGGCAACTCATGGCACACATGTTACAAAGTGGTAATCCTAACCAGTGGTCCATACGATTATGCAGTATATTACAAAGTTTGTTCTTCATTCAAGGACGTAGATTTGTTGTAAACCTGTTGGTGACGTGTATGTGATAAGTACATAACACGTGTATGACGCGTTTTTACTGTAATCAGGACTTATGTACGTTGAGTTGTTTGCAAAATGCTTGTGATATATATGCAACAAGTGTTCGTTGTTTTCAGTATATTTGTGATATATATGCAACAAGTTTTCGACATACAAGCATGCACACATTTTCATGCATACATTAAAGGAGACTTTTGTATAAACGCGAGGATGTATCCAACGCATTACAACAATGACCTGGCTATGCCTCCTCCTCCTCCTCCTCCTCCTCCTCCTCCTCCTCCTCCTCCACCAATTTAATCTTGTTTTCACGCTCCCGTCTTCCAGCGACTACCGCTTGTTCACATCGGTCTCACGCTAACCGACGTGCAAACAAGTGTCTTTGTTCACTGTGTGCAGAGCAAACACCCGAGGCAAACACAGTATTTAAGCTTCGCGCCAGTCTCTTCCCTCCCCCCCCCCCCCTTACCCCTCCATCATGACTTCCAAGTCAAGCGTCGGGATGAAGAAGCCCTTATCATCATCATCTCCCGCCGGAGACGACGACGACGAAGGTTGGAGACAGACACCTCGAAGCCTTCCAGAATTACCCGACATTTTTTATTTTTTCTATTTCTATAGTCTCATATCCGTCTCCCGTTCTTTATTCTTTATTCCTCTCTCCTCTGTGCGTCTATTTTACTTGTTCTTCGTCCTTTCAAACAGTTTATTCTACTTTCTCAATTCCCTTTTCCAGTCCGCATCCGTCCTTCAGTCTCCACACGTTCCATTTTTCAATTCCCGCATCCGTCCGTCCGTCAGTCTCCATTCCTTTTCCAGTCCGCATCCGTCTTATTCAGTCTCCGTTTCCTTTTTCAGTCCGCATCCGTCCGTCAGTCTCCGTTCCTTTTTTCCAGTCCGCATACCGTTACCGTCCGTCAGTTCTTCCCATTTCCTTTTTCTATCCGCATCCGTCCGTCAAGAGCTCCTGTTGGTCGTTGCATCCACTCCGTCGAAATGCTCTTAGGGGGGGACGTGGTCCTTCTCCTTCTATCTCTTTATTTGTTATTGCAAGGTGCACCAGGGCCTCCTTAATATGTTTGGGTTTATTGCTTATCAGCGTGATTTGTTTAGGGCTTCGTGTTCTCCAACAAGGTGAGGTCTGTTCTGCAGAACAAGAAGAACAGAATGAGCGTAAGAAGTTTCATGTTAAGAGTTATTGTTGGTGGCTTTCGGGATCAAGTGGCTTTGTATAGAGCCTCTCTCTCTCTCTCTCTCTTTTCTGATTCACTTTCCTTTTTTTAATTTCTGTGAATCTCTCTCTCTCTCTCTCTCTCTCTCTCTCTCTCTCTCTCTCCTCTCTCTCGTCCTTCTGATTCCACTTTCCTTTTTTTTTTAATTTCCTGTGGAATCTCTCTATCTCTCTCTCTCTCATCTCTCTCTCTCTCTCCTCTCTCTCTCTTCTCTCTCTCTTTTTTTTTTTCTGTATTCACTTTCCTTTTTTCTAATTTCTGTGAATCTCTCCCTTCTCTCTCTTCTCTAATCTCTCTCTCTCTCTCTCTCTCTTCTCTCTCTTCCCTCAGATTCATTCAACCTTTCCCCTTTTTAAAATTTTTTTCACTATCTCTCTCTATCTCTCTCTCTTCCTCTCTTCTCTCTCTATCCTCTCCTCAGATTCATTCAACTTTTGCCCCCTTCTTAAAAAATTTTTTTGACTCTCTCTCTCTCTCTCTCTCTCTCTCTCTCTCTCTCTCTCTCTCAAATGAGGTTCGTGTGCAATTTTTTATTTAAATTTATATGTAAGTCCTTAGTGCATACTTCACTTCATAATATGACCAATGGTACTCATACACAGAATTCACCCGAGCAAATATATAGTGTATGCCCTATGCTGCCCTTCTTACCCTTTCCTTAATTGTCACCTACTTTGACCTTTACGTCATCGGGAATTGTTGATAGTAATTGCTTTTGCAAGATAATAAGTCATGAAATAATGCTAATGAATTAAATTTATTTGCATGTAGACCTGGATAGCTTGGATAGGGTACCTATCCTTCCATTCTCTCTAGAATGGAACCCACACAGGTACAGGGTTACAGCACGTTTAGATTGATATTGATTCCTTATATATATAATAATTATTTAACAAACTCGAAAGGTTTTTGCATTGCCGAAAAGAGAATCTCGATTTATATATATATATATATATATATATATATATATATATATATATATATATATATATATATATATATATATATAAAATATTTACATATATATATATAACGGAATAGCAAAATACCAGTGAACAAGAAAGTCGAAGCGGAAACAGAGATGAACAAGGCGAAAAAGAGGGAATGCAAGAATAGAATAAAGAAGGGAAAAGGTAAATTCTGCCATTAATGATCTCTGAGGAGGAGGAGGAGAAGGAGGAGGAGGAGGAGAGACTTGGGAAGGTGAGAAGAGTAAATAGAATTTAACAATGGTCGAACGAAAGACGCAACAGGTGTGATAGGGAAGGCAGGATGAGGGTTGGGGGGAGGAGGAGAAGAAGGAGGTGGAGGAGGAGGAAGAGGAGGAGAAGGAGGAGAAGGAGGAGGAGGGTACTGTTTGTTTAAGAGGGTGTAGGACGGATAGGTCCATTGAGGCACTACTGTACACAACAATGGAAATGAAGAGGCTGAAAGAATAACAAGAAAAGACAAGTTCATATCCGAAAAGGAAAAAAAAAACTCGTTTGCTAAATTAACAGATGAAATGGGGAAGTGGACGGAGGAACAAACGGTCAAGTTTAAATTTAATTAAAAAAAACGTTTAATTAGTAGTTTTTTCTAAATTTTAAATGCCGATGAAATTTACTTGTAGTATTCTCAAACCTGGGAAAGTTATGCATATTAGTATGTTTGAAATATCAAACATCATTATTTGTCCACTTTTCTTGCTAACAAAAATATTTCTCTATCTTTACAAGAAATGAATATCATATATATTATGATGCAAACTCCAAGGATAAAGGATATGCTGCTTCAGTTTGAATAAGAAAATTACCAACCTAAAAACGTTTATAGTTTAATTAGGTAGTCCATGAGGTGACTGAATTCATGAGAAAGTTGTAATGTGCTCTCTCTCACTTGTGTTAGGCTTCAGAGAGAGAGGGCTTACTAAATTTTTTTGAAGTGATTGCACTAAGATCAATCAGACATACACAAGCCAGACACGATCATAGTCAGTTCTTTAAATTTAACCATTTGAAATATTCCATGCTTACATTTCTCTAATCCATTTTGCTCTTGTTGTTTTTATTTTACATTTCCCTTAATATTGATATATACATTCCATTAATATTTTGATATATATATATATATATATATATATATATAGATATATATATATCTATATATATTTATATATTTATTTATATATATTATATATATATATATATATATATATATATATATATATATATAATAATATATATATATATATTATATATATATATTTCTTCTGTCTCCCATCATACTAAATATCGGACATTATTCTTTGCCTGCGAAAATGGAACTTGAACTTTTTGTCGGAAATTAATTACGACTGCTTGAGATGATGGAGTTGTTCGTATTTACGGAATGCAAAAGGTTATAGAAGATGTGGTGCCGAAAGATTGAATAATGAAGACCTTGATATAAAGTCTTCCCTCGCCTCTTGCGTTATCATGGAATTCTGGGTGCTGGATTATTGAGCAAAGGGCTGCATCTACGAGTATTAAACAGATTGGTTCGTAGGTGGTGGTTTTCTGTTTCCTAATATTGGCATTTATGACTTGGACCGTTGGCGGATGGTCTTTTGTTTGTCAATTTTTCATAAGCAACTTGCCTCGCTGTGGAACCTCTCAGTTCCAGAGGTTCTTTATTCCTCACACCAATTGGACTGATACAATTCTTGTATTTTGATAATTAAGTCATTGTTATTTAAGTATGTTTTTTTATTTTATTGTTTTTATCTTTTTGTAATTTCCAATTTCCTTCTGTTAGCTCTATTCTTTTTTATGAACACCATATTCTTTGGAAGCTTGAATTTCAAGTCAAATGCCCCTGTGGGCTTATTCCACATGAATACGGGTTTATGGGCATATATCATGGAACGGAAAGAAGAACTGGTTATGAACTCCATATTGCCTTTCACTTTCCACTCGTTCGGTTTCGTATAAGAATCTCGGCGAGCAGTTGCAACCATTACCAGTCGCTGGTCTGCAATTCGCTTGTTTTCCTTGCAAACAGGTTTCCAGATGAAAAAGATGAGGCAGAAGTCATTTATATGCCGTGTTAGTGGCTCGGAAACGCATTGATAAGAGTTTTCTTCCGATAAATACACAACGTATTTTCTGTACCTCCAGGATGCGGAGCGAATCGTATTTATAATAAGCACGATGGAACAATATCGAAGGAAATAAAATACATCTATTTTCATGGAAAATGAACCCATTTGTCTCTAGAATGTGATGCCGAAAGGGTATCTGGAAATTGGTTTCTGAAAAGGATACAAAGTTACGGGCGGGATTTTTTATTGAAAGCCTGGATGGTCTGTTGATACAAGACATTTGAGTTCGGTACGTGATGCCAGCTTAAATAAACTAAAAGGATCATTCATTAATAATGTAAAGATTTAGTTAGCGTTGCGTTTGGTAGAGGCCTTTTATAACGGATCTTAAACCAACTTTAAATCCGCTAATTTAAGTTGGGAAAAGCATTGATAACTCCTCATCAAGGTGGAGTCTTTGCAGTCATTAACAATTTGGTGGTTTCTTAATCTGTAGCCTCATGAATTGGCGTTCTTTGGGTAATTAAACCTATTGTTTATTG
>NC_061108.1:17552111-17574611 GCF_015104395.2 Macrobrachium nipponense | reverse complement strand
TACTCCTATATGGGGTACATAATACGTACAGAACGAAGGTGCGAAGGTATTCATATATATGTACTATATGACCTTTATTATTCGCTCTTGCAGTCGCTGACTTCCTGAGCGGATCGCGGAAGGCTAAAGAAAGTCGTTTATTTTGTAATCAAAGCATGACCAGCGACTTCTCACTTCCTATGAAATTTGTGACCTTAATTCGCATTTAGATAATAATGGCTTTCTTTTATTTTTTTTCTAAAGCACTGAGCTATAAGGATATTTCAAAGAAATAAACGTTCGTTCGAGGGTAACTCCTCAAAACTGAATATTACTGTGCCCCATCAATCGCTTCATTGGACACTTCTGACATTTTCTTTGGAAAAACGTGAGACAGTTTTTCTACTTCAAATTCAGAGTTTCATTTCCAGTGATCTGAAAAAGGAATCCTTCTGCTTCATGAGAATGAAAACAGATGAACTGAAACTGCTTCGCTACTTCGTAAGGATGATGAATTGAATTCGTAGACATAAACATGGAAAATATAATCCAAATCATAGCCATACATAAAGGAACAGGTTTTCAATTAACATAGTATGTTAAACGGTAATGGGCTACATATTTAATAGCTCTGGCGAGGACGTGAATCTTGAAATTCGTTATATACGTTCCTAATAAGAGATAGCTAACTTCTAAGGCTGAAATATTACCAGAGTAGGTGGCAAAGATGCCACACAACGCTTGAAGAGATGCAACTGTTCTGTGGAATCTAGACAATTTTACTTTGTTAATAAAAGGTCTATCAAGTTGCTTTCAAATACAAGATCATCAACTAATCAGTTTACATAAGTTACTTCGAGGCTTGACATTATTTTAACAAATTTTTTGATGATTTTCAGCACTTATTTCAAAGTTTCAGTAATTCTAAATATATCGTTCCATCCAGGTTCGGTTACATAAAAAAATACAGCAAAACAGTTGTGACTGAAACAAATAATCTACATTAGAAACCAGTAGAATGATAATTAGAAAGACACATTCGGTGATTTCAAGCAAATGAAGACCAGCATATCAACCAATTTAGAGAGAAACGCCAGTTAGGTCATTGATTCTTAATAAAATTAAAACTACTGTGGCTAGAGGGCTGCAATTTGTTATGTTTGATGATTGGAGGGTGGATGATCAATATCAATTTGCAGCCCTCTAGCCTCTGTGGTTTTTATGATTTGAGGGCACTGGTACACATTATGTTTAATGGAAAACCACCCATACCTCCATTTAGGAAACTACAAACTCCACCATCCAGTTTTGATGTTCCCTCATTAATTCGATTTGAATCGATTTAAGAACATTAAGCTACAAAGCCAAGAAACTTAGGCACTCTCAGTGGCTGGACAGCAAGATGGAAGAAAGTGAACAGGAATGGAGGTAAAGTAAAAGGCTAAAGAGTGGATGCAACTGGGGGCCGAAGAAATCTCCATACTACAGTGCACCAACTAAAAATTTTTTTTTTTTTTTTTTTTACCTGAGGTTTCTGAAAATGGATGCTTTCGGCAAATTCCGTCCAATCCTAAGGTGGTTCTTTCGACTGGCTTGTTGAAAAATGATAGTAAAGAAGGGCGTAGGTCTGGCAACCTCACCCCCAAAAGATCTACTGAGAACCAGAAGGATAACACCATTTGGAGTCCCCTTTCAGAGAAGGTAAAGGTGTATGGAATAAAAAAAGATTATATATATATATATATATATATATATATATATATATATATATATATATGTATATATATACTATATATATATATACATACATATATATATATATATATATATATATATATATATATATATATATATATATATACGCACTAAGCTACAAATGTCCTTTAATATCTACGTAATTCGCTCTACATCGGAATTTAATTAATATTTTCATATATGTTAACCGAAGAGGAAATTTTTAGTCGATAATAAATTCGTCGACTGAAAAAAAATTCCATTTCGGTTAACGTATATGAAAATATATTAATTCCGAGGTAGAGCGAATTAGATATTAAAGGACATTTGTAGTTTCATGTGTATTTATGATTCACGGTAATGTGATATGACACACACACACACACACACACACACACATATATATTATATATATATATATGTGTGTGTGTGTGTGTGTGTGTGTGTGTGTTATTGCGTCTCCGTGTGTATGTGGGTGTATTAGCGATTCTTCTCGTGTATGAGGGCGGATGCCGTAAACATACCGCACATTACCGTGAATTGCAATTTCGTAAGATTTGTGGCAATGTATTATGCTCGACGTCTTCTCTCTGGCAAGACATGTGCAAGTGATTCTGTGACATCCAGTCCAGTGATTACCGATCGCTTGTTTGTTTGCGGTGGTCATCGGTTTACAAGGTAATCGCCTGTTCTGTAAATATAAGGCAACCTATGAAAACAAATACGCATCGAAGGCAACGAAGATTTTCTTGTTGTTGAACTCTGTGTTGTTGCTATTTTTTTCGTTGTGTTTATATTATTATTATTATTATTATTATTATTATTATTATTATTATTATTATTATTATTATTATTATTATTATTTTTATTATTATTATTCAGGAGACGATCCCTATTCGTATGGAAGATGGCCGCTGGGTGACTTGAAATTCAAACTTCCAAAGAATATGGTGTTCATTTGGAAGAGATATATAACAAAAGTTATTTAATATAGAAAATTTATTTTGAAAATGATTTTTTTATTGATGTAGAATTTTTAAGAGACTAACAAGTGATATATGGATGGAAGTGGTGAGACAAATGAAGTGGACAGTCTTATAGCATTCAGATATCGCCTAGAAAATCTACTGGTGGTTTGCATGTAACTGAAGGAATGTTGGATACAATCAGGAATGAAAAGAATCATGTAGAGTCCTCCTCCTTTGGAATTGAAAGAATCTAACAGAACTTGGACTCTGGTTCCGTTCTTCAGCGTAGAAGCTGATTCCAAAATAGCTTCCTAAACCAATCGAGTAAAGTATGGTATTATAATTAATCTTTTTGATCTTAGCAGCGAGACTATTCAACCAAGATGTGTCATATCGATTCAGATAAGTCATGTCTTTTCGGTTGCTTTAACTGGTAAGAAAAATTAAGTGGACAGTCTTACAGAATTCAGATATCGGCTAGAAATTCTACTGGTGGTTTGCATGTAACTGAAGGAATATTGGATACAATCAGGAATGAAAAGAATCATGTAGAGTCCTCCTTCTTTGGAATTGAAAGAATCTAACAGAACTTGGATTCTGATTCCGTTCTTCAGCGTAGCAGCTGATTCTGAAATGCTTCCTAAACCATTAGAGAAAAGTATGACTGTAGCAGCCAGACTATTTAACCAAGACGTGTCATATTTCTTCCGTTAAGTGTCTTTAGGATTGCTTTGAAAAAGAGCCGTGATGGATTCCTTTTAAAGCCGTGGTTTCCGTACTATGGGTCCGCGCAGGGCGCATCAAAAGTTATTTTTTTTTCAACTCTGAAAAAAAATATGGTTTTTTCGCCAATTTTGCGTGTATTAATTTAAACCAATTAATATATTGTCAAATATTTTCGTAAATTTAGTATAATTAGTTTGTCGCAGAGTATGCAATATTGAATTACTACGTTGTACTACTGGTTATCCCGGGTTCTCGGATGGACTCATCATATTTCTTCCGTTAAGTGTCTTTAGGATTGCTTTGAAAAAGAGCCGTGTGAGGCAGTCCTTTAAAGCAGTGGTTTCCGTACTTGGGTCCGCGCCGCGGCACAGTCAAAAATTATTTTTTCAACTCCAGAAAAAAAAAATTATGGGTGTTTCCACCAATTTTACGTTGTATTCAATTTAAAGCAATGAAGAATATTGTAAGTATTTTATATATTTACTTAGTATACTTAGTTTGGGTATCCCGGGGTCCTCGGGTGGACTCATCATATCTATGGGTCCTTGATATGCTCCAGTTGGTAATCCACTGATTCAAAGAATGACATGATGATTCTTCTTTTGAAGGACTCGGAGATATATAAATGAAACTCGCCGCTATAATAATGTTTAGAAAATGTGTAAGGGGGTTCAAAAAGTATGCATGAAAGTATGTTCAAAATGAACTAAAACTAGTCAGGTAAGGAATTGAACGAGTGTTGTGTTAATAATAATAATAATAATAAAGATAATAATAATAGGCTATTTATAATAATATATATTATTATTATTATTATTATTATTATTATTATTATTATTATTATTATTATTATTATTATAAGTGAACAAACATTCACATAGAACAAACTTGAAAAGATACAAGCTTGTAAGCAAGGTATCTCAAATAGCAGCGTAATGAAAATAATAAGTAAATATTAAAAAGTGAGAGTAATATATATTTACTTATAGGATAACTAAGGGAATTGTATATGGCATATTAGATAAGCATTACAGTTTCTCTGAAACTAATCAACATCGGTGTCAGTAATACTAAAAAACCATTCTGTGGGTTTGCAGTAAAATCAACGAAGCTGTTCTGTTACTGGATAGTTTGGCAACGCTCCATCCCAGCAGTGTGGGTGCTGATGATCAGCCAAGCGAGAAGCACTGACTAGTCCTTAGGATAGTTTCTAGAGATGCGAAGGAAAGCTCCCTGTTGAAGTGGACCTTATGGAAGGTGGCAAAACAGGAAATGATATAAAATTATGGCTGCAGTTGTTGCTAAAATGAAAGCCATTGCTTCAGCTAAAGGCAAGATCCCAGAGCCTGTTGACTTTCAGAGAGAACCAGATTACAATAATAGTAGAATAACCAAGCGAGTAGCACGCAGTAGTCCTTAGGATAGTTTCTAGAGATGCTAAGGAAAGCTCCCTGTTGAAATGGACCTTATGGAAGGTGGCAAAACAGGAAATGATGTAAAATAATGGCTGCCATTGTCGGTAAAATGAAAGCCATTGCTTCGACTAAGAACAAGGTCCCAGAGTCTTAACTTTCAGAGAGAACAAGATTACACGGATAGTAGAAGCTATGATCTGATACCGTCATTTCTGAGGATGCAAGAATCAAAAAGAACATTATTTGCTTTTTCGACATTTAGATGCTGACTTTTTTTTTCCGGTCCAAAAGTTTTCTTAGGTTATTAGACTGGATAAAATAGGGTATTCTGCGCTCCTTATCTTGCAAAAGGAATGATAGTTGGTTGCTTCATAAAACAAAACCTAACGTTCTGTGTTTCTTGCGTAGCAGAAGGAATTACAATTGATTGCTTCATAAAAACTGCATAATATTCTACGTTTCTTATCTTGCTTAAATAACGCCAGTTAATGACTTCTTAAAGAAAAATAAAACCATCCAACAGAGAATGCTCAAAGTAGAATTCACACATGAATTCTCCAAATTTTCTTGCTACGAATCGGTAGCATATTTCGGTTGCAGGATGTTGCACGTCCTATGAGATATGAACACAGATAGTAGGATAAAAAATGCCATATGAGAGAGAGAGAGAGAGAGAGAGAGAGAGAGAGAGAGAGAGAGAGAGAGAGAGAGAGAGAGAGAGAGAGAGAGAGAGAGAGATATGAGGTGTTGGGCCTCTACGCTATAGATCTGTCTTTCTGGCAAGTTGGCAGAAGAAGCAAGTTGGTAACTTAGTAAACTTATAATGTATCCCAAAGTGCGCTGTCAATTAAGCTCTTAAAAACTAAAGAAACGATTCCTTCGTAGTAAAGTTATTATTATCATAAGCCCATGAGTGTAATTTCCGAAATGTATGAAAGAACAAAGCTGCTGATTCAGTTTACGGACTAACCTTGTCCAACGTATACCTGGCTGAACTTTGCTTTGGAAAGCGCGGGTAGAGGCAGGCTGAGGGAGTGACCTTTACTAATTAAAACAATGAAATACACGGGTGTTTGAGCTAGTTTCCGGGAATTGCGATAATGAGTCTAACCTTGAAACTTATTTGCATGGTGAGGACGAGAGCGAATATTTATGTGGATTAAATGATGTTTTAATATACAGCGTAAACATGAGCTAATGCTGTTCCGGTAAGGACATGATGTTTGAATATTAGTTTATGTGATGAGACAAGCTAAATAAAAATTCATTTACTGGCATACTTATAGACAACTCGCCATTACATAACATAGGATAAATAAATTAAATATAGTTTTATTCCAATATGGAAAAGGGTTTATTTCACGGCATAAGAAACATTGTCAGCGGTTTAAGTCACCCATGCATTTAGCGATAGATGCAATAAATTATACATAAATCATATAGCAGAGACACGCATAATGAACTGTATTCATGGATGCATCAGTTTTAAAATACCTATCGCCCAATATCATTCTTATTTCTGGCGTAATCCAACTGACGATGTGGAACTGGCTTTTCTCAACCGTGGTGCTGTGAATCGAGAGTGTAATGCATCATTTTTATTTTGTTTTTTAGCTGACAGTTCATTGCCTTTTTGAATGACAGCTCCCCTTACGATCTCGTTGTCTGAGAGGCGTCAGTGACGAGTTTTTCTTCCTCCCAGACAATTGGAAGCTTGTTTAAAACACCGAAGTGAAACAGGGAATTTGATTGTGTTTTCTTTTTCTCTGCGCATCGAGAGATCGCTTGCGATCGCGCGCACTTACTAACTCACGCCGAAGACAAAAGGGAGATTATTCACACCTCTCCTTGAAAATACACGTGCAAAGCGATGCTTACAGACAAGCCTGGAACAGACGTCGATGTTGTTGGTGTGTTAACGTGAGAGAGCAACTCTTATGACGTACACGAACGAGTTCGCTTTCCCGAACGTGAGCGCACAGGGTAGCAGCAGCCTGTTGGCACCTCTCTCCCCTTTACCAGAAACTCCTCCTCCTCCTCTCCTCCTCCTCCTCCTCCTCCTCCTCACCAGCAGCAGAAGCATCTCGTTCCTTTTGTAAACACCAAATGAATGAACACCCACTTTGCTATGGCATCGCAAGAACAATTCTCTTTTAATATTGGAACAAGAACTATAAATCTCGCTTCAAGAGGCCAGGGAATACAGACTGGGCCACTGTCTATTGAACTTAGGATGATTAATTAATAAGGGGATTCGCTTACCCTTGGTGGGGAAGTTGGAGAGAAGGGAGTGGGGGCGGGGGAGGATTCGGCGATGGGCAAGAAATAAAAGGAAGAAGGGAAGGTAGGAGAAAGAAGAAGGTAGACGGCAGTGAGAGGAACATCCAAGAGCAGGGGAAGCAGCTCCATGGGTTGCAGGGATCTTCAGAGAAGCAGAGACGTGGGATGGGATAGTGAATGGATCTCGTAAATCAGAGCAAAAGCATGTGAGGGTAAGAATGCTCTAAGCAGGTGAATAATCGGCCCACGATATTTAATCAAATTTGGGCAGTTTCATCGCTAAAAATGATCACCTGTCGCGTCCGAAGACAAGCAAACGTTTGTAACTTGTAACCAAAAAGCTTTTTTATTTTTTTTTTATAGTCATTACACTAAATTTATGCGTCCAAAGAAAAGCAAACGTTTGTAACCAAACACTTTTTTTTTCTATGGGCATTATACTAAATTTATTGCTTTAAGTAAATGTCTGCCTTAAAAGACTGGAATGTTTACGGACCGACCTTACTAAGAGTAGTAATGGAATGTTCAGTGTTTTAGTTTACAACGGAAATTCGACTTTTATTTTCTAATATATACAAATTAATCCTTTTACCTTCATTGGGTAGTGAAATATAAATTTTGCACTGGTCTTTCTCTTTCTATGATATAACGATAATAGAGATATCTGTAGAGGATCAAAACTATGACTAGATTTTCTAACTTTGAGATCGATCCCAGGATTCTTGGGTGACGGGCAAGGGTGCTACCAAGTGAACCACCCGTGTGGGAAGGCAACCAGCTGAGTATAGGCTTCATATCAGTGAATATATATTATGTTAGGTGAATAACATATCAAGTGAATAGTAGTGCAATATCCTATCCCTTTAACAGTCTATTCTCTGGCTAAGGTAGCCCAGTAGTCTATCATGGGTTCTGGATTCAATAACAGGCGGGTTTTACTTGCCTGAAGTTAAACCAAACAAGGTTGAAAAAAAGAAACAGGGACACTCAAGGATATTTTTTTATACTTTTGCCACATGGACCAAATGGGGGATTGTATGAGCGCCAAATCTGTGACAATAACTAGCAACTATCTGTTGCATCCTCAATGCTCTCATAGAAACTCATTCCACATTGGGAAAATTCCAAATGTTCCTGGGTAATGAATTGTAAGAAAACTTTTTATTATTTATTATGATGTTCTACTTGTGGTGAGGACTCAATAATATTTGTTCGTTGTATGAAAATAGCCACTGCTGACTGCAATACAACTGCCTGTAGGGCTGTACTATTTTGGCCTCCAAAATTGCTGACGATTGTGGTCGAGATTGACAGAATCTTGAGGTATGGCAACTGAGCAATATTTTTTTATAGTTTTCCCAATTATTCGCTGGGAAGAAACTGCAAACAAGGAGGAAATATTTCGACTAGTGCCAAGATGGAAATGTATTCATGGAAGGTATTTTTTCGTGATTCCTCTTTTGTATAGTGGATTTAAGAGGAGTTCTGATAGAATTACCTGGTAAAGCACTTCATCAGGAAGGCCAATTTTATATCTAAGTAACTCTGGTCGGTTTGATCAAGAATGACCATGAGATTGCAACAACTCAAGTTGCAGTATCAGTATGATTCCAGGGTTTCCATACTTAGTCCTCTTTAATTATATAACCCTAATTTGACGTAGAATACTTGACAGAATGATCATTCTCTTCTGTGAAATTGATTTTATTTTGAAAAATTTCTATATGATTATATTTCCATGTTTGGATTCATGCAATGTGTTAATACCCACTGATATTTATGCACATTGAAATTACTGCTGAGTATGCATACGAGATTCTCCTTTGTGATGTATACGAAGATTTTAGTCTACAGCCATTATGAATCGAGTATTTCTTCCGATAGTAAGATCGTAGGCTTAAATGACAGTTTTTTTTCATGATGAGTCCTTAAGTGTCTCTTTGGCAGTTGATAATTCCACATAATACCACTAAATTTTATTACAAAATCGATCGAATAACGTCTAACTGTACTAAGGATCATTCTTACAGTCACAGAACAGATTCCTGACTCGGTGTTTATCAAATAATTTAATTTAGACCAGTAAAAAAATGCGCCGAGATTTCTTAGGCGCAATCGAGTTTTCTGTACAGCCGCTACAGCGCATAATCAAGGCCACCGAATATGGATCTATCTTTCGGTGGTCTGTATGAGCCGCGGCCCATGAAACTTTAACTACGGCCAGATGGTGGCCTATCATAAGTCGTTGCCAGAAGCAAGATTATGTCTAACTTTAACCTTAAATAAGATAAAAGCCACTGAAGCTAGAGGGCTGCATTTTGGTATGTGATGGCTGGAAGGTGGATGATCAGCATAGCAATTTGCAGCCCTCTAGCCTCAGTAGTTTTTAAGACCCGAGGGCGGACAGAAAAAGTTCGAACGGACAGACAAAATCGGCATAATTGTTTTATTTACAGAAAACTAAAAAAAAATGTAAGTATGGGGTATACGTGCTACCAGCGTAGAAAACAGGTGATTTTTTTTATAACAGTCGACATCACTTTGTGATTTAGTAACTTAAAAGTCATGCTCTTACTGAAAAGTTCGTACTAATCCAGTTTCGCAGTTATGATTAAAGTATACATCTTCCATCGCACTCTCAAAATATATAAGTGTTTCTTTGTGTATTTTATTCCGTCTCCTAATGTAACTCAGACTTTGCTAACTCGTAAATATAACAGGGATTACAGAAAGACGTCAATGGGAAGTTATCCGTTACAAAACAACCTCAAAAAAATGGTTATTTAAGGTTCCAAGGTTCATCAGTGTATCCGGTTCCATGATGTTTCGATAACATGCGACTTGGATTGGTTTTCAAAAAGTTATATAATGAGAAACAACAGCAAATAACAATTTCGAAATTGCTGTGAAATGAGGCAAGACCAGTTAGAAAATGACTTAATAGTTTGTAAGAAACAACACCAGATAAAGATTTAATTGTTTGTATGAAACTACGCTAGATGAAAATTTAATGGTTTGTAGGAAACTACGCCAGTTAAAGATTTAATGGTTTGTAAGAAACAACACTAGATAAATATGTAATAGTTTATAAGAAACAACACCAGATAAAAATGCAATGGGTTTTAAGAAACAACAATAGACAAAAATTTAATGGTTTGTAAGAAACAACGCTAGGTAAAAATGTAATGGTTTATATGAAACAACACCAGATAAAAATTTAATGTTTGTAAGACACAACACTAGATAAAAATGTAATAGTTTATAAGAAACCACACTAGATAAAAATTTAATGGCTTGTAAGAAACAACACCAGATACAAAGTTAATGGTTTGTAAGGAACAACACTAGATAAAAATGTAATGGTTTATAAGAAGCAACACCAGATAAAAATTTAATGATGTGTAAGAAACAGCACTAGATAAAAAAAGTAATAGTTTATAAGAAACAGCACTAGATAGAAATGTAATGATTTGTAAGAAACAGCACCTGATAAAAATTTAGTGGCTTCTAAGAAACAACACCAGATTTAAATTTAATAGTTTGTGAGAAACAACACTAGATGAAAATTTGGGAATGAGGTAAGATTTGAAGTCCATAACCTTAATGAGTGACGGAACCTTTGTAGTTGTGGCATTTGCTTTGACGGGAAGTATCGGGTTCAAGTGCTTGATCAATAGAGGAAAGGCTACAAGTCGTTTTACTGCGAAACCGCAATATATCCCTTCAAGAACGAAGGAATGAGAGGAATTGGGATAACCCACGGGGGAAAAAAGTTATCAAAGAAAACGAGAAGCCATACTTATTCCTCTGTATAATTCTACCTCTCGTGACGAGAAGGGAAGCATTACCTTATTTCCTTGGAGGAAATGTTGACTGAATTTTTTCGCCAGATTCTTTTATTAGAGTCCAGAGTCCTTAGAAGACCATGTTAGTAAACAAGGAATCTTATGGTTGTTTTCGAAGCACTTCGAAAAACAACCAAATTAATGACGAAGGCTTGTATCTAAGCGCACGTATGAATCAACCACTAACAATGTCGACTGGGAGGAATTGGGGGGGGGGGGGGGGGAAGGGGGTTATAAGGAAGACGCTTGTTCACATGAAGGAGGGTGGGTAGGGGGCTGGCTAGCTAGCTGGCTGAGGAGGGTATTGGGGCATCCAATACCCACATCCCTTCTCCTCCTCCTCCTCCTCCTCCCTCTCCCCTCTAACCTCCCCTCTCCCCCTGAGAAGGATGCTTGCCGACGGTATATGGCCTTCTGCAGGAAGTTCTTATCGGATGAATATTAAACTGGAGGGAGTTCTTCAGGGGCATTGCTCTCGCTCTTCTCCTTTCTCGTTCATCCACCCTTCCTAGAGGATGGACAGCGGATACCCTAACATACCCAGTACCCAGACAGGCCTGCAAGCGTCTCTGGGGCCCGTTGATGCCAACGGGAACGCGCCCAAACAATAGGACGTAATAAATCTAATGCTGTTTTGAGTGTTGCAATGGATGGGCTATGTACTTGGGAGTATAAGACAATCACTCCTTCATTGTACTAAGCAGCAATGGCTAAAGGGCAAGGCCATTCTCAAAGGCCTTTGCAGATGGCGTGCAAATGTCCACGTCTAACAAAGATATTATCCACAGAAAAAATAAAGTTATTTGAGCTCCCTATTTTCTTAGTAGAGGAAAGCTTACCATTTTGACCTTCGTTTCACGATTACAGTACTTTTAATTTCTTGCGCAAAGATTACTTTAAATTTTACACATGAAATTCTAGGAACAAGGAGTCCTCTGTGTAAAGGATCCCCTCTATACAAATGATAGAAAAGGAGCCTTAAAGTAAAGTGACACATGCATATGTCAGCTTCTTCGAAGGTCTGCGTCAATATGTGCCTCATGTTTTTTTCTGTTCGTGTAATTTTTTTTATTCAAAATTGTCGCAGTAAACTTTTTTTTTTTTTTTTTTTTTTTTTTGCTTTTTTTTTTTTTTTGCTTTTACCGGAAGGGACATTTTCTCAGTAATATGTAATATATTCATATCCAGTGTTTTCATTTGCAAACACTTACGTAAATCTTGCCTACATATATAATGTCTCTCAGACATATAATTATGACCTATTCATCTTTAATCCCATTCTGTCTGATTTTACGGGACTTTCCAACTTTATTTTCCATACTTAATTCCCTTCTGCTAGTCAATCTCCATTTAACAATTTTTTGTTTTTCTGTTCCAAACCATTAGAAACTACTTTTAACCATTATTTTATTACAAGACAGTATATTGTAAGGATTTTCCATCTTTTAACCAATGGTGAAATCTTATACCTGAAACTGTTGAGCAGGAATAATATTTTACGGCAGTGACTTACTTTCTCTTTATTGTTCCTCTTCATAACTCGTCATATTAATTCAGCTAATAATTATTACTATACTAATTTTCCTCTTAAAATGAGGGCACTAGCTTTATGCCGTTCTCAGAATTTTCTTCTTAAAATGAGGATGCCATAAGCTGTATGCCATTCACAGCTCTGACGGAGACCAACCCCATTCGACTAACTATCAGGTAAATGCTTCAATTCTCGAGCAGGAGAGTCACAATGGGAATGAACAACACGTGCGTATGGATACTGCTTCGCCTGGGAATCGAATCTTGCCAGTCTCGATGGTCAAGTTTAGAGAGAGAGAGAGAGAGAGAGAGAGAGATGAAAAACAACCCTACCATACGAACAACATTTGCTACAACAACAATGCAGAAGCCGAGGGAAAGAAGAAAAACGAAGACTCGCTCTCTCTCTCTAACTGCACAAGAGGCGAGACACGAAAGCATCCTTAATTCCGTGTAAATACAAATTATCTACTTAATCCCATTCTGGAGAGCTACTTATAATCTGAAAGGTCGATCGTCACGTCCTCAGAAAAGTACTTCAACGAAGACCCAGATTTACAACGGCGGAGCTCCACTTGACCAGGTCCTGATTGGGTTTCAGATCAAGGCCACAAGAGACAGTCGCCTTTTTGGTGGTCTCTTCATCCAGCAGCTGTGGTGCCCCCGACCTCTTCTCCTACCCCTGCCCTTCCCTCCTCATACCCCTTCCTCATCCTCTCCCCCCCCCCCCAACCCACCTTCCACCTCTCCCCTCCGTAGAGGACCTTGCAACTGACTTTTTCGTTTTCGGGTAACCGCAGCATGATCGATAACTCTTTATCATAATTCCATTGAATTTTAGCTCTTGTTGCCAAGGTAAACGAATAATCTTGCTCAGTATCAATATGTAAAGAAAATTTTTCTTCAGTGCTAGATTTTATTCAAATAATATTCAAAAAGGTTATTGTTCTCCATGCACATAGCTAATTTACTCACCGTTAGTACAAGACTTTACCTATGATATACCCAATGAATTATATAAAATGTAATATATATATATATATATATATATATATATATATATATATATATATATATATATATATATATATATATATATATATATATATATATATATCAAATGCTCTTATGAGAAGCCTTGATTCCATTTGGAATAAATGAAGAATCTGTTGCCTTCTGCGGCAGAATTAGAACCCAGGTGCATATAATATACAAATGTCTAAGAACTATAAATTTCACTTGAATGAAATAATATGAGAAAAACTAAAAAATGTCTTCCAAGGGCATCATTACTGTAGTCTGTTCCGTAAGTTTGCCATAAAAAAAAAGTTATTCTCAAATAGACAGGGCCCATTTTTTCATCCAACAGAAGTGGACAGATTTCAGACAGAGACAGAGATCAGGTTGATCAGAGGTTAACCTCAAGGACCAATTTCTTCCCCAGATAATTGTTGGCCGTAATTATAGCGAATGAAGATCAATTTCCAGAGCATAACTTACCTCGCCATCAGCGTGAAGTGTCCTTGTGCCCTACTTACTGCCATCTCTCTCTCTCTCTCTCTCTCTCTCTCTCTCTCTCTCTCTCTCTCTCTCTATATATATATATATATATATATATATATATATATATATGTATATATGATATATATATATATATGATATATATATATATATATATATATATATATATATATATTGGTTGATATAGCTTAGTGGCAACGGTGCAGCCACAGCCTCACGTTTGCAAGGCTCTCGACATGGCTGCAAATGGGTAACAGCTTCTTTTAAAAAAAAAAATGGATAAGAAAAATTTGTGGGAAAAAAAAAATCATATATAAGAAGAAAAAAAATTGTGAGGTTGGCAACTTCATCCCAGAAGACTTGTTGCGAGGCAAGATGCCAATAAACACTGCAAACACAGAAGAAAGCGAACACAAAAAAGTGCAGCACTCACCAACCCACAGATTGAATGTATTCCCACAGATTGCAGATTTCGGGAACTTTATTCCCCTGCGAAACGATGCTCCTCCCCAGGGGGACGGAGCGAAGCCGTAAGGAGGCGTTGACAGAACTCCTTGGGTTCAATATTTACAGCGAAAGAGCTCTTGCCCTGTTGTTGTCAGTTGTTTGCGATACATGTAAATCGTTTACGGTACATTAATGGTTCGCTCCGTGTTTACGATCAACATCCCCGTCTTACCGACCATTCAAGGCGGTGTGTGTTGTTTCCAATGGCAGGACACGGAGTGAGGCAACTTATTTCGCATGCGTCTTTATTTCATTAATTTCTAAATTGTTTACTCTATTAGTTTCTAACTTGTTTACGTCAGCCGCCTGGCACGTGTTTAGAATGAAATTGATGTGCTATGCATATAGTGAAGCGTCTACCTTCATTGCGAATTTAAGTATAAATGTTTATGTGTTCACTTTTTGTATGATTATTTATCCATCAAAGGAAGAACGTAATAAAGTATCCTTTACAAGCGTAAGTATCGTAATTTATTATTTCCAACATTCGTAATAATGTACTCCCTTTATTCATGTCATTTACGCACCATTATTTTTTCCTCCAAAGGAAACTTTATAGACACATATCCAGTGATGTCAGTTATATTTGCTCGAAATGTCAGTTTATTGTTATTTTACCAACATTTGTGTCTTTAATACATTTCATCCTAAGAAGTTCTTTATTTGACTTTTTTTTTACACGAGGTTTGATGCAGGAAATCTGGTGACCCTGCACTCTTCCAGTAATATAATCTTCCACACAATTCGGTTATTCTGAATATTATATATATATATGATATATATATATATATATATATTATTATATATATATATATATATATATATATATATTATAATGTAAATACACGTTTGTTTGTGTCATATACTGTGTTTGTGTTCTGTTTATGTATCTGTGTCTCAGGGAATTCAGAAACACAACGGATATTACATATTGATAGATTATTATTTATTATTACTTATTTATATTATTATTATTTTATATGATATATTATATTATTATTATTATTATTATTATTAGTCATCTTACGATGATTTCTCTTTATCTAGTGAAATAATATTATTGCTACACCTGGGGTTATTGTTACAAGTACTGATATAACAATAACAGAAATTATTTGAACACTAAATGATTTATACTAAACATATAGACATTAGTCTTATTTACGTAAATGGGGCAATATATCTTATATATACAAAGCGTGATCCGATCTCCAGCTTACGCGAGAAGCGTGCAAGATATTTCCCTCGCGCATAAGTTGTAAACATTATGTACCTAACTTTTAACGTCAATTAAAACGTGCTAAAATTTACCTACAATTGGAGCATTGTTTCACCAACGAAGATTAGAATAAAAACGCTATATTTTTTTTTAGAAATAATTTCTCTGTACTGTTTAAATTGCACATGATTTGTATTTTACGTTTTCATTCTGATAAATAAATCGCAAATCTCCTTTCCTAAAATTCCTGTTTCTTTAACTCGACGCGAAACACCTTTTTCAGACAACAACAATAACAACAACAACAACAAATTAGTTTGCAGGCTTACTCCCCAAGTAAGCGAAAATAATAATTTAATAATAAAAATATATATAGACGTTTGTCTTCTTTACGTAAATATGACAGTAAATATGTACAAAACATGACTATTGAAATGTGGTGCCTTCACTCTGATGCCATCTGTTCACTTTGACTCGTGCGATGTTTAGAGTAATATTTCTCAATTGGGGGCCATTTTTCTTCCTCGAGATTCCACCACTCACCCCCCCCCACACACAACACCTCATCCGTGTTATTGTGATAGAGGCAGATCTCAAAAAGTCAGGCGATTAAATAGGTCTCTGTAGCAATTCATCAGGTTTGAAAGATGGCAGCGAGTGTCTCGCCTCGAAATTTTTCACCTCAGGTTTATTTTTTTTTTTTTTTTTATTGGATTTCGTCCGTGATTAGTCTTCAGTCTTCGCCATTTGTCCTGCAGTTTTTTTGTATCGCTTTATTTTTCTTCTTTCTTTTTTCTCTTCATATAACTCGTAGTTGCTGTTTTATCTGTATTTCGACTCTCTATTCTCTTTTAATCTGTCTGTGTGTTTGCAAAGATTCTCTCTCTCTCTCTCTCTCTCTCTCTCTCTCTCATCCCAGGGTAATAGACCTCAAACAAAAGTAATAATATCTTCATATAATACACCAAATAAACGGACATAAGTCACTCACGCTACGAACCATGAGGATGATTGATTGATTTGTGTCTGCTAAAACTGGCGTCACAAACCATGAGGGATGCCTGATAAATAAATACCTCTGATGTTACTTAATCTCTTCATTTTGACTTAAAGGCCAAGAATTCGTTGAGAATGTATACGCCTTTTGATGTATGCGTTTTCTTTTTTCTTTTTTATCGTAGGGCATATAACCCATGAGCATGCGCGCGCGCAATCGCCCTCTTTAGAATTAAATCAGAATAATCCTAAGCGACCTATAGCTATAACAAACTGTGAAAATGCAAGGTAAAATAAAGTAAGCCGGGACCTGCTTATTTTCATCAGTTTCTTATTCATTACCTTGTCGACAATAACTTACAACATATTTTCATTCATAAATATTTAAGATACATTTTTTTCAGTCGTACAATGATTCCTTTTTAAAATGCAGATATATTTTGTTTTTCAAAATTGATATGGTATATCTGTGTTAAGTAAAATAGTAGCCTTTATTTATATTTCTGATCGAGCATCTACGTACATTATTGTCTTTAAATATACCATGCATTTATAATTTGGTATGATTTAACTAAAGCAATACATTCATATCCTTCCATTGGTTCGGAGAAATACTGTTAAGATTCTTTCTTCTAGTTTCGTATTTCCTTCATTATTCTCTTATGGCTGCGCGTCCTTAAACATCGGGAGATGGGAATAATTATTCCATTTTTAACTCTCGGTGTTACGAAAGTCCCTCTTCGGGTTACTTTGGAGAGATGAACAATTACTTCCATTGTTGCTATTGATGATTCCGGTTCTTCTTCTTCTACTTCTGTTGCTTTTGATCTTCTGTTTATGCTTTGTCCTATTTTCTATTATTTTTGTGAAAAGGAGAATTTTCTCTCTTAATGTAATCCTGACGAAGATAAGAAGCCTCATTATAATCTTGATGAAGATGAGAGATAAAGAAAAGGATTTTGTCTCAATATAATTTTGATGATAAGTAGAAATGTTTTAACTTTTGTTATAATGTTAATGAAGATAAGATGAATAATTTTATATCTGAATATAATCTTCAGAAAAATAAGAAGAATGATTTTATATCAATATAATCTTGAGAAAAATAAGAATGATTTTATATCCATATAATCTTGAGAAAAATAGGAATGATTTTATATCTCAATGTAATCTTGATGAAGATATAATTTTTTTTCTCTCAACAAAATCTTGATGAAGATAAGAATGATTTTATCTTAATATAAACTTAATGGAAATGAGAACGATTTAATCTCAATATAATGTTGAAGATAAAAATTATTTTATCACTCAATGCACTCCTGATGAAAATAAGAATTATTCTTGATAAAGATATGATGAATGATTTCGTTATCAATATAACCCGAATGGAGATTAGAAGAATTATTTAATCTCTCAACATAATCTTGATGAAAATTATCTTATGCCTTAAAATAATATTAAAGAAGACGTGAAGAATGACTTTCAGATCGATGTCTGATTCCATGAAAAGTTGGTTAAGAGAGAGAGAGAGAGAGAGAGAGAGAGAGAGAGAGAGAGAGAGAGAGAGAGAGAGAGTTGCAACTCGCCAGGACGATGAATGAGAGAATGATGCCTCCTGTGACGACGAGGATGAGGAGACGAATACGATGATGATAATGGCTCTGATGATGGCGATGACGCGTCGACGGGAGAAGAGGCCGAAAACAGAGAGGCAGGTTGTTGGGAGGAAGGTCTTGGCGGCTCCGTAGGGCGCGAGTGTTTACATTGGCGGTGACCTATACCTGACCTCTGTCGGCCATCAGGCGAACTAGACTTCTTCGTACTACTTCCCGTCGTCGATTCCGCGTTCGTGTAGTATGTACGATGACTCACCCTAATAGGTGCAGTGTAAACATACAGAACATTCGCTAATCTGCAAAGCGTCTGTGTTGTGGTACTATGTGCGCGCTTTGTGCTCCGATGTGGCCCCACGAGAACGTCCCAAAATCTCGAAGAGTTATTTCTTTCTTTCCCACTCCCCCCGCCCCCCCCTCTCTCTCTCTCTCTCTCTCCCTCTCCCCCCTTTTTCTGCTTCTTTTTTTTCTCCAATGCTGATACTCAAGTGTGTGTGAGCTGATGATAACATTGATAAATGCCTTCAAACCATTCAACGTAGTCAAGTAGTGGGAAGATATACGGCTGTACATCGCTTCAGGAGAAGAGAGAGAGAGAGAGAGAGAGAGAGAGAGGGTGTGACGGATGAACGTTTTCCTTTGGAAATATTTTACTGCAAATGATTGGATGAGAACTACCATGTAACCGCATTATTTTCAAAGTTTGAAAAATGCTTCAATAATTTCTTTCGATTTCGCTTGGCAGTGAACTGCCTGTTTTTTTTTTTTTATAACAATGGATGTCATTTAATTAAAACTGCAATATAGTTAGAAAATTATTATGTAACTGCACTGTTTCAGAGTTGAAAAATGATTCAAGAATTTCTTTAGATCTCGTCTCATAAATTTTTGAAACGTGGGGCTGAATTGGATATTTTAGTAACAAGGTATTTCTTGTAATTAAGAATGAAATAGTAATAGAAAATTATTGCGTATTTATATTCATTTCACAGTCAACAAAATGGTTCAACAATTTTATTTTTTTATTAGATTTCTTCTTACGTCATAAGTTATCGAAAAATGATTGTACCACTTTGCTTAGGAATGAATTTTTACTTTTTAGTGACAAGGAATTTTTGCATGAATTCAGAATGAAATACTATTGAAAAATTATCATGTAAGTGCACTCTTTTCACAGTTGAAAATTATTCAGAAATTTCTTCAGAATTCATCTTGAGTTTTCGAAATCTGGTTGTACCATTTTGCTTATGAACGAATTTGTCCTTTTTAGTGACAAGGAATTCAGAGTGAAATATTGTTAGAGCACGAGTTTGCTGCCAGTCAGTCATTTTTCAGGGCACTCTGTGCTACTGGTTCCTTCACAGAATATTGATTTCCTTCTACTTGAGCTTCGACCGTCGACCGCAGATATCTGTGTGCTTGTACACATAAGTTTTGCTATAAACTGGAGAAAAATTTGTTTATAGATCCATAGAATCTGTTCGGTATATTTTGGCATTACGAATGATTTTGGATAAATTAAATTATCTTTGTTTTCATTTCAGAGTGGTATGGATTTATTATTTGTTAATTTATTAATTAATTTATTTTTTATTCCAAGAGTATTACTGTTCAGAGCAGGGAAATGAAATATTTGGGAAACTGACTCGAAGCTTGTTAATTTAATTAGAAATTTTCTCTATTTTCACAGCTTTCATAGTTCTCTGAATTAGAGCACGCTCTGATTATAGGGCTAATAAATTCTGACTTATGCAACATGAAATATTTTTCCACGAATCTGCATAAAAGGAAGTTAGGAAAGGTGAATTTGCAAATTAGAATATGCTAAAAATCTCTAAAAATCTAAGAATTCCACTTTTGATATTTTTAAGGCCCTGTTGTGGAAAAGGAGTCTGTCTGGGGTCATCGACATTCACGAAAACCGAAATTCGTTGGCTGGCTACTTGTGAAAAAAGATATCATTTATTGAACTTCTCCAAAAACTGTGAGAAGTCATGATATTACCAGTCAGACACACAGACAGACGATGGGAGACACAGGGTAAGCTAGCAGACCTTCAAGGCCTTCCTCAAGGAACTTGCCTAACATCAGTCACTGGAGGCTGAACAGTGAAGCTAAAATATGGGCTGTTGGTACTGTGCAAGTAAAAAAAAAATACTTATGAGAACACATGATTCTAATAAATATTCCCTTTGAGTTTTCTGAAAAGAAGACTATTGTGCCGAATTGTCTGCCCGTCCGCAGTTTTTTCTCCGCACTTTTTCTGTCCGTCCTCATATCTACTGAGGCTAGAGGGCTGCAAATTGGTAAGTTGATCATCCACCTTCTAATCATCAAACACCAACTTGCAGCCCTCTAGCCTCAGTAGTTTTGATTTTATTTAAGGTTAAAGTTAGCCATGATCGTGCATCTGGCAACGATATAGGCCAGGCCACCAACAGGCCGTGGTTGAAGTTTCGTAGGCCGCAGCTCATAGAGCATTATACCGAGACCACCGAAAGATAAGATCTATTTTCGGTGGACTTGGTTATACGATGTACAGAAAACATGCATTTTTTACTTGTTTATTAAAGGTGCTAGTGTAGCTATTAGAGTCTATTATAGCACGGTTTTTTTTTTTTAACCAATTTATCGCACACACATCACAAGCATGTTGAATACAAGTTGATTACTTAGTGATGATTGTAACCAGTTCTCCATACGATTATGAACATTAAACATTTTGGCGTACTTTATATTCTACAGTCAGTGCGTCACAAACACCCGTTGGCAAGTTATCACACACACTTCATAAACATGTGGAACACAAGTCAGTGACTTACTGGATGTTCTAACAAGAACTTCGCAAGATTATCGAGCAGTAGACAAACATTCGTTCTTCATTTAAGGTCGTTGACTTATTTCCAATCTATTTGTGATATGTATGCGATATGTTGCCGATGCGTGTTAATAACATTTTTAACCGGAGCGCGTGTTAATGATATGTTTAACTGATAGGTAATATATTCCTAAGTTAAAGTGAATGTCAAGGCATATTGATCAAATAAAACGGGGAACTATATCATTTTCGCAAGCTCATTCGATTCCCTGCTCTGCCAACGCGAAATCAGAGGAATTTATTTCTGGTCATAGAAATTCATTTCTCGGCGTGGTTCGGATCCTACAATAAGCTGTAGGTCCCGTCGTTAAGTAACCAATTGGTTCGTAGCTACGTAGAAATATCTATTAATCCTTCGGGCCAGCCCAAGGAAAGCTGTTAATCAGCTCAGTGGTCTGGTTAAACTAAGATGCCCTTGCTCGTTTCGGAAAGCTTATTGTCACTTTCTCTCTCTCGCCATCACTATAGCTATTCACTTAAGGTAGATTCTTGGGTGACCCTTACGCTTACGAGACGTTTGTTTGGCGGCCGCTGATTGGCTGGGATCTGCCTACCTCCCGGTACCAGCCAATCAGCGGCCGCCAAACAAATGTCTCGTAAGCATAGGGCTCATCCAAGAATCTACCTTAAGTGGACCAGCTATAGTTTAATCTTACAGTTTTCCCATTGCCTCAGTAACAATAAGATCGTCGCCTCTCAAGTCTGTTGTCAGTTAAACGTCCAAATCACTTGGATTTTTGTTTTCTTTTTCTTTTTGACAGGTCATTTAGTTCCAGTAACGAATTCTTCCAGAGTCGATTATTTTGTGTTTAGATGTTCATCTTTTTTTGTATTTCTTTCTTTTCAGAATTGAAGCAAAGCAACTCTTCCAGTTACTGACCTCTCTCTCTCTCTCTCTCTCTCTCTCTCTCCGCCTTCTCGCCTAATCATATGGAATGTCAAGGGATTTCAGAGTTCGTCAGAGTTGTTCGGTATTTCCAAAATGTCTGCTTTCGTACGTAGGGGACAATAGAGTTGAAGGTGTAGATTTAATACTTAAAAAAAAGAAGCCTATAGGAATACTGTATAGTAATATACATTTAGTTGCCTGGGAGTTATCTCGTATTAGAAAATCATTCATTCCATAGGTAATGTTTCCCGTAGGGGGGTGGTCCCGTCAGTAGACCTCATGCGGTGCACTGAAGTCATTACTTAAGGTTCTTTGAAGCGTGCCCTCGGCCCCTAGCTGTATCTACTTGCATTCCTTTTACCATACCTCCGTTCATATTCTCTTTCTTCCATCTTACTAT
>NC_061108.1:17522111-17547111 GCF_015104395.2 Macrobrachium nipponense | reverse complement strand
TTATGTTTCCTTCGCAATATATCATGCATTCAGTTATATTATGAATGAGCATAAAAACTTTATGGCTATATCTGTGACAGAGTACAGATTTCGAAAATGGGACTTGGTTGCCTTAGAAGATTCCAGTTTATAAAGGAAAACCTTAGTTGGTTACGTAGAGGATTTCTGTTTGTACCGGACAATCTTAGTTACTATCTCGGTAGCAAGAGAGTTAGTTGAAAAGAGGATTCCTGTTTGTAAAGGAAAACCTTAGTTATCTCCGTAGCAAGAGAGTTAGTTACAAAGGTAAGTGAAGTAAATTAAAACAATAGATACCCAGATAATGCATTAACTTAGTCGACTTGTCCCAATTCTTGACTAGCTTGTATGTTAATTGCTTACCACTATGTTTCAGTACATTATGGAACTTGTAGGTATACATTACAAACACCCACAAAGACGCTATTTTCCTTCATTCCCTTTCGTCCCTTCATTTACTACACATCTCTCCTTTATATTCGTTTCTCATGCATTTCCCTTCCCTTCTCTACATTGTTATCTTGTTTATTTATCATATGTTCTTTTTTTTCACTCCTTTTTTTTGCAATTGTTTTTGTACCCGTTGGATCACCCCATCCTTCCACTTGACTGCTTTGTTCCCTTGCTTTATTCCCTTTCCTCCTTCGTGTCTATATGTAGTACTCTCCTAATTCCATTTCCATTCCCGGTTCTATTTTCATTTTCCCTCTTCCTCTTTCTCTCCCTCTCTCTCTCTCTCCCTTCGAATTCACAGCGTCGTTTTCATGAATCGTTGTCGTTGCTTTGGTCTTGTCCTGGTCTTGTCTGTCTGTCTGCCGGCGGAGTTTCGTTCAGGTCTTGGAAGTCATTTGTCTTCGCCTTTATGGCGAAGAAAGCGGCTGTCTTCGTCACGTTTTCAGTTATTTTAGTACTCTCTCTCTCTCTCCTCTCTCTCTCTCTCTCTCTCTCTGTGAGATCTTGGAAGCAAAAGCGGTTGTTTTAATCACGTTTTCAGTTGTTTTAGTACTCTCTCTCTCTCTCTCTCTCCTTATTTTCGTATGAGATCTTGGTAGTACTTAATTAGCTTTGCCTTCATGGCGAAGAAAGCGGTTACGTTCAATTATTTCAGTACTATTCACCTGCATCTCTCTCTCTCTCTCTCTCTCTCTCTCTCTCCCTTTATTTATGTTTGAAATATTATTGAGATCTTTAAAGTCATTCGCTTTCCTTTTATGGTGACGAAAGCGTCTGCTTTCATTATGTGTGCAATTATTTTAGTACTTTCCTCAGCCGTTCCATTCCATCCACCAGCATCTCTCTCTCTCTCTCTCTCTCTCTCTCTCTCTCTCTCTCTCTCTCTTTGTCAACCACACTCCAGAGCATCTCCAGAGGATCGTAGAGGAAAATAAATCAGTTTAAAATATTCCTCCGCCGTCTCATTTTTCAGCCGTTCTCGCCTCAGCTGACTTAAGACTGATTATGGTAATATGGCTAGGCCAACCCCACCGTGTGAGGGAAGGGGATACCTTGGGGGAGGGAGGGGGGAGGGGGTGTATGTCGAGATGAGTGAGAGAGAGATATAGATGGGGGACGGTATTCTTTGGAAATTAAGAAGCGAATGAAAATGAAAATGCTTTTAAAGGTAATAATGGTATGATTTAGATGTATAATACTTTTTTTTTTGTTATTATTATTGTTATTATTATCATTATCATTATGGCTGCATCAGCTGCATTCAATTTATATAGTTTTGTCTTTTCTTTCTAATAAGTGATTTTTCAGGGTAACTCGCCGATAGGAAAGCAGTTGCAAGTCACGGTGTAATTTTATTTCTGAGATAGTGTATTCATCAGATATAAAATTAAACCTTTATTATTATTATTATTATTATTATTATTATTATTATTATTATTTATTTGTTTCTATCAGTCATCCTATTCGACTGGGTGGTTTTTATAGTGTGGTATTCCAGGTTGCATCCTGCCTCCTTAGGAGTCCATCACTTTTCTTACTCTGTGGCGCTGTATCTGGGAGCACACTCTTCTGCATGAGTCCTGGAGCTACTTCGGCATCCTTTTTTTTCAGGTTCCTTTTCAGAGATCTTGGGATCGTGCTTAGTGTCCCTATGATTAAGGGTACAATTTCCACTGGCATATCCCATATCCTTGCTATTTCTGTTTTGAGGTCTTGATACTTATCAGTTATTATTATTATTATTATTATTATTATTATTATTATTATTATTATTATTATTATTATTATTATCGTTATTATTATTGTTATTATTTATTATTATTATCGTTGTTATTATTATTATTATTATTATTATTATTATTATTATTATTATTATTATTATTGATAATGATAACATGAAACCGTATATCATAGAAATATCATGAGGATTTGCAAATTATATTCAACATTCTACAAAAGACAAATTTTCAGCTCAGATTAATCTTTTTAGTATTTGCGGGGATAAGCGTAAGCGTCAAGAATAATAATAATACAAAATATAAATATCATCCGTTTAAGAAGTGGAATTAACATTTTGTGAATAATTATTCGGTAAAGAATTATCTGCAGCACTCATTGTCCGATAATTTCAAGTTCAGTAATTAGCTGGTAAATTTCTAAAGAATTGCGATGCACTTTTAGATTATATTTCTCGTAGATTGAGAGTGAAGAAAAAAATTATAATGCAGAATAAAATACAGGAATGATGTAAACAATTAGAATGTTTAAGTGCAGGAAAGAAAGATTGCAGAACCGAGTAAATAAATTGCATAAAAGAAATGTAATTTGCTTACATAAACTGAAGAAAAACATTAGATGTAATCGGCTTAAAGCAGCTAGCTATGCAGATGTATAACTTTTGTTACATTATTTTTCGTTAAGGGAGATTATGGGAGGTGGAAGCGCTATTTTCTTTTTTTTTTAAATGAGAGAGAGACGAGAGAAGAGAGAGAGAGAGAGGAGAGAGAGAGAGCGAGAGAGAGAGATATAGATTATTTAACCTAAAGATACAGAATATTGACAATAATCCACTTGAGTCATATTTGAGCAGAACTGGGTTACAGAAATTAGTTTTATTAGAATAATAAATAATAATAATAATAATAATAATAATAATGAATAATAAAATAATAATAATAATACTAAATAATAATAATAATAATAAATAATAATAAAAATAATAATAATAATAATAAGGCATGATTCAGTAGCAAAAGCCCTCCACTGGAGCCTGTGCAAGAAACAGCTACCTTGCAGTAATAAGTGGTACGAGCACCAACCTGAAGGAGTGATAGAAAACGATCAGGCAAAGATCCTCTGGGACTATGGTATCAGAACGGATAGGGTGATACGTGCAAACAGACCAGACGTGACGTTGATTGACAAGGTCAAGAAGAAAGTATCACTCATTGATGTCGCAATACCATGGGACACCAGAGTTGAAGAGAAAGAGAGGGAAAAATTGGATAAGTATCAAGATCTGAAAATAGAAATAAGAAGGATATGGGATAGGCAGTGGAAATCGTACCCATAATCATAGGAGCACTAGGCACGATCCCAAAATCCCTGAAAAGGAATCTAGAAAAACTAGAGGCTGAAGTAGCTCCAGGACTCATGCAGAGAAGAGTGTGATCCTAGAAACGGCACACATAGTAAGAAGAGTGATGGACTCCTAAGGAGGCAGGATGCAACCCGGAACCCCACACTATAAATACCACCCAGTCGAATTGGAGGACTGTGATAGACAGCAAAAAAAAAAAAAAAAAAAAAAAAAAAAAAAAAAAAAAAAAAAAAATGTGTTTACTTGTGTTTACCCTGAAAAGCCGAAGAGTGTAAGTAGACTGTGTATCATTATCATTATATATAAACCAATAGGCCTTGGATGTAAGCTATCCCGGAATAGATTGAATCCGATATATAGTTATATATATATATATATATATATATACATAAATATACATATGTATGTATTTATGTATATACATACACATATATTGCGTGTGTAGTGGGGCGTTGCTCGACTGGCGATTGTCAAATCTGTGGATCACCGTTAGACCTCTACCGCCTACCAGTCCACCTAACTGTAAGTGAATACCAATATTTGCTGAACCTTCTGTTTTTACCCCTCTAAAGGGTAAAGGGTGAATGGTGAATCATTAAGCACCATTTTGTTATACCTCAAAGCCCTTTGAGGCCTCTTAGTCTAGCCATTTGGGTGATTAGCAGTAGGAAGTTATACATCTTAGTGGCCTGGCTTATTTTAATCTTCCTCTGCAATATATCTTTCTATAGAGATTGTATGAATATAGAAAACTTACCTTGTAAGTAGGCAAGACATTAACATATTGTTATGAAGAGTTAGTGGAGTTACGTTCGGTCTAAATGTAGCGCCCTCTATCATTCTCTTTTGAAATGACCAGCAGTACGATTAACCCGAAGAGTTTCGTATTGATCAGTGACACATTAGTAACACCAACCCTTTTCTCAAAAGATTGATGTGTTAATTGGTGTACTACATGTTATAATTTGACCATGGCATTATCTGTTGCAGTTTCGTCTAATCAGAATTTTTGCCCAGATATTTGCTTCATAAGAGTGTGATATTTCATTATCATTATGAAATTTCTCATTATTATCAACGTTGATGAACCGATTTATCACTCAGACACTGGTTCTTAGCCTTTCTTTCTTTCACGCCCCCCTTGCATCTATGAGTCAAATTCCCTCCCAGATTTAAAGGGGAAAAAATGAGAAAGAGAACGGGTTTCGAAGGATAGGAAGGGAGGTCAATAATTACAAAACTTGGTCACCCCAACGAGCCTAACTAGAGTAGTAGACTCTAGGAAAGTATATGTTATAAGGCGATACTTCTGCATTTTTTTCATAAACTCCTGAATATCAGTTTCTCATTCCTATTAAGAGATTAATGAATATAATTAGAGAATTTTTTTCCCCAGGGCTCTCGCCTCCCCTGGAAATTGCTGACGAGGAGGGGGCGCGCCCCCCAAGTTAAGAACGCAGTTGGGGTCCCTCATAAATGAGCGGGAAAGAAAGTCCTAATGTTGAAATATCTCTAGTCTTTGGTGACGTCATCGTGCATTCACGAGTATTAACCCTCCTTCTTAAACGACTGTTTATCAACAGATTTTTTTTTCTTTCTTTTAACGTTAGCGATGTCATGCACGCGGCGCCTCCACATTCCGAACGTGCGTCCATGGAATAATCGCTTAACTATTCACTCCCCAAACCCGGCTATACACAGTATATGACGCTCCGCCATCTTGACCTTATTTGGAGGGTTGGTTAAAATGTTAGAAGCCTTGTGTTTACATTCTAGTACAATCACTTCTGTTATAGAGACGGTTTGTTGACTTCATAATGCGGGGGGGAGTGTCTTGCTTAACTCTCTCTCTCTCTCTCTCTCTCTCTCCTAGGGATGAACTGCTGCATGTTCTGTAGATTTTGATAGACGTGTTCGATTATCTGTATTGCTATATTTATGATATACTGAGTCTAATAGCTTCTGTGGGATGATTTATTGTTATCATTAGATTGTACGCCGTCTTCATTGATCAGTATATTACAGTCACTTTCTATTAACTGCTAAATGCATGATACATTTGAGTCGAATAATACTTCACGATGATTTATTATTATCAATACATTGTAAACCGCCTTTTTTTTTATCAATATATAACTGTCATTTTCTATTAAAGACACGTTTTTAAGATAAAGTTACTTGAGAAATTATGATTCACCAAAGAAAAGAACTTGGAACCCATAACGCTGATTTCATTCCGTCTTATTTTCTTGTTGAATTTCGTTGATCATAAATACGGAATGTTTATTCTAATTCCTCTTCGACTGAAGAGTTTTCAATATCGCGATAGCCTCCCCCTGATTTCTATACGCTTGTGTAAATAGATACTACATCGGCCCGTACATAAATAATGTTGTCCTGACTTTCTATTGCTCTAGGTTCATTCTTAAATAATTTCCTTAACTTCCTTCACGAAACAGCTCATTTCTCAGTCAATGGATACAGTGCGTCTATATATATTCGCGGATGATCTGTCACCAGTTTTTCTATAACCAGGTAGGGTTATTATCTTTTACTGTTGTTTAGTACTTTATCTCCTCTGTATTGCCTTGTTAAGGATTCCTCTTTTAGTTTTTTTTTTCCAGATATTCATTCTTTCCTTTCCAGTTTACAGTTTTTCTGGATGGCCCTTTCCTCTCCCCTCTCGTGCGAATAATTATTTATTCTCTGCACTTTGTTTATTCTTGACACTTTTCCATGAATATCAACACATTTTCTGTAGTTTTATCCTCTACAAATAAATCTTATTTACGTTTTTATTAATTTAATGCTTTTGTATTTCCGTTTTTATTCGTTTAATGTTTTAGTGTTTTTGTTCTGGTTCAGCGTTTAATTGTAATGGGTTTCCATTTAGCCTCTTTGTAAGATATGCCCTCAAAATAAAGAAAAATAAATCACTAAAAATAAATAAATAAAAGTCAATAAGTAACAATAAATAAGTATATAAAAATAAAAAAAATAAATAAAAAAATAAATAAGAATGCATAAATTAATCAAAGTAAATTAAAAATAAATAAATAAATAAAAAGAAATGTATATCTATATATTCTGTATTTTTTATGTGGCTGTGGGGGAAGGATAGTTAGTTACTCCTATATTAGATTCACATGAACCGTGCATCTGATGTCTAGGCCAGTCCCTTCCGACGCTCTTGATTGGCTGTTGGTAAGCCAATCCTACGGTTGGAAACTCCAAGTTTCTCGTGAGAGTTCACATAGGCAGGATGTATGTTCCACTTCTCTTGAGGGATGTTCCACCTCTCCTGAGGGATACGTCTTTCAAAAGTATCCCCCAGGAGAGGTGGAACATACATCCTGCCTATGTGACCTCTCGAAAGAGGCTGAGAGTTTCCAGCCCTTCTGAATCAGGAATAATTTTAGTCCGTAGAGATATAGAATTAAGATTGAAAACCATAGTTTAGTATAGCGCTCTGTTGTTACTTAGGGCCAATAGGACACTGAAGAAAGTATAATTAACTGCAAACTCAGAGCTGTTGTTTTTAAGATGCTGAAGTGAAAAGTGTTATCTAGGAATTACTGAGTGTTGATATTGAGTGAAAAGCAGGAATCATTAATACATGCTAGCTGTGATAGTTATGTTCCTGGTACTCATTCATTTTTAAAATAAGACAGCCTCAAGGCGAATTAATTTGGAAATAGTTCGTACTCTATACTTACTTGAAAATAATAGCATGTTAAATGAAGTATAATTAACTTCAGACAAGGAACTGGTGTATTGAAGAAGCTAGTGTACAAATCGGTTGTTGTAAATTAATTAAATTATTGAAGAATTGTTAAACAGGAATTAGTAATAAATAAATTACCTTACTGTAGTAATACAGATCTTGCTAGTTGTTTTTGTATTATTTGAACAATGAATAACACTTGTCGTGCTTGCTTGTTTTCAATTACAATGAACAATGATACTTTTGGAATCAAATTTGAAAGTTAATCAGTCATTTTTAATAAAGGCAGCCTCAAGGCGAATTAGTTTGGCAATGTTAAAGATTGTAATCCTAACATTTTTCCCCAGAACCTAATTGAAATTTAGGGATTTATTCCTTATTGAGTCTTTTAATCTTGAGGGAAAATAAATAGAAGTTTCCTATTCACATAACCTCATTTAATTCATTTCAGTTGAATATTACTAAATTGTCGACTTGCTTGTCCGACCTATCGTTTTCTGTATGTTTCTTCGTAACAATTTTTTTCCCTTGAATTATCAAGGCGTAAGGTTCAGCCAAGTTTGACAAAAACGAGTGTTTCATTAGCTACCATTTTCACAGGACATAGATAAAAAAAATGTTCCCATCAAATTCTGAACGTTCAGAAAAATAATCAGATTTGGTGACGAAACTGAAATTCAAGGAAAGTCAAATTGAATAGATATACGATGTTCTGCTTTACATTTGAATCGAACAAACAAGAAAAGCCAAGTAAATAAATGATTGTTGTTTGAAATATTTAACATCTCATAATTCACTTTATTTTTATTTTACTTGGATATAATTAATTTCATTTTTGTTGTAATTCGATGTAATTCATTTTATTTTTGCTTGGATGCACTATGCCAATTACGGTAATTGGCCGACTGTTATGATTAATTAAGACTGTGTGTGTCCCCCGTAGAGGAGTAATGCCAGCTGTGCCCATCACGTGGTGCACTGTAGGCATTAGCAAATGGTGTGTGTTTTTTTTTTTTTTTTTTTTTTTTACCTACATTCCCGCTTCCTTTCTTCGGCCTTGCTCTTCAACCACTCCAATACCCTCTTACTCCCCCCCCCCCCCAACCAGGGTTGGCAATGATTAAATCAAACTGATTAATCCAGTGATTAAATCATTGATTTTTTCCATTTAAAAAATCATGAGTTTTTATTTTTATTTTTTCGATTTTATTTTTTGAAAGCAAACAAATTGAAAAATATGGTTTGGAGATTCATAAAAACTTAAGCAGAACTGAGCTGCATCTATTCATTTTGATATAAAAAAAATTGCAAGTACGAACTTTAGGGCAGAACTGGAAACCTAAACGACAAATCAATAGTAATTCTGTCAAAAAATACATTTTGAGGAAAAAAAGGATTGAAAAAAAAAACATCTAACAAACTAAAAAAAAAAAAAACAAATTAATAAAAAATCAAATAAATCACTGATTTTTGAAAATAAAAAAAAAATATTACTAACCCTGCCCCCCGACCCCGCCCCTTCGTAATGGCTGGTAAGCCAAGAGTGCCCCAGTGGTTGGCTTAGTCGCATAAATTGTATAGACCAAACAATCTATGTTCCTATGTTTCTCATGGCGGATGACACATCACTCATGATTATGTGGTAGTTTACGTCACTAGTTGCACCCACATCATGATAAAAGGCAATAGGAAAGTGGGTCGATCTCTAAGGACGTTAAGTACCGTCCTAACCTTGGTTTAGATGGATCCCGGTGGTTAAATTGTTTAATAGTCGGACACCAACTGGGAGTTTCTGTCATAACAAGTTATCGTTGTTGCAGAAAAAAGTAAATAAATGAAATAAAGAAACATTTATATGCATTTCAGTTTAAATGGCAGGATATTTTTGTCATAAACTCAACGCTGCTTGATGGAGTCTAGTATCATCATGTAAGGCACCTGGAACTAATTTCTATATACCTGATTTATGGTACTAATTTCTATACCTTGCTTTATGGTACTAATTTCTATACCTGGCTTTATGGTACTAATTTCTATACATGGCTTTATGGTATTAATTTCTATACATGGCTTTATGGTACTAATTTCTGTACATGGCTTTATGGTACTAATTTCTATACCTGGCTTTATGGTACTAATTTCTATACATGGCTTTATGGTACTAATTTCTATACATGGCTTTATGGTACTAATTTCTATACATGGCTTTATGGTACTAATTTCTATACATGGCTTTATGATACTAATTTCTGTACATGGCTTTATGGCAGGTGGCATTGACTAAACAGGCTACTAATATGCACATTTTGTTCAGGGAAACCAACCTCATATAATTGTACTCTGCAGAAATTGCAGAAATCTCTCTTTGAGCTTGAATTTTCATTGTAGGTCATCTCGATGTCAACTCAAGTCAGACCATTAGCCAGTTAGAAAGTCCACTTCCTGATTTGTTAAGTTGATGGTCAGTCTCAGTTTATCAAATTGGCCTGACATCACTTCAAGAATGATGGTTTCTGACGCTTAATTAATATTCTATTTCGGTTTTCGTTTTTTGTAATTTGCATATATATAATCAACTTTGTTCTCATGTAAGCATCGTTGCCAATTTAACGGAGCTTCATGCATACGCTTATGTATTTACAAACTGTTTCCATGAATTCTAGTTGTCATAGTAGGGCAATATTGAGGAAATTGCTCTAATATGTATATATACTACAAATAAATACGCTAATTTCACTTATTTCCACGGTTTTGTGTAAGTCTTACACCCAGTTTGGAGGGTAAACACATACCAATTGGCAACACTGCATGAGAAGAAAAGAGGAAGTGAAGCTTGAGAGAACAGAGATGAGAATGCTGAGGTGGATTATGGGAATATGGCTGCTTGAGAGATTGGAAAATGACGAAATAAGACGACTGGCTCAGTCAAGATTGCAGAGGTGATAAGAGAGCCACGATTTAGATGGTATGGACATGTGTTGAGGATGATGGGTGACGAGGAAGATGATCGAGAGGGAGACAGAGAATGAGATGGCGAGATAAAGTGAAGGAAGATTTGGAGAGAAGGGGTTTGGTGGAGGATGATGCCTTTGATAGAAGGCAGTGGAGGAGGAGAAGGCGCATCAGGCAACCAACCCCTTAATGTAGGGATAACGGTGGGAAAGAAAATGTATCTGTTATCACTTGATTACTTGCGTATATGGTAACGGAAATTTGGATTTCCTTGGTCCAGTTATTGTAAATAATAACTCGGTGAAGATTTTCTACCTTGCCAAACGCGAAATGGGTAAAACGAACAACCAATCAAAGGAGCGCTTGGCAATTCTAACACACGCCACCCTCCCCAAACCCATCCACACCCCAACAATCCATTACCATCTTATTGTACTTAATTTATCTGAGCATCTGTCTTCATCAGTTACTGTTGAAACGCCAGATTTCATAGCTTCTCGCTGACCGGTGACCGATTATATCTATGCCACTGCGTTCATATTTTTGGGATCGAGTTCCCGTCTGTGATGATACAAAAAGATACGTCATTTATCTTTGTTTATTTATGAATGTATTTGCTTATATTTTTATTTGTTTGTTTGTTTATTTATTTATTTATTTACAAGTTTACCGATTTGTGCTGTGATATGTAATGAGTTCCACTTCTTGTTATGTTTTTATTTTTTTTTTATTTCGTTTATTGATAAAATGTCTTTAGGGAGACTTCCCTACTCAATCATTATATGTATACATTGCAAATAATGATAATAATAAAATATTAATAATAATAATAATAATAATAATAATAATAATAATAATAATAATAATAATAATAATAATAATAATATAGAAGGCGGGGTGGTGTACAATTGGTGAGTTGGTTAGTGAGCTGTATTGTTCAAAATTCAGCCTACCAACCAACCCCGCGTGCTATATATACGTGTGCATAATAATAATAATAATAATAATAATAATAATAATAATAATAATAATAATAATAATCGTGTAAGAAGATTAACCTTTAACTGACGTTCGCCCATTTTATTCCATTCAGCTCTTTGGCTTTACCTGGGCTGCAAAGAAACGGGTAGTCGAGGCAGCCGGAAATCCATATGCCAACTCAATTCAGGACGGGCAAAATTGCATTTCGACTAAATAATAGAGTTGGTGGCTTTGCGCAAGCAACGCTTTCGTCTCTCTCTCTCTCTCTCTCTCTCTCTTTTTATATTGAGTTTTCGTTTGCAAAGGAATTTTGTTTGTGTCTCTTTTAAGCTGCTTTGTTATTGTTTGTGTGTTAGCCCCCGCAACAACTCCTGCTTCCTGCCTGTTTACCATCTGGGATTGGATTAGTTAAACTAAAGGAAGGGTTTTGCTCCCCGTCGTTGGCGTGTGCAAATTGTGTTGCTGCTGCTGCTGCCGTTTGTTTGTTTGTTTGTTTGTTTGCCGAACGTGGGAAGAATAAGACTCGTATTTTCAAGAACTTGTTTGGGGAACTGGTTTAATCGTATCGGCGGCGAAATGTTTGTGTAGCGGATCTCGCGGTAAAATACGGACACAACATGAATTGTAAAACGCAAAATCCTTTCAACTTCGACCAGCAGCTCTCGACGGCCTGTGTGCCTCGAACTCGAATCCTCCTCCTCCTCCTCCTCCTCCTCCTCTCTGATCTGCTGCATTTCGTGTCTTTTACTTCGAAAAAGAACGAAACGAGACGGATATTTGTGTTTGCGTGTTGGTATTGATAAACGAAGCATGCGTCGTCTTTTCTACGCATCTGAGTACCTTTGTGACTCTTCCAGGTTCCAGGAATCAGCTGGAAGTTTCCGTCCGTGACGCGACTCTTGAGAATTCAAAGCATAGCTCTTTCCTAGTTACTTCTCCTGTCACTGATTTCTTCATTGGATTGTAGAGGTCCCTTGGAATTTCTGTACCTGATAAGTTTAGAAGACTGTAGAGAGGTCCCTTTGGAAGAAGTACGAAGGGGTATGTGCAGGTTCGTTCTTGGATCATTCTCGAAATATGAGTAAAAAACTTTTTAATTGCTTGCTTTTGGATGTGCACCTTGATGGGTTGCCTTCCAGCATCTGTGGTCTGGAATGAGCCTTCCAGCATCTGTGGTCTGGAATGAGCCTTCCAGCATCTGTGGTAATGGATGAGCCTTCCAGCCATCCTGTGGTCTGGAATGAGCCTTCCAGATCTGTGGTCTGGAATGAGCCTTCCAGCATCTGTGGTCTGGAATGAGCCTTCCAGCATCTGTGGTCTGGAATGAGCCTTCCAGCATCTGTGGTCTGGAATGAGCCTTCCAGCATCTGTGGTCTGGAATGAGCCTTCCAGCATATTGTGGTCTGTGCCCCAGTCTGGAATGAGCCTTCCAGCATCTGTGGGTCTGGATATGAGCCTTCCGCATCTGTGGCTGGAATGAGCCTTCCAGCACTGGTCTGGAATGAGCCTTCCACATCTGTGGTCGGAATGAGCCTTCCAGCACTGTGGTCTGGAATGAGCCTTCCAGCATCTGTGGTCTGGAATGAGCCTTCCAGCATCTGTGGTCTGGAATGAGCCTTCCAGCACCTGTGGTCTGGAATGAGCCTTCCAGCATCTGTGGTCTGGAATGAGCCTTCCAGCATCTGTGGTCTGGAATGAGCCTTCCAGCATCTGTGGTCTGGAATGAGCCTTCCAGCATCTGTGGTCTGGAATGAGCCTTCCAGCATCTGTGGTCTGGAATGAGCCTTCCAGCATCTGTGGTCTGGAATGAAGAATTATAAAGTTGGTTGGGTGTCCAATTAAAAACACTAACACCAAACCAGCTGATGTGCTGATAACAGTGCGAGATCCTTGATTATATCAGTTCTATTAACAATAGCAACTTTCAGCTGTAAGTGAACAATTCTTTTTTCCAAACTTTTTAAACTTTTGGCGAGTAGATTGATACAATAACTTCCACCGCTCCTGCTAATGGTAACGGTAAAAGATCTTTGAATATATCAACTCTATCAATAATATCAACTGGCCGTTGTAAGTGACAGATTCGTTTTTCCAAACTTTTAATACATACCGCCAGTAGTGTGATACATTCGTCATCGTCATCATTATCATCATCAGCATCATCATCAAGGGCTTGTGTTTATTGAATCGCAATTTTGATCATGTTTATTCACAGAAAAGGGCGTGTTTGGGAGTGGGATCATCTATAGATACAGACTTTAGCCTTAAACCGAGCGCGCAGAACTGTTACCTGTAGTACTATTCTACGTGTTGAATACCTCTCTAATTTTATACTATTCAATCCTCCATCGAGAGATAACTCTATTTTACGTCTCATCCATCTTAATCAGTCTTCGATTCCCATATCACACGTGTACTTCAAAAGCAGATCACACTTCAGAAGGTGCAGTATTAAGGCTCTCTTCATAGCCACAGAAGGAAAATGAGACAATATTATAAACAGTCAAAGTCGGAGTTGTTCGTTAAAGTCAGTATTCTCAAGTGCCTAAGATCAGTCTTCGTAGAATAAATCGCTATATGGTAACAAGGAGCAAAATAGAATAGATTTTTTTTTTCATGCTAAGAACTTCGTTGGTTTCTATGTCAACAGAAACTCCAAAGTAGTGATTTTCGATTTTTTTTTTGCTTATAAATAACATATGAAAATATAAGTTTACATAACAAAATGGCAGAGTCCCATGTAAATTGTAAACCAAAGCTTTCAGCAAAACATGTAAGGATTACATAATATATGATATATTACTTGAAAGTAGTATTTTAACCTGCCCCAAAAAATGAGGGGGGGAGGGGGGCGGTTCGACTATAAAACACTTGAGTAGAATTTCGAGTGACGACGGCTGTAAATCCAGTGATATAAATTTAAGTAGTCTTTTGATTTGATATCAGAAGGGTTCTAATAAACTGTTTATAATTCGGTTGTTTTGGCCCAAGTTGAAAGGCGAAATCCATTCGGTGTTTCAAGTGTTCATAAATTGATTTTGAATATATATATATTTAGTCTCCTCTCGTCTTTGAAAGTTTTGGGTAACAAAGGTGCAATTCAGACATCCACAAATTCAAGCATCATTCTTAACAGGAAAATGGGAATATGTATCCAATAAGAAACGATTTGTTTTCGTACTGTACAAATATAACGAAGCCCAGTATTAACACGTTTCGAACTGTCGTGGAATCAAGTGCAGATCTATTTTCTAGTCTCGTTTGTCATCTGAAATAAGCGACTCGGAAGACCCACTAATCTGGGGAACACGATGCCTCGATCTCAGGAGAGTACTTTGTCAACAATGGAATACTCTCAAGGCTTGCTCAGACGGACGTTGCCCTTAGATTTATGGGTCCCTGTTTGTAGATGATTTATGGCCCATATCATATGGGGATGTGTACTTGGAGAGAGAGAGAGAAAGTTTGTTTGTCTGCAGATGTTTTTAACATTAAATGCTCTATGTTGCATAAATATAATGAAAAATAATTGGTCGAGATATATTATTTTATATAATGAATAAATAGTCATATGCTGTATGATTTTAAGTAGTATGTAGACGCTGTGTGGCATGGTGCGATATGTGGATATATATATATATATATATATATATATATATATATATATATATACATATATATATATATATATATATATATATATATATTTATATATATATATATGTGTGTGTGTGTGTGTGTATTATGTGTGTACACATGCGAATTTAGTTGTGTTTTTCTAACGGACGTAAAATGGAGACATTGATGTCGTAGATCTCATCGTAGACAGACACCACACACCCACACACACGCTAACATTATCTATTTACATGTATAACTATGCATATGACAGCTGTACTACCCGATAGCGCCCTTCGATATATATGTGTGTTTTTATCTCTTTTATCGACAGCTCCAGTGGCGCAATCGGTAAGCGCACGGTACTTATAAGACAGTGACTGAGCTATGCCGGGGTTGTGAGTTCGAGCCTCACCTGGAGCATCATGTTTTGATCGATTATTTGTCTGTTAGTGAATGATAGCGTGACAGTGCTCGCAAGTGCTTGAGGACATCTCAAAGCGGTGCGTTCGTACGCAGTAGCAAGGACATTCCAGAGCAGTGCTTTTGCATTTAGTAATAGTAAGGTATATGGTGCTTTCGTTTTTGTTTCTTTTGACAAGCTAATTTTATTATTTTAGTGATTTTTTGCTCGGTTATTTGTCTCTCAGTGATTTGTATTATAATAAGCGTGACAGTGCTCTCTAGTGCTTGAGGACATCTCAAAGCAGTGCGTTCGTACGCAGTAGTAATGGTAGACTATTCGACGCTTGATTTCGGTCAATCTACATTTTTGGTTCGTTTGATAAACAAGCTAATGTAATTTTTTATATAATTTCAAGTGCTTGAGGACGTCCCAAAGCAGTGCTTGTTTACTCTCATTTCTCGATGATTCGCATATGGTCAATCTTGTTTTTTGTTTCTTTTGGTAAACAAGCTAATGTTGGTTTCTCGACTTTGTTCTCTTTTACAAAAAAGAGAGAATTTTTTTTATATATACATATTATATGATGTATATATATCATTATAGTATATATATATATATATATATATATATATATATATATATGTATATATATATATATGTATATATATATATCATAGATATGTAGAGGTATATATACATATAGTATACATATATATATTATATATATATATATATATATGTATATATAGTGTATATATATACATAGATATATGTAGAGGTATATATACATATAGTATAACATATATATATTATATATATATATATATATATATATATATAATAATATATATAGTGTATATATGTATATATATATACATAGATATATGTAGAGGTATATATCATATAGTATACATATATATATATATATATATATATATATATACTATATGTAGAGGTATATACATATATAGTATATATATATATATATATATATATATATATATATATATCATACATATACATATATATATATATATATATATATATATATACATAGATATATGTAGAGGTATATATACATATAGTATATATATATATATATATATATATATATATATATATGAAAACATTGCGGGAAAATGATCTAATCATATGCATTATTATTACTCGTAGTCTCATCCTTTTGTAAATGCTTATGCTATCCAAAACGCATGAATTAAATAAAAAAAAAAAAAAAAAAAAAAAACCGGAAGACGATGAAGACGTAACCAGACAGGTGTTAATTCACTTGGCAGACGTGTGTTAACACGTCGGGGTCCAAGAAGGGAGAGATGTGTTAGTGAAGCTGCTCAGCTGATGAAAACTCAGTCGGGGGAACTGACGTATGACGTCATTTACGTATGTAGTTCCTCAGCCAATGAAAATTCACGCTGACGCTTCGCTCGTGACGTCATCACTCGCGGGGTTTTCCACGATCAAATCGTGATTTTTCTAAGAAAGGTGTTGACCTGTGTTTCCGTTTCGTAACAATGTTTTATGGTAGAATTTTTTTTTATTCATTTATTTTTTTTTTTGCCATTAGAGACTTTCGAAAATGTTTGTGTGTTTACCTGTGTTTCCGTTTTGTAACAAGTTTTTTTTGATAGATTAATTTTTTTTGCCATTAGAGATTTTCGAAAATGTTTTCGTGCATTTTTCGGGCGCGTGGCATGGGCGGGTTCTTTTAAAAGTAAATATAGTACACCTCATAGTTGTACAAATTTGTTCGTTGCCCGCCTGGTGAAGACGGGTATGGCTAGCAACCTCATGCCAAAAATTTTTGCAAAAAAAAAGGAAAATAAATAAATAAATAAAAGTCTTAATGACAGTACTATCTGATGCCACCCCTGAAAAGGAAAATATATGAGGGATAAATAGACCAGTACTTTAAACTATATATATAAAACTTAATTAGGATTAATAAGCTGACTAAAGGAAAGAAAGAGAAACAAGTAAAAAGTTTCTTTGGCGCAATATAGTTTTCTGTACAGCCGCTTCAGCGTATAATCAAGATCAACGAAAATAGATCTATCCTTCCGTGGTCTGGGGATAATGCTGAATGAGCCGCGGCCCACAAACCTTTAACCACGACCCGGTGGTGGCCTGGTTTATATCTTTGCCAGAAGCATGATTGTGGCTAACTTTAACCCTAAATAAAATGAAAACTACTGAGGTTAGAGGGCTGCAAATTGGTGTGTTTGAGGATTGGAGGGTGGATGATCAACGTACCAACTTGAAGCTCTCTAGCCTCGGTAGTGTTTAAGATCTGAGGGTGGACAGGAAAAGGTGGTGACGGACAGACAAAGGCGGCACAATAGTTTTCTTTTCAGGAAACTAAAAATAGTATTACACGCAACAGAAATTAAATGCTCCATCAAAATGCAAGTTGCCAGATTTAAAGAAGAATTTTTTTTTTTTTTTTTTTTTTTTTTTTTTTTTTTTTTAAGTGACAGAGGTCGACACTGAACTGTTATCAACAAGTTCCCAGATTCTTTATAAATAAAAGCCATATCTGGTCTTTGCCCTGACACAACAAGATTACTCATGGTACTTGAAAGGGGATAAGAATGAACAGATAAGCCAGTGATAGAGGCAGACAATGCTGATAACGTCTTGATTCGTGATAGATTCAGTATGAAGAGGTGAACGATCAGTTGCGTCAAAACTCGATGGTTGAACTTGACCTGCAATTATTGTGTTTTTTGTTTTTCGACTTCTGGAAAGATTCCGTACTTGAGTCTTAGGGTCAAGATTAAACAAGTGATGAATTTTGAGGGTAGCAGCATTATCAAAATACCTCCCATTTAGTGTAAAATGAAATGGGTTCAATCAGATCAACACCAAAAAATTTCTATACTCTGTTTTTTTCCATCTGTCCATCCGCCTGTGGTGGTCGCGCATTGTAACACTGCGTCCCGGGCTTTATATAGTTACGCTATGTGTAACTTTTAGGTAAATAAAAGGATATCTGGGTGTACATCTGCAACTGAAAAGTGTTTTAATATATTACTCTATGCTAATTACACCGTTAATATTCGAAATAGGATATTATTTAAAGCCCGGGACGCAGTGTTACCATGCGCAAACACCACAGGCGGATGGACAGATGGAAAAAAACAAAGTATAGTTACCGTCCCTAACTCGTACTTACGTGCGGAGAACGTGTCTGTGAAAGAATTCTTTGTTATTTACTACAATAATAAAGGTATTTTTCGTTCATATTGCAGAATCAATTTTTTTAAATTAAACTGAACTCGTTCTTAATCTTACTGGACTCCATGAAACGTAGGAAAATATACAACGAATGTAAGGAAGTAGACTAAAGGTATTTTTCTTCACAAAATAATAGCGTTCTAATGAGTTTTTTTTCCTTTTACAAACGCATCAGAATTTTTTTGCAAGTTGTGAAACGTACCTTAACCAAATGTACTCCATTTTCCCTATTATGGTTTTCGAATGAGACTTAAATTAATTATTATTATTAATTTCTTTTTTGGTCTATCACGGTCGTCTTATTCGACTGGGTAGTTTTTACAGTGTGGGGCTCAGGGTTGCATCCTGCCTCCTTAGGAGTCCATCACTTTTCTCACTATGTGCGCTGTTTCTAGGAGCATACTCCTCTGCACGAGTCCTGGAGCTACTTCGGCATCTAGTTTGTCCAGGTTCCTTTTCAGGGATCTTGGGATCGTGCCAGGTGTTCCTCTACGATTTCCACTAGCATATCCCATATCCTTCTTATTTTTATTTTCAGGCCTTGATGCTTATCAATTTTATTCTCTTTCTTTCTCTTCAACTCTGGTGTCCCATGGTATTGCGACATCAATGAGTGACACTTTCATCTTGATTTATTATTATTATTATTATTATTATTCAGGAGATGAACCCTATTATGATCATATGGAACAACCCCACAGGGGCCATTGACTTGAAATTCAAACTTCCAAAGAATAAGGTGTTCATTTGAAAGAAGCAACAGAAGGAAGATGGAAATACAGAAAAAGGAGACCAATTATTAAAGGAGTAAAAATGAACAAATTAATAAATAATTACATAAGGATATAAGTCATTTTTTAAAATGCGAAGGGAATTGTTTTAAGGTTGTAATACATTGTGCATCTTCGCTTAAACTTTCCAGGTTCCAATAGGACATCAACCTTGGGGAAACTACCAACATAATGATTATTGATAATTGAATGAGCTTTGGGCTTGAAACCTAATTTTTGCTTACCCGGGGAGTAAGCCTACAAACTACTTCGTTTTTTTGTTTGTTTTTGTTCTTGCAGTTGTTATTGTTTGGGGTTTAGGAAAGGTCTGAAAAGAGTTAAAGATACGGAAATATAAGGATAGAATATTTATGATTTATTTTTTAGAGTGATAACGTTAAAAAAAAATATGTATATTAAACAGCACAGAACAATTATTTCTAATAAAACATAGCGTATTTGTTTTACTTTTCGCTGGTGAAACCACGCGCTATTAGACATTGGAGTTTAGAGCACGCCCCGAGTAAGCTGGAGGTCTGATCACGCCTTGTATATATATATATATATATATATATATATATATATATATAGTGATAGATTAAGCCCCTGCACTAAGTACATTATCTGAGCATGGTTTTATGTAGCCAGAAGTCAGCTGACTGTAGTGGGTCGCAGCCAGGTAGAAGAATGACACATATAACAAACAAAACAAAAAAGTCTTTCACAGCCCTTCCAAACTGCGCAAAAAAAGAAAAAAAAAATCCGATGATGTAGCAGCTTTCAGCGAAAAACCATTCACCAAAGGATCAGAAACAACGGAGATGTATGTAGAATAAAAAATAACTATTCCTGTGTATTTGCCAGAGAGAGAGAGAGAGAGAAGAGAGAGGCAGACGAGCGGCCGGCATTTTGATTTTGACCGAGCCAAAGTTTTTGTTGAATTGAAGAAACGAGTTTCATTGAAACTTTGAAAGAAAACTCGGTTAAATAACAATTTTTATCTTCACTTTTTTTTCAGTTAAGTAATCTCGTGTTTTCTTTAGCAATTTTTTTTATTTTAATTTATATTTAAAGTTTTCATTCCTCAACTCTATTGCAACTATCAATTTTTTATTTTCATTCATATTTAAACTTTTCATGCATCGACTTTCCTCTATTGAAACGTGTTAGTATTTGATGCCTTAACATAAAAACGAAATATAATAAACTCATTCATTTCTTCACATCCTTTCACTGTTCCTAGTGTTTGCCTTTGCCTCATTCTACCCGTAATGTCGGTATGCAAAGGATATAATGATAAAGGATCATTCACAAATTTACTTATTTACATCGGTTCACTCGTACATGCAAGTGCATAAGTACTATGCTAGATATACACTGAAGGTTTTATTCACTTTTCGCTTAATCGGGGAGTAAGCCTACAAACTACTTTGTTGTTTTTCTTCTTATTTTGGTTGAGGGGTAGGAAAGGTCTATGGAAAGTCTAAAAAGTTCTGAAAAAGGTGTTTTGTATTGAGTCTAGATACATGAATATTAGGGTAGGATATTTATGATTTATTTATTAGAATGAAAATGTAAATAAATAAGTAACGGACATGTTAAACCGTACAGAACAATTATTTATAGTAAGATATAGCATATTGATTTTAATTTTCGTTGGTGAAACAACGCACTATTTGACCGTAGAATTTACCATGCACCCCAGATAAGCTGGAGGTCTGATCATGCCTTGTCACATCAGTTCACTCATACATAAAGTATTATGTTAGATATACACTGAAGGTTTCATTCAGTGTTTAAGAGATAACAGAGGGAAAAAGTACATTATTGTCGTAGCGTTATGCGTGCGAATCCTTAATAATGATAATAATTATAAAGTCGTTAGAGAATATCATCGTCGTGAATATGACATCAACTTTAACCTTGAATAAATAAAAAACTGCTGGGGCTAGAGGGCTGCAATTTTTTATGTTTGATGGTTGGAGGGTGGATGATCTGCTTACGAATTTGCAGCCCTCTAGCCTCAGTAGTTTTTTTAAGATCTGAGGGCGGACAGACAAACAGCCATCTCAATAGTTTTATTCGACAGAAAACTAAAAAAAAAAAAAGGGAACTTCACATTCAGTAGTGTACATTCAGACAAGAACAAACCCAAGGAATTACTCCCCCCCCCCCCTTTTTTTTTTTTTGGCAGTGTCTTCCAACAAGGAGACTTGGTTCAGTAATCCTTCTGCCTAGATTTCCAGTCGGTCTTTCTCCGAGTTCCGTCGAAATGATTGGAAAGGAAATCTTTTAGGAAGCGAATTCTCAACCACACAGAGAGAGAGAGAGAGAGAGAGAGAGAGAGAGAGACTGACTCTTCTCTCTCCGACTGTTGCAACTAACTTTGCAGGGAAATCTGCAAATCTGCAAGAGGGTTGGTGACCCCTGCAACAGTCAATGCCGAGGCTGTGTGTGATGTCTTCTTCCCCTCTTGCTGCTTTCTATTCCTTCTCCATCTGCTCTCGCCCCTTTCTCTTCTTTTATCTCTTTCATTTTCTTGTATTTATTCGTAGCTAAGGAAGGCGTCTTTATATCTGACGCTCATAGGAATTAGCTGGTGGGGTTTTGTTTCGTTTCTTTTAAATACATATGTCAGGGTTAAATGTTTTCTTTAAATTAATTTGATTAAAGAAAAAAAAATTTTCATACTACAGTCCTCGTCTGAAGAAGAAATATTTATCGTAAGATAATTTCATTAAAAGAAAAACAAAATTTCATCCTTGATCTGAAGAAGTATTTATTATAAGATAATTTTATCAAAAGACAAAAAATTTCATACCACAGTCCTGATCTGAAGAAGAAATATTAAGTGTAAGATAATTTGATTAAAAGACAAAAAAATTGTCATACTACAGTCCTGATCTGAAGAGGAAATATTTATTGTACGATAATTTGATTAAAAGAAAAAAAATTGTCATACTACAGTCCTGATCTGAAGAAAACATTTAAGAATTTTATAACTCAGGTTATGGATTTATGGAATGAGTCATCGATCTCCGTTTTTTCCTTTCCAGCTGGCAAGTAGCCAATAAAGTTAATCTTTCCAGGTACCTAACGAACAGTTATCATTTCAAAACAGAAAAAGATTAGAGTTAATTGTGAAAAAAAATGGTCGTAAAGGAAAATTGAAAAGATTTTTTGAACCAAAGTCGAATTGTCATTCGGGAAAGTTGAAGAAACTTCAGACTGAAATCTATTTCTTGAAGTTTCAAGAAGAAAGAACAGACTGAGGACCTTCAAAATATAAATATTTTTAAAGTAAACTGGATAAGTATACAAATCATGGGAAGTTACCTAGAAACGTTAATTATTATTAGAAGACAGAACAATAATCCCAGAAGCTAACCAAATATAATGAGATAATGGATTAATCATTTAGAATTCTCTTGAGTCTCGATATCAGAAGGGTTTGGCTCCAGAAAATGACGAATACGTGGAACTAGAAAAATTAAATACGGTAAAAGACAGAGATAAAAGTTAAGGAAATGGAAAGCCACATGAAAGGAAATCTGGAAACTCTTTGCAGTTGACAATGCGAATGATAAAAAGATTGCAATAGAAGTAATTAATTACATGGAAGGAAGGATCAATAATGGACTTAGGAGACCTCGATGAACATAAACAAACATAAACGAACCTTCAGTCTCCAGTTCCCAGGATGGTGGAATTCCCTTGAGACAGATACACAGACAGACAAACAAACAAGCAAGATAAGAAAATATATGAAAAGCAGAAGGAAGTAGCTTATTTAAAAACTTATTTAAAAACCGCTCGTCAGACGGTTCCGAAATGTCAGCTAATCGCGATATTGGATTAAGCGTCAGAAATGCTCTTAGTATTTTGTGTGTGCAGGAAACTCGATGGAAGGGTAATAAAGCTAAAGAACTGGGGGATGGCTACAAGTTAATCTATAGTGGAGCAAATGAGCAGGGTAGGAATGGCGTTGGAGTAGTGTTGTCGGGGGAAATGAAGAATGCAGTGACGGAAGTGAGTAGAAAGAATGACCGCATTATGAGAGTGAAGATATGTTATGGAGGGGAAACAATGAACATCATTAGCGCTTATGCTCCACAAGTGGGCTGCACAGAGGAAGAAAAGAGCCGTTTTTGGAACGAAATGAGTGAGGTAACGCAAGAACTGGAAGAGCAGGAGAGGACTGTAGTGGGGGCAGACTTTAATGGACATGTCGGAAATGAAAAGGATGTAATTGAACGTGTGCATGGAGGACATGGGATTGGGGGAGAGAAACCAGAAGGAGAGAGTATAGTAGACTTCGCCGTTGTCCTTTGATATGGCAATAGTGAACACATTCTTCAAAAAGAAGAGGGAGCACTTGATAACATACAGGAGTGGCGGTAGATGCACACAAATAGATTACCTCCTTTACAATAGATCAAGGCTGGTGGAAGTTAGGAATTGTAAAGTTATCCCAGGTGACCACGTGGCCCCCCAACATAGGCTCCTTTGTATGGATTTAAAGATGAAAAGAGAAAAGAAAACGAAAACGAATGGGGTAAAGAAAATCAAGTGGTATAAAATTGTTAGGGAGGGATAATGATAAGAAGAGAGAGTTCAGGAGAAGAGTGCTGGGAGAGGTTGATCTGGGAATTGAAGATGTCAGGGAGGGAATGGTGGAGGCATAATGCATCAGTGATTAGAAGACATGGAAAGGAGATACTAGGGGAAACATCTGGAATAGTATGGGAGGAAAAGGAGAGCTGGTGGTGGGAAGAAGAGGTGGGGGAAGTGGTGAAAGGTAAAAGGGAGGCAAAGAAGAGATTTGAAGAGTCACAGCTGCAGGAGGACAGAGAAAGATTAAGAGAAAGAAACAAAGAAGTAAAAAGGGTGGTAGCTCAAGCTAAGGCAAGGACATATGAAGAGGTTTATAATGAACTGGAAAACCAAGGAAGGGTTGAGTAAGATGCTCAAACTGTCAAAAGTAAGAAATAAAAGAACAAAAGGACATCACCCATATTAAGCAAATGAAAGATAGGAATGGTACTGTCGTAAAAAAGGAAGAAGACATCCTGAAAAGATGGAAAGAGTATTTCGAACAACTGCTAAATGAAGAAAATGAAAGACTTGTAAGAGAGGATGGACAAGTAAACATGGGAATGGTAATGGGGATATCTAGGGATGAAGTGATACGAGCCTTAAAAAGAATGAGAAATGGGAAGGCAACAGGACCTGACTTAATCCCAGTCGAAGTTTGGAAAGCCTTAGGAGAGGAAGGGGTAGACATCTTGTATGATCTGATGGTAAAAATATTCGAACAGGAAAAGATACCAGAAGAATGGCGGGAAAGCATATTGATACCTATATTTAAAGGTAAAGGTGATGTCAGGAATGCAGTAATTATAGAGGTATAAAACTAATGTCTCACACGTTGAAGATTTTGGAAAGAATCATAGATAGCAGGCTGAGAGAGGAAGTTAGAATAGGGAAGGAAACAGTTAGGATTTATGAAGGGAAGCGGGACAACGGATGGAATATTTTGCATAAGGCAGCTAATGGAGAAATTCAGAGAAAAACAACGAGACCTGCATCTGGTATTCATAGACCTTGAAAAGGCCTATGACAGAGTGCCAAGGCAAGAAATATGGAGATGTTTGAGGGAGAAGATGGTGCCGGAAAAGTATGTCAGAATATTCAGGAGATGTACAGGAATGTGTATACTAGAGTGA
>NC_061108.1:17504611-17517111 GCF_015104395.2 Macrobrachium nipponense | reverse complement strand
ATATATATATATATATATATATATATATATATCATATACCTATATATATTCCCCTTTTTTAGTGTGTTAAACTATCAGTGCAGAGCATGTGCGCATGTGCCGGCAAATCCCGTGTTGCCATCTTCTGGTGGCTTTCATACAAAATACAAACCTTTTTTTCTTGAACCTGACAAGAGTGAAAGCCTGTCACTGGCCTAAGGTGAAGAACCTTATCTTGTATTTCATTGGAACACTTTCTCTTTCGATAAAGATCCTTAAACTCTTAGTATAAGAGCTCTGGTACCACGAAACATTACCACTCCTTAAGACATCAGAGTCTAAATTGCACTGCTCACTACCAGCCCAGTTGCCATCGACCTCAGGATAGAAAGATTCATCTGCTATTTCCGTAGTATTTTCCCCACATCATGGGATTCACAACCCTCGAGTAGACTCTTGTCTTCCTTGAAATAGAGCGCAATAGCACTTATGCCATCGATACTTCTGGGAAGTAAAGCTTATTACCACAGCGGTTGAACTTGATTATTTTTGACGATTCAGCAGTTATAGTATGGATGTGAAAGTAGTCATTTGTTGTGTAATGGGAATCAACTTAATATTAAGTAATTTATAAGTTTATGTGCGTGTCTTTTAGTAAAGTTTTTTTATTACTGTTTTTGTTAAATGAAGTTACTAATTAATGTCCTCTCAGAGTGTTTGGTGACGAAGGTAATTCCCTCCATATCAAAGTGTTGGGTCATGTTGTTTTTATTCAACTGGCGTTATACCAGCACGGGCTCTTGCTGGTCAGAATTCAGATGGGAGACCATCCAAAGAAGGTCAAATGCCGTCGCTGGCTTAAGTCACTGTATCTGACTTGAGCCAGCGACTTGATATTAGATAATGTCGTTTCTTTTCAGGTATTTATCTATCTCTCTCTTTATCTATCAATTTATTCTAATCATATATATAACCAATATATATATATATATATATATTATATATATATATACATATATTATATAAGCATATATTATGATTATATATATATATATATATATATATATATATATATATATATATATATATATATATATAGGATATATATATATATATATATATATATGCCATCCTCACTGCAATACTAGACATGAAAGTTCCCAAAAATCCTGGGCCATGTAGTTTTCATCCTGATACGTACTGTTGACTCTGGAAAACCAAGAGAAAAAATGGAAAAATAATTCTTGAGTTATTAAGTGCACTTGGATGTGATACAGAAATGTGCAGTCCTATTGATTTTGGCTGGATTTTATGGCCGGATGCCCTTCCTGACGCCTACCCTCCCCATTTATCCGGGCTTGGGACCGGCAGTGAGTTGGACTGGCTTGTCCCAAGGTCTAGATTCTAGAGAATAATATAACCTATACTCTCTAGACCTTGGCTTGTCCCTCCCAGTGGCTGGGAGGACGATCTGCTTGACCGAGCCGGCCGGAGGAAAGCTGTCAGGGAAAGAAGAGGATATGATGCAGAAAACAAAGGCAAAACGGCTGATTTGCTCAAGGAGAGAAAGTTGTTATGTGCAGGAATAGGTGTGGCAGAGACCACTTGCATATGGAGTGAGCGAAAGTGATTGTAATATGATATCATTAGTTAAGTGTATGGGGTCTGAAACTGGCTGGGTTTTGGAGAATCTGAGAGGCTGGTTGAGCTGGGTGATTTGGTTGCAAAAGAAGAGATGGTGTTATTGGTGGTTGTGGAGGCCCTCTAGTAAATAAGAAGGTGAAGAGTCTTTTGCAAACGTGTTAAGAAAGGGTATGGATTGCTGGAAATAATATGTCTCCTAAGCCAGTATATTTAGAAATAAACTTATAAAAAAAAATCATTGAGGAAAAGGTTTTGTAGACATAAATAGAAGTAAATCTGGTCATTAGTTACCTTCTAAAAAACGTATATCTTAGTATAATCAGACCACTAAGCTGATTATCAGCTCTCCTAGAGCTGGCCCGAAGGATTAAATTCCTTTTGGCTAGGGACCAGTTGGTTACTTGGCAATGGGACCTACAGCTTATTGTGGGATCCGAAAACTATCGAGAAATAAATTTCTAATTACCAGAAATAAATTCCTCTGGCTTCGCACTTGTAGCAGCGGGGAGCGAACTCTGGCTACCAGATTGCTAGGCGAGTACGCAACCCACTTGTCCAGTGAGGAACTATGAGTTACCTTCTGCCACCAGTAATAGGACTCATGGGTCTTCACTTGTGTACTCATCGCCATTGGTATCGTACCCTAACATTACCATCGAGGGATGTTTGCAATGTTGACTACAAAGCAGGAACGCTTATTTTCAGTTCTGCGTAGATGTATCTGTGCCTGTATAGAGGGAAAATAGACAAATTTGGAAAGATCTCTCAAGCAGTCTTTTTGCTAAATGTGCCCATTTTCATGTTCGAGTCTTTGATGTAAGGCGTTTGAGATCATAAAAACGCTGTGTTAATGCATGGGAGTAATAATTAATGGACGTCCTTTCCCAATATGAATCTTTCTTGGAAACCGGTGGATGTTCTTGGCTTTAGCGTTTAAAAATAGAAGAGATCCTGCATCTGAAATATACTGATGAGAAATGGAAACAAATTTCAAAGAAAATGAAATTAATTATAGTACATATATATATATTTATGAATATATATCTATATATATATATAATATATATATATATATATATATTAAAACCAGGGCTTGAATGAAGAGCATCTTTATTAGCTGCGCCTAGTTTCGGAAGTTTACATTCCTCCGTCATCAGGTAATCTACTATAATGGATATAAGTTACATTATAATCAATGAAGTATAAAGCAAAATAAAATTACACAATTACAAGATACAATAACTATATATATATATATATATATATATATATATATATATATATATATATATATATATATATAATATATAAATAGTAGATAGATAGATATAGATATATATAGTCCAGATTTTGGCTCCATAGACTCTTGCTTGAAAAATGACATCGAAGAGAAAGTTAACAGAAAAATAGGAGGACAACATAGACGAGAATAGACTGCGAGTCCGACCAACGAAAGTGAAATGAGTATCTTAATCTAATCGCGAAGGCAAATCATTCCGCATTGGCGATCCGAAGGTTTGTCGACTCCGGTGCAGAATTACTTCTAACGTTTATCCTGGTCTGTCTATGTGTATGTGTGTGTGCGTGTGTGTATGTGTGTATGTGTGTGTATGTCCGTCCGAGGTTTGTAAGTCTGAATCTATGAAAATGGATGAGGTATCTATCGCTCAGTAGACGAAATAACAATTCTGAACTCAGCCGATGCTGCGTTGCTTTGAGTGTGGACTGCTACTCTCAATTCTCGTATTTCGGCGTGTGTGTGTACGCATGTGTATGTGTTCTTGTGCTTGTATGTGCATGTGCGTGTATGTGTGAGTGTGCGTCTATCGGGTCAGGCAGCCCTGGCTGCCATGGCTGGGTTTGGATTTAAATTTGGGTTTTTTTTTTTTTTTTTTTTTTTTTTTTTGTGCAGAGGATGGGGAAGGTATGCGTGTGTTGCCCGTTAGTTGGTTTGAGTTTTTTAGGACTCATGATTTATTTGTTTACTTGTTTATTTGTTGGTTTAGTTGTTTCGCTCCGTTCCTTGCGGTGGTGGTGTAATTCTGTTTCCCCCTTCAACGGTCGGTCTTTTTATGGAGATTTGTTTTTATTCGTCTCGAAAAGAATGGAGGGAGGACTGCGAGTTGCGATTTGTAGAAATTATGCCGAATGGTAGTTGTCTGTTAGTGATTAGACTTTTTGTTATTTCACTTTAGTTTTTAGTGTCATTTCGTTAATTGTAATTTTTTTTAAATTATTTTGATGAAAAGTTTGTATAAATTTGAATACAAATTGTACACACATACACCACTACATTTTTTTTTACACTCACCTATATTAAGCCACAAGTGTCGTTTAATATCCGATAACTTATACTTAGGGGACATAATTGATAAATCCTTCGTCACCAGCGGGATTCGAACTGCCGCATAGTTGGGAAACAACGACATACAATGACTCTTTAACCCCTGACTCATCAAGATAAGTAATACATATGAATGCAATGACATTCAACCACCAGTCCTTTTTTCATTGTACAGCTTTTCGTTAAAGAAAGGTTTAGGATTCTATCATGTGCATCCTTAGGAAAGAATAAGTCTTACGGATACTCAGTCTGTTTTTCATAAACGGAGAAGTCCCTCAGGACTCCTATTATAGGACGTCAATTTTTCTTCAGCTCATTATTACAAAGTTGCCTACAGTATTCCATCTTTTTATAAGTCTTGCAGTCTTTACCACACCCCTTCTTTTGTTTCGTCTTTCATTTTTCAATTGAAAAGGTTTCGTCACTACAGGAATGTTCATTACAAGACAGATTTAGGTATATGTGCTTTTATGTTTTCGACAATTCTCTCGCCTGGTTTACACGTGAATAATAATAATAATAATAATAATAATAATAATAATAATAATAATAATAATAATAATAATAATAATAATAACAATAATAATGATAATAATAAGAGTGAGGATAATCACTGTGGTGTAAATGTAAATATACATTAGAAATATTCTCCTTCTCAGTCTGAATGAGAGGAGTCGAGCTGGTTCTCGAAAGCTCTCGTGTTGTGTGTATATTTATAGTGTGTATTTACATTTACTCGACTATGGATTTCTTCGCCATTTTAGTGACTCATGCTGATATGAGATTTTTACGAATAATAATAATAATAATAATAATAATAATAATTTTATGTAAAATTAATTAAATGTAATACTTTTCTTTTCATATTTTAATGCGTAATTTACCATCAGAACCTGCATTTAAATATGGGTTTCCTTATCCTACCCGTGATATTTCAAATTAATAATAATAATAATAATAATAATAATAATAATAATAAAATAATAATAATAGTTGTCAAATTGAATATGATACTCATATTGTCAATTTTTTTATGCATATTTATCCAGCAGAAACTGCATTTAAATGTAGGTTTCCTTATTCTGCCCATGACTTATCAAAGAAATGATGACTGTTTAAATGAAAGAATACGTACATAGAAAACTTGTAAATGTACCGTAGAGTAGCCTTACACTCCAAACTCCTTTCTGTTATGTATTTTATGTATTTTCTTTTTTCTTCATTTTAATAACTTGAGTTTACATCTGTACGATACAGTTTTAATTGGCATTACGGCTGGGCTGTCAGAATTAATGGTGGTCTATGTTGTTACATATACATACATGGAGTTCCTCGTTGGACGAGTGGTTTATGTGCTCTCCTACCGATTCGGCAGTCCCGATGTCGATTCCCCGCTCGGCCAACGTGGAATCAGAGCGATTTGTTTCTGGTGATTAGATATATGGTTCGGATCCCACAATAAGTTGTAAGTCCAGTCGCTAGGTAAACATTTGGTTCTTAGCCACGTAAAAATATCTACTACAGGCCAATCGTAGGAGACTTGTTAATCAGCTCAGTGGTCTGGTTAAACTAAGATAGAGCTACTCAAATTTTACACATAGTACTTGGAGATTTTTTGGAAGACCCTGATTTTTCATACGGTCTGGAATTTTTTTTTTTTTTTTTTTTTAATTCGTTAGTCAACAAAACGAGCAAAATACTATGCTGAAATGTGAAAGTGATCATTGATCACAAACTGCGTATTGAATTGAATATAATCCTTTATCCCAGCTATATGCCATATACATTAGATAAAGTTTTTTATATAGTTGATCATTGATCACAAACTGCTTATTGAATTGAATCCTTTATCCCAGCTATATGCAATATACATTAAATAAAAAAATTATGTATCACATGTCTTTACAAAAGACTTTACAGAGATTAATGCATCAATGTTGACCACACGTTGGTTTCCAATACCAGAATCTTAAAGCGAATGCAAATATTTATTTTACTGTTGTAAATCACCTGTCAACCCTCTTTTTTTTCAAATCAAATGACTATATAACACGTCTTGCTTTCTCGTTGAATTTTAATTTTATTGATATCCTTAATACCCGCAGATCCAGTTATAGGCGACTGTATAAACTGAAGTTTGTTTTGATGCGGAAGCAGAGATGTCAAATCCGAAACCATGTTCTGGAGTGTTATGTGAATTTGGAAGTATTATTCGTTTGCGATTATAGTTGACCGGTTCATAATACTCCTATAGGGGTTTATCATCATTCGCAAGAACACGTTAATAATAAATATATATATATATATATATATATATATATATATATTATATATATAGTATATATATATATATATACACACGTGTATGTGTATCCAGATCTATCAATGTGTGTATGTGTTTGTTTGCGCGCATGCTTATTTATGTCGATAGTTTGCGTACTACACGTCAGTGTGACTGGAACGTAGGCGCGTGAGATGGAGAATACCATTTGGACCCATTGAATGTGTCCTCTTTCCATGGAATGGCGCTTATCCATACCAGCCATCGATGAAATCAGTGACATTTTAAACTTTGTACAAGAGATCTACTGGGAATAGTTTTCCCTGAAAACTTGTCAGCGATGACATCAATCAAAGAAAAGGGGAGAGAACTCGTTAGAAATTGATAGCATAAGACTTTTACGATAAGATATATTTATGACATTGCTCTTACTCCTGTCTTCAAGAGGCAATAAATGGAGAAATAAAGCAAGGAACTCTATTGATTTTTTCTCCTTATCTTTCATAGAAGATTTGACGTTTAAATCTATCGTTTGACATAGAAGAACATTCTGCGAATTTCTGACTATTTAGAGGGAGAGAGAGAGAGAGAGAGAGAGAGAGAGAGAGAGAGAGAGCCTGTGGCAGACAGGCGAAAAAGCTTCAAGACCCAACAATAAGGCGGTCAAAAATGGACCTGACAGTTGGGGTGGGTAAAGGGGGGTGGAGGGGGAGCGAATCTCCCCCCCCCCCTTAACACCGCCCCCTACCCCCCTTATCTCTTCCCATTCGAAAGAACCATCAGAACGAGTCACGGACCAAAAAGAAGTAAAAGAGAGAGAGAGAGAGAGAGAGAGAGGAGGAGGAGAGAGAGAGAGAGGTAGAGAGAGGAGGATGAGAAAGTTTAGGAAGAAAGAGAGAGAGAGAGAGAGAGAGAAGAGAAAGAGAGAGAGAGAGAGAAGGAAGGAAAGAGAGTAGAAGAGAGAAAAGAGGAAAGAGGAAAGAGAGAGAGAGAGACAGAGAAGAGAGAGGGAGGAAAAGGAAGGAGAAGAAGAGAGGAGAGAGACGAGATAAAGGAGAGAGAGGAAAGGAAAAAAGGGAAAGGAAAAAGGAAAGAGAAGAGAGAGAGAGGGAAAGGGAAAAGGAAAGAGAAGAGAGAGAGAGAGAGAGAGAGAGAGAGAGCTCACCACTCTTACTGCCGCGGCTGATGGTGCTGGTACTGGTGCTGTTCCATCCAGCAGCATCCAGCATCCAGCATCCATCCAGCAGCAGCAGCCGCCAGGCCGCCATATTTTGTTTTCATTCCCCGAAAGAAGGACGCGCTTTCTGTGAGAGGGATCCAGCTGAAATAGGAACTTTTTTTCCGTCCTATATTTCAGGGCGAGTGGCAGAGAGAGTTTGATACAGCTCACCCGTGTATGTGTGTGCGTTTGTGTGTGTTGTGTGCGTTTGTGTGTGTGTGTGTGTCTGTGTGTGTGTGTGAGAGAGAGAGAGTAGGGTGTGTGTATATGTGTGTGTGTGTGGTTTACCGGTTATCTAAGAGGATGGTGGATAGGGCCTTTTTGAACTGTAAGAGGCATAGGACTAAATTGGTCATAATTGCTTAAATTATGTTTCTACGACGATCCAGAGAGAGAGAGAGAGAGAGAGAGAAATTATAACATGCATGGATACGGACGTTTCGTTTAGAATGCATTACGATAAATATGCAAATTCTAGACGAAAAAAAAAATTTGTCCCTTCTTTCAAGTTACATCAAATCATCCACAAACAATGAACGATTATTATCTGCTCTGAAATACATTTGTAAATTAACAATAAAAAACTTAACAAAACTGACAATTGTCTACTCTAAAATACACTTATAAAAAAAAACGCGCACACAAAAATGTAAAAACCTTCAGCACAAATGATTGAAAACGGCCTTTCGTTATCGTTTGTGTTTTCGGATACATTCACCAAATGAAAAAAAGTAAATGTCAGGTTTTTTTTGTGTGTTCCTTTTTGGGGAGAGAAAAAGAGCTGAAGACTGGCCGAAAGCGTAGACTCAAAATGCAGTAGACATCCCCACAGTTTAATAGAAATTCAAATGTGCCTGTTGTGATTGTATCCGTTGCCAGATATTGAGGTTCACTTTTCCTCTTATAAAAAAAAAAAAGATATAAAAAAAAGCTCTACGTACTTGGTAATGACTTATGTCGATTCTTTTTTTTATTCAAAAAGTATAAAATGCCTGCTGTTTTGAGATTGGTAATACTAATATAATTTTTTTTCTTTCTTTATGAGGTAATTTCAGATAATAACAAAGCCTTATTGTATGCCTGTGAGTGTGTACGTTAGCTATCTTCTTGCTTGGTAGGGCGAATCCAGGGGTCAATACCAAACATCTATTCCCTTTAACAGTTTAAGCAGTTTCCCACACTTACGTGCTGCCTTTGGGGAAGGATTTCTCTGGCATAAGGCCGGTTTTGTATGCCTAAGCCTGGAATACTAAATGCATTTAACATCATTTTTATCATCATGTTGACCTCTTCCATGTGTACTGAAATAGGTCTTAAATATGCTTTCATAGTTATAAATATTTATATGTATATGAATTTGTATCACATCACCGTGATTCATATATATGCATTAAGCTTGTGGGCCGAGTCGGTAACCTCACTGAAGTCATGATTCATCCTCTGTCCGCTGTTCGAATCCGCAAGAGGACGAATTGTTTACCAACTAAAAAATTCCCCTTCCGTTAACATATATGAAAATATATTAATTCCGAGGTACGATGCGATGATATATAATATATATATATATATATATATATATATATATATATATATATATATATATATATATATATATATATAATATTAAATAGTGGGGTTGATAACCTTAGCTCTTGCCGGTTAGAGACAGATGCAAAACGCTGGATTCCTCCAAGATTCTGAAATGTTGTTGCTAGAGTGTGGAACACGCCACAGAAGAGGCGCTAGAAGTTTGCTGCAAGATGGATTCGAAGTCACCTATATTTTCTCTAGACTATTTTTGACTTTGATAAATCATGAATGTTTGGACACTTAGGGGAAAAGGGAGTTCTTACTTAAATATGATTTTGAGAATAATATGATAGTTTAACGTTTCTTTTTGGTGTCATACTTAACTCATTTTATTCCATTTTCATGTTAGGTAATTTTGGGAAATAAAAAGTATATTTTTGTAACTTTGATTTTCAACTAACTTCAGAGATGGCTTTCAACGTGATAAGGTAGGCCACGTGACCAGTTAGATGTTTTTTTTTCATTTGTTTAAACGAGTGTCATTTGACCTCGTTAGATATATATATTTGTAATTAAACGTGGAAATGATTTCTTTGGTTAGTGACTAAATAATCTTTGCATGACTTTGTATAATATTTTTTTTATCATTTTTTCGTGTGCTGTGATTCAACTGGATTAGGCATAAGTCTTTTTCTCATGTTGATTTATTTTAACACCCTATAGGGAGTTCATCCTAGAAGTTGAATTTTTAATTGATTATCTCTGGTAAGTGCTCTCAGCGTTAATGTCGGTAATGCTACAATCTTTTAGTCTAATAAGTAAAACCAGTTAAATTCTGTGTTGTGTATATAACTGAATGGTAGAAACGCAGTGCATTTGTTATTGTTTTTCATTACAGAATATATCAAGTTTTTTTAGCTGAAGCAAACGATTTATCCGTCTCTTCCCTGGCATAATTCATGACCAACAAATTTGTCATTAAATTCTAGCCGCTGTATAAGTCTTGTTTTGCAAAGGAGTTTACGATAAGGTAACAATTAAATTTCTTAAAGAGCCGGAGAGAAAATTTTGACTCTCACCTCATTTTTCAGTAACTAGATTTTTCGAAATATTTTTTGATTGAATTTATCAGAAACATCTCTGACTTGAACATCTGGACTTCAATTGTGTGCTAATGAATGTGCATAGAAAAACGTGGCGTTATACAGTTTTAGTCTTTCGAGGAATTTACATTTTTTTTTTATACAAAAGGATTAACATACCTGACATTGTATAAAATATAACATTTTTATATAGCCTTACCTATATCTTTGAGGAACAGATAAGCAATCAATTTTCTAAGCCCATTTACTTTTGTTTACCTGGTATTTTTATATCTCAAAATCACACTCCGATAACATCATAAGAATTGTCTTTTATAGAAATGCGATCATTTTCATAGAATGAAGATAGATTTATGACACAAGGGTTTCCGATAGTAAACAGTAATTTTGTGATCGGCTACATCATAGGGATCAGTCAAAGATTTTTATCTGATGAACAGCTCTCCCAGGGCTGGCCCGAAGGATTGGATATTTTTCCGTGGCTAGGAACCAACTGATTACCTAGCATCGGGATCTACGGCTTATTGTTGGATCCGAACCACATTATATCGAGGAGTGAATTTCTAATCACCAGAAGTACATTCCCCTGATTCCACGTTGGCAGAGCGGGGAATCGTACCTCGGACTTCCGAATCGGTAGGCGAGCACGTTAACCACTCGTCCAACGAGGAACTGATATAAGTTAAAATGAGTTCTTGAGGCAGTGGGCAGTGTAGCTAAGTGACTGGCAAATTATCACCTTGTACAAATGGCGATGGAACAGACAATTTACCCCCCTTACTTGGCTCCAGGTCTTGTGTAAATATGAAAATTAGAAAAAGATTGAGTTCTATTATCCAAAGTAAACCAAAGACCTGCCTCCCTAAAGACAATTATTATAGCGAATGTTAATCGATCAGTGGAGTTAACCAATATCAGGTTTGGTCATTGATCAGATTGGAGGTCACCAAGGAATACGAAACTTCACTGGCATATAAACTCCCGCGACAATTATTGTAACTTTGGACAGGTCTTAGGAGTCTGTTGGGGTGTCCCGGGTCACAGAGAGGTCACAAGAGGTCGATCGACTAGGTGTGGGATTGAGGATTGTTGATCCCTACCAAAACAAATATTGCAGGTCGTAACTCGGTAGTTGGCACAAGGGCTTCCCGAGAATAGGAAGACGTCTAAGGAAGGATTCTTTTGCCTCGAGCTTGAGGGAGCAGTGACCAGAACAAAACCAGTAGAAAAGAAAGAAAGGCGCCATCTTTTAATTTGGAAGACGTGGAAAAATGATATAGAGGTAAATTGTTGATTAGATGAAGAAATGCTTTTGATCCGTTTAATGGCGAAGCACTCCTAATGCGAATGAAATTCTTGTCAGACCAGTACAAACAAGTTCACTGAAAATTTTTCACTAACCTGGATAGGTGAATGTTCTAACGTATCCAAAGAAGAATACAATATTCCAGAAGTAAATTAAATCAAATTACATTTGCCTCTAACAGAATCATAGTATTCGTTACGACTGCGAACAAACCAATAAGCAAATAATGAAACGTGAAGGTGTTGAACTGGACCCCAGTTGAATGATATTCATAATACTAAGTATATATGACACGTGGATTAAAGTTACTTGAAGATCAAACGGGAACAACAGGGGATGGCTAGCAGATAAAGGTGTAACCACTGCTGAAGGCATGAAGAAGAGCAGGTATATTGAAAAGTATTATTACTAAGAGAAAAAAACAAAACCGAATGAGGACGTCAGAGAACATAAAGTCTCAGCAACGCCACCATTAAGAAGAGCGAAGCTAATATTGTGCAGTCAATAAAAGATGTAGCTAAGTCTAACAAGTGACAAACTAGAATGAATTTCGAAAGAGGAGGTGGTGACCCATACGCCTTGTGTAAGTATTAGTCGAAGGTTTTTGTAAATAGCTACTGAAAGTTTTATAAGAAATAGTTACAGTAGAATTTGTAGGCAGAGTAAAGTTTCTCTAATGATGACGAGCATTTAGATGAACTACACACGCAATCAATGAATGGTTAAACTTAACCTTAAATAAGATCAAAAGTACTGAGGATAGAGGGCTGCAATTTAATATATTTGATGATTGGAGGGTGGATGATCGACATACCAATTTGCAGCCCTCTAACCTCAGTGGATTTTAAGATCTCAGGCCGGACAGACAAGCCATCTCAGTAGTTATCTTTTACAGTTCCGGAAATAAGGTTTGAGGGACATCTTTAATATAGTTCCATAGATATACAGTCGATTATAAGAAAATACTGGTATGTTCAGTGTTTTAAAACTTATTTAGCTGGAAGAGGTAAATGATTTTGATAAGAGTATAAAAGCATATATACTAAATGCGAGGTGTTAAAGAAACCCATTCATATAGAAATGTAACTAAATGA
>NC_061108.1:17487111-17499611 GCF_015104395.2 Macrobrachium nipponense | reverse complement strand
CACCTTTTGACGAACGAATGAGAGTCCTCGTCCTTTCCAGCAGTTCCAGATTTCGAGCGTATCATTGATAAGAAATATTTGCCCTGATCTTCCTCATATCGTTGCCTTCATCAAAAAGTTATATTGGAGATTTTAAACGACTTGATTTTGGTACCAAAAGAGGGAGAATAATTCGCCTCCATTCTGACATTTCGTTCCGAAGTCTTCATATTTTCTCTGCTTCCTTCTCTTGTATGTGTGTATATATATATATATATATATATATATATATATATATATATATATATATATATATATATATATATGATATATAAAATATATATATTTTTTTTTTCTTTTTTTTTTAATGATAATTTTAATATTTTGGTACGTGTTGATCCGCTCGACTCGTTTTAACTTTCTCTTCTCTCTCTCCCTCTCAATCTCTCTCTCTCTCTCTCTCTCTCTCTCTCTCTCTTCCTTTTTGCCATCCGTTTCTGTTTCTCATCATCATCATTTCCCTATCTTCCGTCTCTCCAGTTCAATTCCATTAGAAGCTCATTTGCGTCTTCCTGTCTTCCTCTGTTTTATAATGATCTCTCTCTCTCTCTCTCTCTCTCTCGCTCTCTCTTCTTGTCTCGGTGTCTCACTATCTCTTCCGTTGGTCCTTTCTCCTGCACCGTCTATCCTTTCTGTGTCTCCTCGTCTTTCCTCCTCCTCCTCTTCCTCCCGTCCTCCATCTTCTCCTCCCCCTCCTCCTCCTCCTCCTTCTCCTTCTCCTCTTGCGCCGTCCTCCGCCCCCGGCTTCTCAAAGGGGGAACCCAGCTAAGATCAACAATGTTAAAATTGCTAATATTGTTGCCGTAGCGCTCCAGCTATTTTGCTTGACGCGCCCAACGTGAGAGGCTCTGGACTGCCTGGGGCTGTTTACCCTTGCTCTCACGCCCGCACGCCCACGACGGGCTTTGGGCTGTAAACTCTCGCCCATAACAGACTTCTGGGCTTTTATAATTCTAAGGATTCTTCTTTTTTTATTCTGGGGCTGTGGGAGGGGAGGAGGTTTCTAAACGAAGACGCCCTCCTTTCTTCACTCCTTCCTTCATCAGCCTCTGGAAAGTGACGCTCAATTTTAATGCTCTTGAATTTCCTCCTCCTCCTCCTCCTCCTCCTCCTCTTCCACCCTGCGCAATCCTCCATTACGGGTCTTTATCAGAATGGTACCTCTGCGCGTTCTTAGGACGCGTCATGGCTGACAAGAAATTGGACACTCCTTCCTGGAACGGTCTCTTTGGCAGAGGGATTTCTTTGTTTCTCTTGCAACTTGATGCTCTTTCTTTTACGCTCTTTCATTGCGAATGATGATGCTTAGGAGGTAATTATCATTCTTCTTATGTATCCATTGTTATTCTCTTTTAGGAGGTAATTATCATTCTTTCGTTAGCTTCTTATCCTTAGATTCCACTTGTTTACTACATTTTATTTCTGTTAGCTACAATACGTAGTTATTTAGATAGCGAGTTTTTCCCTTCTGTTTCCTGCAAGTGTAATTGCATTTCTTTCAGTTGCAATTATCTTTATGATAAAAGAGTTATTATTATTATTATTATTATTATTATTATTATAATTAAACATTCAAGTCAAGCTTATTCTAAGGAAGAATAAATGATAATAATAATGATAATAATATACGTGATACTGTATGAATACATATGGTAGATAAAATACGATTAAAAAAACAATTTATACGCAATTAATAATACAGATCATTTACAATCAACCATTGCTAATAATAATAATAATAATAATAATAATAATAATAATAATAATAATAATAATAATAATAGTAATAATAATAACAGCAACAGAAGAGTTGTTGAACTTCCTCTTATTGATTTCTGTGGCCTAAGAGTTTTTGTCTTTACGTCTGAAATTGGCTGTGAGAAAATTAAAAAGACCGTACACACACACACACACACACACACGGCCGGTGATTTCCTAGACGTAGTATTCTCGGATTTTCTTGATGTTATATCTAGTACTATGAGTTTTCCAAATGGGATTCCTAATTTTGCTCAAGTTTCTTTAATGAATGAAAATGAATAAATGAATAGGCTGTTCCATAATTGTCCTACCCTTGTAAAACGTTGAATAAATCTTGAGAAGAATGGAATGAAATTTTGAGTGATCTTTCACTTCTGAATTGGCTATTGTTGCACAAAGGACGGCGAACCCTTTGCTACTTTAAATTATAGTTTTATTCACTATAATAAATAGATCAATAGCTGCTTCTGGTTTATTGAATTACTGTATAATTGACAAAGCCTGATTCAGGAAGGTTATATAATTTTTGCAAAAGGAGTAGGTCTGATTCGACATTAAATAATTATACTATACCTCAGCTGGACATGAAAATAATGTGACCAAAAAGCAAGCATAGTGTAGTCCGATCTCCAGTTTACTCGGGCACATGCTAAAATCTACGGTCTAAAAGAGCATCGTTTCACCAACGAAAATTAAAATAGATACGCCTATATTTATTAGAAATAATTTTTGTATTACTGTTTAACATGCACGTTATTTTTTTACATTTGCATTCTAAGTAAATTAATCATAGATGTCCTATCCTAAAATTCCTGTATCGTGAACTCAACACGAAACATCTTTTTGAGACCTTTTTAGGTTTTTCCATAGACCTTTCATATCCCCCTAAATAACAACAGGAACAACAAAGTAGTTTGTAGGCTAACTCCCCGAGTAAACGAAAACCCTTTCTGATGCAACCCCGTTACTATAAATGATGGGCAACTCTCAAATCTACATTTTTTTGGTGCACAATCAATAGTTTCTTTTTGTCTAAGCCCAAAGGAAATGGCAACCCTATGTTGATGACCTTGACATTACACAAAGCAGTGAGAAACCCATCAGGCCCCATTTTTGTTTTTTTTCTGATTTTAAATTAACTAGTTTAGCTTAAAGTTTCGGTGTAATAAAGAATCTTTATCTCAACCTGGATGCTTAGAGAAGAGTAAATTCAAATGGTATGCCTCCCCACCCTCTCTCTCTCTCTCTCTCTCTCTCTCTCTCTCTCTCTCTCTCTCTCTCTCTCTCTTGTCTTAAGACTATTGATTTCTAAACTCCGACGTGGTCTTTTGTTTTTAATAAGATGCAAGGAGGGGTTCTTTTTGTACTTGTTAGAAACCGGTAGTTTTACTTCATTAGGTAAACGTGGTCGATTTATTTCTAGACCTGCAAATTACCAGCCAAATTATTTTAATTTTTTTTCTTTTAAATTTTGATGGAAAATGTTGAATGCCCCTGTCACAAGCTATTATTATCCGTTCCCCAGTTTTTTGCAGCTCGACTTTTGAAATGGCTCGAGTGCGAGCTATGCTCTTCTTCCGATTTCCTGTGTGGCACAGAAATCCATGTATTCTGGCCTTAGGCTATGTTTACACCATGCGAATCGGGTCGATTCAATTTATGAACAATCAACACGATTCATGATTCGTCTGGATTCGCCACACTGATTTCAATGTAACCGCTGACACCAAGCGAATCGGCATGATTTGAATTGACTCGATTCGCTTGGTGTCAGCGGTTACATTGAAATTCGTGTGGCGAATCAAGACGAATCATGAATCGTGTTGATTCTTCATGAATTGAATCGATTCGATTCGCTTGGTGTAAACGCAGCCTTTTATAGTTGCTTCGATTGGTCTTGATCTTATCGCTGCTTTTCATCGTCAGGATCTTGAAGCGTTTAAACTTGAGAGAGATGGGTATTGGTGGACCATTTCTTACCAGTATTATCAAATTTATAGCTAACAGACTGCAAATAGCAGTTGTAGACAAACTAGTGATTAGTAGTGATGTAATCTCCGGTGTTCCCAGGGTAGTGTTCTTGGTTCAATACTTTTTTTTTATAGTAGATACGTAGGATACTTGGTTTGGCCTTGAAGTCTAAGTTATTGCTTGAGATGATTTTCTCCCTTTGCATCAACATCATCTCTTGGTATAGAACTGTGGTTGCTGAATCTTTCAACAGAGATGTAATTGAAATTATGGGGAATGAAGTTTAGCTCTTAACAAGATTCACTGCCTGAGGTAAATGGTGTTAAACTTACAATGTTCAATACATGATTGTTATAAAGTCTAGGATGCTGTTTCGCCCTCCCCCACCCCAACGAAGGTCCTTTGATTGACATTGTCTCTAGACCTACATGCAACGTGTTTAAAATTTTAGGTGATATTCTGAATTACAGATTCAAGTACTAGATTTTTTTTTTCTTCAGTTGTACCAAATATCGTTATTCTGAGTTTCAAGATTGTTAGAGACCTTTCTATCCTAAGGAAATATTTTTATTTTTTATTTTTTATTTTTTAAATATTATTCCCCTTTCTGGTCTTCAGCAGCTGGCTCGCATCTTGAATTGTAGGGAACAAAGCTTGAATTTATTAAATTTGCTAGTCCCAATCATGATATCAGTCCTTGACCTTCATAAGAAATTTCAAAATTCTGATTATCCCTGGCATCCACATCATCCCAGACTATGCCATCCTCCACGAAATATCAGAAATGCTATTAATTTTAGCGGCCTTTCCTAACTTATTGTCCGAACTTATTGTGAAATTCACTTCCACACAGAAGTATTTTTTTTTTCATCTGTCTGACCAAATTTAGGAATAATCTCAACTCCAAGTTCTCAAGCCTTATTCGTTCTTTTCTTCATTACTTCTCTTTCGTAATTTATTCTTTAATTCTAATTTTTCTTTTCTGTCATATGATGCTTTCCCTGTTGGGGCCGTTTGGCCTCAAGCATTCTGATTTTCCCACTCTGGATGCAGCTGGTCTTGTATAATAATAATAATAATAATAATAATAATAATAATAATAATAATAATAATAATAATAATAATAATAATAACAATAATCCAAATAGTCAATAAAATGGGAAAGTAAATCCGCATTAGTATGCCTGTTTGATTTTGTAATTTGAAATGTATAAAGCAGGAGGCTTTCGATGACTTGCACGGTCCTCCGTGTCAGTCTGGCTAGAATTACAAAAAGATGACTACATAAAAACTTTGGTTTTGACTTATGTCTACAGAAAGGATAAGGTGTTTGTTTGAAGATGGGTTGTTGGCTCTTCATGTTATACCTTCATTCTCTAACAGCAAACAAAATTAAACTGGCATCTACTGTGGATTTACATTCCCAATAATAATAATAATAATAATAATAATAATAATAATAATAATAATAATAATAATAATAACAGCGGCATAAGATCAGGCCCCCAAAACCAGATATGTTCAAAGAACGATAGATGGAAATAACATCTCACCCATATGCAGGAAGTGCAATATGAAAAACGAGACCATAAACCCATAACAAGCGAATGTCGGCACCTGCACAGAACCAGTACAAAAAGAGGCATGATTCAGTGGCAAAAACCCTCCACTGGAGCCTGTGCAAGAAACACCAGCTACCCTGCAGTAATAAGTGGTACGAACACCAAACTGAAAGAGTAATAGCAAACAACCAGGCAAAGATCCTCTGGGACTTTGGTATCAGAACAGATAGGGTGATACGTGCAAATAGACCAGACGTGACGTTGATTGAATGAAGAAGAAAATATCACTTATTGATGTCGCAATATCATGGGACACCAGAGTTGAAGAGAAAGAAAGGGAAAAATGGATAAGTATCAAGACCTGAAAATAGAAATAAGAAGGATATGGGATATGCCAGTAGAAATTGTACCCATAATCATAGGAACACTAGGCACGCCAAGATCCCTGAAAAGGAATCCGGAAAAACTAGACGCTGAAGTAGCTCCAGGACTCATGCAGAAGAGTGATCCTAGAAACGGCGCACATAGTATGAAAAGTGATGGACTCCTAAGGAGGCAGGATGCAACCCGGAACCCCACACTATAAATACACCCAGTCGAATTGGAGGACTGATAAACCCAAAATAATAATAATAATAATAATAATAATAATAATAATAATAATAATAATAATAATAATAATAATAATAATAATAATAATAATAATAATAATAATAAAAACAACAACAACATACATTTTTTTAAGCTTGAGGCCACATGCAAATATAGAAAGCTAGTGTAATGCAATTGTACAAAAAATGAAGAATGTACAATTATTATTATACTTGTCGTATACGTAAAATATTAGCAGTGGGCTAGCTAACGTAAATGTATAGTAATTACGGCAGAAGGTAGTTAAGAATGCTAATAATTGCAAATATAATGACAAAAACATTGGTTTGTAATTAATAAAATCCATCAGAAACAAAATCGATGTCGATAGATAGCACGGCAGACAAAACCTATAAAATATAAATACGTAAGAATATTATTACTAGTACAAATACGACAATAATAGAAAAATATGTGAGGAATAATGAAGCATCCGCGGGATTTAATTAAAAGAATCTGTGTTCCTTCATCCCATATTCTAAACCTTCTTCCCTCTTCACGAATTAAGACGTTTCAGATAAGCAGATTGCTACAGTTTATGAGTAGTGTGACCGACCTAGACACGTAGTATCACTTGTTTGTATGATTTTCAAATAATTTAGTGGATTTTCCGTGAATATCAGCATCCAATAAGATTTTGCGTAGAGACCACATCTGAAAAATAAAAATGTTAGTAAATGGTTATAATATTGTTCATGAAAATTTCAAGTTATTTACTGACAGAAAAGATTTAGTGTCGAGGCAGTGTCGAGACCGCCCGTGAAAAAGAACAAGGCGTGATCAGACCGCCAGCTTACTCGGGACGCGTGTAAGATTTTCCCCTCACGCATAAATTGTAAACATTATATTCCTAACTTAACGTGAAGTTGTCTTCGTAATTACTCATACTTAGTACTATTCATACTAACAACAAAAATCAAATAAAAAAAAGGACATCGGTTAAACAATTTTCATATATTCTCAGTTATTACTGGAACCCCAAAATAATTGAACAGAAATTCAGTACACCAAATAAATTAAAACATGCTAAAATCTACGGTCAAATAGAACCTTGTTTCACCAACGAAAATTAAAGTATGCTCTATTTTAATGTAAATAATCTTTCTGTACTGTTTATTATTTATTTTGTGACATTTTCATTCTAATAAATAATTCTCCTAGCATAAAATTACTGTATTTTTAACTCAATGCGAAACATTTTTTTTTCAGACCTTTTTAGGCTCTTCTATAGACCTTTCCTAACCCCCAACCAGAACAAGAACAACAACAGCAACAACAAAAAAGTAGTTTGTAGGCTTACTCCCAGAATAAGCGAAAATGTTAGTACTTGAATATTTTTATAACATGAAATAGTAAGTTACTGACTTAAGAGATTTGAAATATTGGTTTATCACACTTTCGTTTGCCGTATCTCTCTCATTTGGAAGTTTCATTTAAAAACTGGTGATTTTATTGTTTTCATGACGCATAATCTTCAAGTGAAGCCTTAGAGACTCTAATATAGTCAAAATGACCAATCAGAGTTGCTGTTGCCTGATATTTTTGGATGATCTCTCCACTGAAAGCACTAAAATCCGCCAAGAGATGAACCGATGAAAAAGCCGTCTTCCTTGGCGAGGTTCGAACCCACGGTAGTGACATTCGCGGAATAAGTTTGATTGGTCCTACTGATAAATCGGTTCTGCATTTATGACATAATTCAAGTTACCTCACCAGCATATGAAGATCATGTCTGTTGGAACATTTTAGACCAACGTTTCTCTGTAAATCTCAATTCTATAGAAAGGAGTTACGAGTTGCTTAAAGTGCATGAGTTTTACTAGCATCTCCTCTCCCAACCTTCCTCTCTCTCTCTCTCTCTCTCTCTCTCTCTTCTCTCTCTCTCTGTTTATCTTTACTAAATCGATCAGCGCACAGGACAATGGAAGCCGCATTCAGACATTTGCGTTACATTCTTTAGACCTAGGACCCCTTCCACAATTTCTGGGCCACCGGCGACGTCCACATACTGTGGAAAATCCTCTTTGTAACTCAAGGAATTACATACTTAACGTACAAAACGGTGATGAATTATGGCTGGCTGTCCTTTCCGAGTGTTGTTAATTGTGTCTTCTTGCCGTTAACTGTTTGACAACGGGTGAAGTGAGGATTAAGGAAGCTGAGAGTCATTGGAGGTTAATATACTAGTACTAGCAGAAGCAAGCGCGACGCCAGGAACGGAATGATAGATCTATTACACCGGTGACTGGATAACTCAAATCCCCCGACGTCTTAAAACCTTTACCCCGGCGAATCCAGGCTGGCACGATAATGCCTCTTTCGGGGAACTCGTGTCGAAATGCTCGGTCGATTTCCAAGTGTTTGTGAATGGGGTTCCTCTCCCATAGGCTGGGCGGATGCCGATCGCTAGTTCTGGAAAATCGAGCGAGGGAATCCGTCCTCTTTTTTTTTAATCCCCCACCTCCCCTTCCATGGTAAAGGGTTCCTTCCTTCCATCCATCTCCAGTTAGGGGCGGAGGCAGAGACTTATAGTACTACGGTGGTGGTCGATCATCCCCTTATTGTGTGTGGGACGCCACATCGCTGCCCTTTTGTCAACACTTTGTTGGGGAGCCATTCGGAACTACTCACCCGTTGTGATACCCGCTTCTCTTTGCCCTTCTTCATTTGGAGAGGAGGTAGAGAGGGAGAGAGAGAGAGAGAGGATGAGAGAGAGAGAGAGAGGGCAAGGGAGGGAGTCTCCACAGGGGAAGCCCCAGGGAAGGGTTGGGCAAGGAATGTAATCATCAACACCCAGTTTGGAATAACAAATCACCGTATCTGAAATGACTGCTCTTCTCGTTTTCTTTCCCTTCATTTTTTACGGCCTTTCCTTTTAATGTGAGGTTTTGCGTTGACCAGACAAATTCTGTTGTTATATTTTAACACAGATCTTTGAGATGATAAGATAGCTTAGATTTTAACACTTGGCTTGAATGTACTTTTGGTAATTCTAGGCAGTAACTCCGCACGGACTGCAAGGAACGGTACCGGGAATATGACAGCCACTAGGGATTGGGGCGTCAAATGTATTTCGCCGTGTTTAGTACTGGGCCCGTGGGGGTTAATTACAGTCGACCTCCAAAGAATAACGGTAGATTCTTAATAAGCAACCCAAATACTATAGGAAACTGTAATCTCCAAAGAAATACCCGACGCGGAGTTATATACTAAATCTACCGTCCTTTTTTTTCTAATTTTGCTTTTGAAATAACATTCGATTTTGGTTTAAGAAAAAAAAAATTAAACAATTCTGTTTCACTTCCAAGGTCTTGCGATTGAATTAACTGTACCTGTAGGCACTAAATAAACAATGTAGACATTTTTATTTACTGCTACCATCAATACATTTGGCTTGACATAGTGACTTACACTAAGTAAAAATTACTTAGCCCGAGTAATAATTGTCGGATCTCTAGTATAGTTAGAGAGAATATAGTAGAATTTAGGCCAATGGCCAAGCGCTGGGTCCTATGAGGTCATTCAGCGCTGAAAGGGAAATGGACAGTAAACAGGGTTGAAAGGTGTAACAGAAGGAAAACCTCAAAGCAGTGGACTGTGAAATAAATTATGAGAGAGGGTGGAAAGTCAGATGGAAGAAAGAGAATAGGAACGGAGGTACAGTGAAAGGAGTGAAAGAAGTTGCAGTTAGGGGCTGAAGGGACGCTACAAAGAACCTGAAGTAATGGCTACAGTACACCACATGAGGTGTACTGACGGCCCTATCCTCCTATACCTTGTTAAGTCTTCTCTGCTTCTCTTATTGCTACGAAATGGTCGCTATTTTCTGGGCATTTTCAAACCACGTAGCCAAGTTTCATTTTTTCAAATCATCCAATAGAATAGTATGGTAATTTCTTTAATAATTTCATTAACGTTTATAACAGATTATCGTCATAAAAGCTTAGAAAGAACAATCATCATATAAAGTTAAGCATATTTTAGTTTAACCAGACCACTGAGCTGATTAGATATTTTTACGTGGCTAGGAACCAATTGGGTACTTAGCAACGGGACCTACAGCTTATTGTGGGATCCGAATCACATCGAGAAATTAATTTCTATCACTTGAAATAGACTATCATATCTTTGTAAATTCCTGAGAGAATAATGTAGTATCTTCATTATTTTAACGATTATGATGAGGTATTCCATCTTGAAAGGATAAACTGAAGTCTCAGTACCCCTTTGGTGAATATAATGAGGTATTATTAATTTTTTTAATCTTCCAGTGTGTATCAGTTTCCGTTTGGCAAATATAATGAAGTACCTATCATTAATCTTTTAATCTTAGTGATGTATCCGTTTCCATTTGGCGAATATAATGAAGTATCATTAGTCTTTTAAATCTTACAGTGATGTATCAGTTTCCGTTTGGCAAATATAATGAAGTACCTATCATTAATCTTTTAATCTTAGTGATGTATCCGTTTCCATTTGGCGAATATAATGAAGTATCATTAGTCTTTTAAATCTTACAGTGATGTATCAGTTTCCGTTTGGCAAATATAATGAGGTATCATTAATCGTTTAAGTCTTGCAATGATGTATCAGAGTTTCCGATTAACTGATAAAGAAAACTGCCATATCATTAAATCATGAAAGAAAGCACTGGAATTCTTTAGAAACATTAAAAAAATATGTTCTGTAATGCTTCGAAATAACTAAACTTTAAAATATTTTATTTTAAAGTTTAGAGTGAAGTGTCATAATTCTTTTAAATCGCGTAATGAAGCATCAACACTTCTTAAGTATGTAATATTGTATAGAAATTCGTTTCACATATGCAACAAGGTTTCATTAATTCACAAGGACATGTGATTATGATTCTTCAACAGCATATACCATCTATTCCAAGCGCTTCAGTGGCTTGGTCGGTATGGTGTTGGCGTGGCATCTCTGTGGTCGCGAGTTCGATTCTCAAGCATTCCATTGAGGAGTGAGAGATGTGTATTTCTGGTGATAGAAGTTCACTCTCGGCGTGGTTCGGAAGTCACGTAAAGCCGTTGGTCCCGTTGCTGAATAACCACTGGTTCCATGCAACGTAAAAACACCATACAAACAAACAGACAAACCACCTATTACATGACAGTAGGGGAATATGAAGCATCCCTTTAAAGCATCTAAGAGAGCATCATCATTCCTAAGAGACAGGGAAGAAAATATTCCAATTTATTTAGATCACATAAGGAGTCATTACCATTCCTTCACTGTACGCCGTGGACCGTCGACATTTCTTTAAAGTAACATCATGCCTTCAAAGCATTGAAGATGGCACTATGTAACGTCATTCCCTGTACCAGATGTATAACCACATCAGGTATTTCAGATATTAAACGTATCAAAAAAATTGTCAAGGAACATCACGCTTTCACAGATGAGGACTAAACGTCGTATTTCTATAAGTAGTCGTCGCTAGAAGTCGAAAGAAAAGTAGGTGGGACTCTAGGTTCAAATCATTAGCCGGTAACGAACCTTGAACGCTGAACTTAATTATTTTAAATGTGGTCGTGACTAACCTGAGTTTGGAAGTGCAGTTAAGAGGAATTTGATTGGATACGTAATTAAACTTTTAGTAATTTTAGGTAGAATCACTGAAACTAATTAACTAATAAGTTAGTGTATAATCATTTATTTGCAGATGTTATTAAATGTTATTGAATGTTACTCTGCAGTCTCCATACTTTTAAAGAGAATAATTTCATAAACATTGGCCTTCTCTCTCTCTCTCTCTCTCTCTCTCTCTCTCTCTCTCTCTCTCTCTCTCTCTCTCTCTCTCAATCAAACGCATCGATGACTACAGCTGTTTTGCACCAGTTTATAGAAATTCCTGACTCTCTCTCGCTCTCTCTCTCTCTCTCTCTCTCTCTCTCTCAAACGCATCGATGACTACAGCTATTTTGCACCAGTTTATAGAAATTCCTGACTCTCTCTCTCTCTCTCTCTCTCTCTCTCTCTCTCTCTCTCTCTCTCTCTCTCTCTCTGTGCTGAAATCCCTTGTTGTCTGCCTGTATTCCATGAATGACCATAGTTACTGGTGTACCAGAGTTGAAAAAATCTTTTTTATGAGATATAAAAGAAAAATCCCTTATAATCTGTACCCATTGTTTTCTTTCACACCTTTTAAGCTGTGTAAAGCCTGAGCCTTCACCAAAATTATAGATAACTCTCAACTCTCTATGAGAAATTGCTTTACCTTCTTCATGTTTGAGAGGCATTTACTCCTCTTGTAAGGAGATGAGAATGGTATCTATTCTCTTTTCAGAATACTTTTTGGGGGATTTTTTTAAAGGCGTGTTATTTCTTTTCTTATTTACTGACGTAACTGGGTTAATTGTCGACATTTTCCTCTTTACTCAATTTTTATTCTATCCTGTGATTTAGTGGGCTGCTGTATTTATATGTACGTCTGGGACGTTGAATTTGTTATGGAATGTGGCTTATTATGTGTGTATATATATATATATATATATATAT
>NC_061108.1:17477111-17479611 GCF_015104395.2 Macrobrachium nipponense | reverse complement strand
ATATGCAATAATGAAATTCTTGAAAATAAAGCGTGCTTGCATATGCAGCTGCATACAGAAATAGAGATTATTAAAATGCAATAATGAAATTCTTGCAAATGTGTACTTGCTTACGCAGCTGAGTACAGAAATACGCATATAAACAAATAAGATTCTAGTAAATATACAAACGATACTCTTGTAAATGGGTGCTTTCATGCAAAGCTGAATACAGAAATACAGAAACAAGCACATTCGGTTTCTCCTCCTCCTCAAAGTCCATTTCCTCGACGAATTTCTCCACTTCACCATTTTCCTCTGCAAACTTCGCTGCCACAAGAAGAAGAAGAAGAAGAATAAGAAGAAGAAGAAGAAGGATGAGGAGGAGGAATTCTGGGTCCCCCTTAAATAAAGACGCTGCTTGTTCTTTCAAGCATTATTCCCTTTTGCCTGGAAGCAATTTCTTGCGCTCTCTCTCTCTCTCTCTCTCTCTCTCTCTCTCTCTCTCTCTCCCTCCCTTTCTCTTCTCTTCCCTATTCCTGTCGGTCGGGCCATTATGTTATAGAGATCTTCTTGTGACCCGTGATGGAGGTTGGATTGTGTGTGTGTGTGTGTGTGATGTATGTGTATGTGTGTTTGTGAGTGTATGTGTATGTGTGTTTGTGAGTGTATGTGTGTTGGTTTGTGTGTTTATGAGTGTATGTGGGTGGGTTTGTGTTTGTGAGTGTACGTATGTCTGTGGATTTGTGTGTTTGTGTTTGGGCGTTTGTTTGTGCGCGCGTATGTGTGTTTATGCTAGTATGTATTTATGCATGTATGTGTGCGTATATGTGAGTATACTCTCGTTCCAATGTGGATGAAAGCGACCTTCCCCCCAAACCCCCACCCCCCAAAAAAGGGGTTATTAGAAGGGGTTCTCCATTTCTTCAAGATTCCTCAGGAGATGAGTGGACAATAAAAGGTTATTCGCCGTCATTACCGAGTTATTGTACCATAGAGTTGGGGGGTGGGGGAGAAGTCTCATATGTGAAAGGGTAACTGTTTACGACGATCGTCTGCTTGAGAACGGTTTTTTTTTTCCTGCTATAGACTTTTTACGTTGTTTCTTTTATGATCTGAGGCGCTTTTCAGAAATTCGTTAAGGAGTTTCGTTTTCGTATGAGTATAGCCATAAATTTGTTATTTTTTTATTTTTATTTTTAGGAATTTTGCTCAAATCTTATGTTTTCAGATAGCAGTGTGTTCAGTGTTCGTCTGAGTATCGCCATTATTTTTTATTTTTTTATTTTTTTTTGGAATTTTTTTTTTTTTTTGCTCAAATCATATGTTTCAAGATAGTATGTTAAGTGATTACACTTCAAAAGTACCTCCTATCATGCTTCAAGCGTTACAGTTCTACTAGTGGGAGAAATGCTTTTCCCAAAAATCTAGATATTATTATTATTATTATTATTATTAGTAGTAGTAGTAGTAGTAGTAGTAGTAGTAGTAGTAGTAGTAAGGAAGATGAACCCAGGGAAGGGTTCGAAAGCTTTCTGTAAAGTCTTCAAAATTATACACGGACTTTTTACACTTTGTATTATTGTGGACTCTTTAGAACATTATTATTATTATTATTATTATTTATTATTATTATTATTATTATAATTATATTATTATTATTATTATTATTATTATTATTAATTATTATTATTATTATTATTATTATTATTATCATTATTTTGTTATTATTATTATTTATTATTATTATTATTATTATTATTATTATTATTATTTATTATTATCATTATTATTATTATTATTATTATTAATGTGGTTTTTCTATTGATTATCAGAATATATCGCTGTGCAGGCTTGTATGATTTTAACCAAATTAAAAGATGTGGCTACCTTAAAATATTTCTGAAATGATACATGCTCTCAGGAGCAGATGTTGTGTACCTGTGACAGGGGATTATTTTATTGAAAAATAATTCCTTATTTCTTCCGTAATGATAACTGGAGTGGCTTCGCGGACCACCCACGAAATAAAACCAGGAGAAGGAGAGATATGACAAAAGAAACAGAATTTCAAGCATCTCTCTCTCTCTCTCTCTCTCTCTCTCTCTCTCTCTCTCTCTCTCTCTCTCTCTCTCTCTCTCCTGGAAGATTGTTATACGACGCCGACAGACGAACAATTAACCCTTCCAAGTAAGAAATGGAAAAATTCCAGGCTAAGCCGCGTCCAGTCTCTTTCCAGACATTGTTTCCAGGTCTCCATCGCGAACCATTTCGATTTTTAGATAATCCTCCTTCTCTTGTTGCCTTTGCCTAGGCCTATTCTCAGTCGTCATTTCGCTTTGGTCCTTATCCCTTGAGTTATTTAAGATCGCCTGTGGCTGGAATACTTTCTGGAATCGGTGCCCGCCTTCGGGAATGGTCAAGCGGATTATAGTCCGGGCACGAAGTCCGTGAAAGGGGTGGGCATTTGTATGGGCATGTCGAAGTATCTGTTGCTCTGTCCTTTACAGAATGTTTACCT
>NC_061108.1:17447111-17469611 GCF_015104395.2 Macrobrachium nipponense | reverse complement strand
GTTGACTAAGGCGCATTTTTCCTATTCCAAACTCCATTCTGATGTCCCCCAGATACATCCTTACAGTCTGGATTAGGGTATCTAATTCCTTGATGCTCTTACCATACAGCTTGATGTCGTCCATGAACATCACGATGGTTGATTTTGTTGCCTCTTTTCTTGAGTTGGTACCCGGCATCCATCTTCTGTAGTACTTTTGTCATGGGAATCATGGCTACTACGAAGAGTAGTGGGGACAGTGAGTCGCCCTGGAAGATCCCTCTCCTGATATTAACCTCTGCTAGTCTTATTCCAGAGCTTGTAAGTATTGTATTCCAGTTGCGCATTGTATTTTGAGGAAGCTGATGGTATTTTCCTCTGCCCCATATATTTTCAGGCATTCTATTAGCCATGTGTGTGGTATCATGTCGAAGGCTTTCTTATAGTCTATCCATGCCATGCTTAGGTTGGTTTCTTCTCCTACTGTTCTTCATTACCATTTTTGTCTATCAGGAGCTGGTCTTTTGTGCCCCTACACTTCCTTCTGCAACCTTTCTGTTGGTAGGGGATGGTGTTTGTCTCCTCTAGGTAGTTGTATAGCCTTTCACTGATGATACCTGTTAGTAACTTCCACATTATTGGTAGGCAGGTGATAGGCCTGTAGTTACTGGCTACATTTCCCTTACTCTTGTCTTTTTGTACTAAGGATGTTCTTCCTGTGGTCATCCATTTGGGTGCTTGGTGATTTGAGATACAATGCTGGAGTTGTTCTGCTATTCGTAGGTGTAGGGCCTTGAAGTTTTTGAGCCATATCCATGGACTTCATCGGGACCTGGGGTTTTCCAGTTTGGCATTTTCTTTAGTTGGTGTCTGACTGTGTCTGTCGTGATCTCTGTGAATCTTTGTTTTATTCTCCCTGTTTCTTCTTCCTTGACTTCCTGGAGCCATGTTGCATGTTTTGTTGTGTGATACCGGATTGCTCCATATGTTTTTCCCAGAGTCTCTTACTTGGTTCGGCTTCAGGAATTTCTGGGTGGTGTCTTCCCCTCTTAGTTGGCTGTATAGTCTTTTCTGGTTGGTTTCCGAATAGTTTGTTCTGTTGGTATCCCTTATTCCTGTTCATGTACCGTTGGATCTTGTGTGCTTTGGCCTTAAGCCTCTGTTTTACATCTTCTATTGTGTTGTTTTAGTCCCCTCTCTTGTACTTTGTATTTCTCGTTGAGTTCCTCCTTTGTTTTTCTTGCTTCTTAGCCTTTTTTCTGCCATCTCTTTCAGTTTACTCAAGTCAGATCTCATCACCATGATTTGCTTTTCCAGGCGCCTTTTCCAAAGGAGGTTGCTGTTTTGGTTTCTGTTGGGTTGGTTGTGACGGTGGTGTTGGTGGTTTCGAATCCCCATCAGTTCTGCTACTAATCTTGCTCCTGCATATGTCAAGTTATTTGTTTCTGTGATACTGGTGGTGTGTATTGGCCCATTATTTTCATTGACCTCACTTGTTTTCTCCCTTAATTTCTTGGTGTTGTAGGCTTTCATTGGAGGGGATCTTTGTTCTCTCTGTATCTGGCTCCATCCATGTCTATCTTTTCTACCCATTCGTCCTCTCTGTTACTTCGTCGGTGTTTCTTCGTGTGTCGTTGTTTGATACTTCATCCTCCCTGTCGTCTTCTGTGGCATCGTCTCTCAGTTCGTCTTCGTGTAATTCGTTGTCGTGTGACATTTCCCTTTCCAGTTCTTCTCTTTCGTGTTGGGGAGAGCCAGTTCTTTTTCTTTATGTTCCTTACTTGGTCTGCCAGCCTCTGCTCGGTTTGGGGGGGTGTTATTCCTCTCATTCCAGATGTTGATCAATCTTCTTCTATATCCTCTCTCCGTCGGGTTGCTTCTGATGTAGCATCTCCATATTTCCTTATTTTCTTCTCTTGTCCATTTCTTCCTTTTTGCCTCTGTAGCTCCAATCTCAGGCTGTTGATTACTTTCGTTGTGGTGATCAGTTGCTGGATGACGACCTCCAAGTACCTGACCGTCCTCTTCCCTTCAATTGGGTTGAATACCTGGTTGCCGGACGAAGCTCCTCTGTTGCCAGAGGTTCCATTTACGTCGTTGTCGTTTATTCCTTCATTTCTTTCCATCATTGCTGAGTTTTGCTATTTAACCCATAGCTGGACCCTACCCCATCAGGGATAGTACTCATTTACAGCTGAGTAGACTTGAGGAAATTATGGTAAAGATCCTTTCCCAAGGAATCAACGCCGAGGAGAGCGGTCACCCATCCAACGACTGACCAGCCCCAATGTTGCTTAACTTGACTTAAGTCTATTGAAGACCTAACCAACTCCTCCACGGCGCCACACATTATTATTATTATTATTATTATTATTATTGTTATTATTATTATTATTATTATTATTATTATTATTATTATTATTATTATTATTATTATTATTATATTTTACGTCAGTTCAGAAGCAAGAACAAAAGTGGTGTCTATTGCATAAATCGCGAGTTTACATAATAGTTACTGTACAGAGAAGTAAACCACACTTTCTTGATCACTTATTTTGTAATTTTTTTCTAGCTTCGATATCGTAATAACGTCTCCAAAAATTGCTTCCTTTCCATTAGAAGTATTCTCTCTATTAAAGGAGAAAGAATGAAGTAAATGAATGAGAGGGTTATCACACAGACGGTAATGCTCAAAAATATTAAACATAAACAACTTACCTATGCAACGGCACCTATAGGTCTGGCTTTCATGACCGAGTTGTAGCTATGCATTAATTCTTAAAGATACATCAAAAGAAGTTCATGTTGATTCTTAAAGATACATCAACAGAAGTTCATGTTGATACTTAAAGATACATCAACAATAAGTTCATGTTGATTCTTAAAGATACATCAACAGAAGTTCATGTTGATTCTTAAAGATACATCAACAGAAGTTCATGTTGATTCTTAAAGATACACCAACGATAAGTTCATGTTGATTCTTAAAGATACACCAACGATAAGTTCATGTTGATTCTTAAAGATACGTCAACAGAAGTTCATGTTGATTCTTAAAGATACATCAACAGAAGTTCGTGTTGATTCTTAAAGATACATCAACAGAAGTTCAGGTTGATTCTTAAAGATACACCAACAATAAGTTCATGTTGATTCTTAAAGATACATCAACAGACGTTCATGTTGATTCTTAAAGATACATCAACAATAAGTTCATGTTGATTCTTAAAGATACATCAAGAGAAGTTCATGTTGATTCTTAAAGATACATCAAGAGAAGTTCATGTCGATTCTTAAAGATACATCAACAGAAGTTCATATTGATTCTTAAAGATACATCAAGAGAAAGTTGCATTGTTGATTTCGTTAAAGATACATCAACAGAAGTTCGTGTTGATTCTTAAAGATACATCAACAGAAGTTCATGTTGATTCTTAAAGATACATCAAGAGAAGTTCATATTGATTCTTAAAGATACATCAATAGAAGTTCATGTTGATTCTTAAAGATACATCAACAGAAGTTCATGTTGATTCTTAAAGATACAACAACAATAAGTTCATGTTGATTCTTAAAGTTACTTCAACAGAAGTTCATGTTGATTCTTAAAGATACATCAACAGAGGTTCATGTTGATTCTTAAAGATACATCAACAATAAGTTCATGTTGATTCTTAAAGATACATCAACAATAAGTTCATGTTGATTCTTAATAAAGATACATCAACAGAAGTTCATGTTGATTCTTAAAGATACATCAACGATAAGTTCATGTTGATTCTTAAAGATACATCAACAGAAGTTCATGTTGATTCTTAAAGATACATCAACAGAAGTTCGTGTTGATTCTTAAAGATACATCAACAGAAGTTCGTGTTGATTCTTAAAGATACAGCAACAGAAGTTCGTGTTGATTCTTAAAGATACATCAACAGAAGTTCGTGTTGATTCTTAAAGATACATCAACAGAAGTTCGTGTTGATTCTTAAAGATAGATCAACAGAAGTTCGTGTTGATTCTTAAAGATACATTAACAGAAGTTCGTGTTGATTCTGAAAGATACATCAAAAGAAGTTCATGTTGATTCTTAAAGATACATCAACAATAAGTTCGTGTTGATTCTTAAAGATACATCAACAGAAGTTCATGTTGATTCTTAAAGATACATCAACAGAAGTTCGTGTTGATTCTTAAAGATACATCAACAGAAGTTCATGTTGATTCTTAAAGATACATCAACAATAAGTTCATGTTGATTCTTAAAGATACATCAACAGAAGTTCATGTTGATTCTTAAAGATATTCATGTTGATTCTTAAAGATACATCAACAATAAGTTCATGTTGATTCTTAAAGATACATCAACAGAAGTTCATGTTGATTCTTAAAGATACATCAACAATAAGTTCATGTTGATTCTTAAAGATACGTCAACAGAAGTTCGTGTTGATTCTTAAAGATACATCAACAGAAGTTCATTTTGATTCTTAAAGATACATCAACAGAAGTTCGTGTTGATTCTTAAAGATACATCAACAATAAGTTCATGTTGATTCTTAAAGATACATCAACAGAAGTTCGTGTTGATTCTTAAAGATATTCATGTTGATTCTTAAAGATACATCAACAATAAGTTCACGTTGATTCTTAAAGATACATCAACAGAAGTTCGTGTTGATTCTTAAAGATATTCATGTTGATTCTTAAAGATACATACACAGAAGTTCGTGTTGATTCTTAAAGATACATCAACAATAAGTGCATGTTGATTCTTAAAGATACACCAACAGAAGTTCGTGTTGATTCTTAAAGATACATAAACAGAAGTTTTTGTTAATTCTGAAAGATACATCAAAAGAATTTCATGTCGATTCTTAAAGATACATCAAAAGAAGTTCATGTTGATTCTTAAACATACATGAAAAGAAGTTCATGTTTATTCTTAAAGATACATCAAAAGAAGTTCATGTTGATTCTTTAAGATAGATCAACAGAAGTTCATGTTGATTCTTAAAGATGCATCAAAAGAAGTTCATGTTGACTCTTAAAGATACATCAACGATAAGTTCATGTTGATTCTTAAAGATACATCAACAATAAGTTCATGTTGATTCTTAAAGATACATCAACAGAAGTTCGTGTTGATTCTTAAAGATATTCATGTTGATTCTTAAAGATACATCAACAATAAGTTCGTGTTGATTCTTAAAGATACATAAACAGAAGTTCTTGTTAATTCTGAAAGATACATCAACAATAAGTTCATGTTGATTCTTAAAGATACATCAACAGAAGTTCGTGTTGATTCTTAAAGATACATCAACAGAAGTTCATGTTGATTCTTAAAGATACATCAACAGAAGTTCGTGTTGATTCTTAAAGATACATCAACAATAAGTTCATGTTGATTCTTAAAGATACATCAACAGAAGTTCGTGTTGATTCTTAAAGATATTCATGTTGATTCTTAAAGATACATCAACAGAAGTTCATGTTGATTCTTAAAGATACATCAACACTAAGTTCATGTTGATTCTTAAAGATACATCAACAGAAGTTCGTGTTGATTCTTAAAGATACATAAACAGAAGTTCTTGTTAATTCTGAAAGATACATCAAAAGAAGTTCATGTTGATTCTTAAAGATACATCAAAAGAAGTTCATGTTGATTCTTAAACATACGTGAAAAGAAGTTTATGTTGATTCTTAAAGATACATCAAAAGAAGTTCATGTTGATTCTTTAAGATACATCAACAGAAGTTCATGTTGATTCTTAAAGATGCATCAAAAGAAGTTCTTGTTAATTCTTAAAGATGCATAAGAAAAATTCCTGTTAATTGTTAAAGATGCATAAAAATTCCTGTTAATTCTTAAAGATGCATAAAAAATTCTTGTTAATTCTTAAAGATGCATAAAACTTCCTGTTAATTCTTAAAGATGCATAAAAAATTCCTGTTAATTCTTAAAGATGCATAAAAAATTCCTGTTAATTCTTAAAGATGCATAAAAATTCCTGTTAATTCTTAAAGATGCATAAAAAATTCCTGTTAATTCTTAAAGATGCATAAAAATTCCTGTTAATTCTTAAAGATGCATAAAAAATTCCTGTTAATTCTTAAAGATGCATAAAAAATTCCTGTTAATTCTTAAAGATGCATAAAAATTCCTGTTAATTCACAAAGATGCATAAAAAAGTGCCTGTTTTGTATCAATTTCAGTTAGAAAAATTATTTTTTATAAATCTTTAAGCTTCAAATACTCGATTCATCAGATAGCAATAAAGAAATCTATGTGTGAACTTCTCCCTCTTTCTAATTCTCCCATCTCCTTAAATGTCTTTCATCCCTCATCCTAATCTGTCATCTGCTCATGTTGGCTTCACCATTTGGTCGCAATCACCATCATTTTCTCATCATTTTCGTAATTCATCAAGTTTAATCTAAAAGGACGTAGTTCCTATACCTATAATTACATTCCGTGGAAGACTCGGTTGAGCGGGTGCAGTGGAGGTTCCTCTCACTGCCGAAGGTATCTTTATCTTAATTTGAACATTCTGTAAGTCACTCTACTAATTAGTGTATTCATTCCGCCTCTCTCTCTCTCTCTCTCTCTCTCTCTCTCTCTCTCTCTCTCTCTCTCTCTCTCCCTCACACTGAGGGACCTGGGGCAACCCGAACAAGATGTAAGGTCTGTAAGGTAAGGTCTGTAAGGTCTCTCTGTTTTTGAAGGCTTGCGCTTTGTTTTAATTTCCAGTAATTTATTACACATCCTCAAAGGGTTCACGTTTTGCTTAGTCGGGGAGTGAGCCTACAAATTACTGTGTTGTTGTTGTTGTTTTTGTTCTTGTTGGGGGGTGGGTTAAGAAACACCTATGGAAAAGCCTTATAAGGTCTAAAAAAAGGTGTTTCCAGTTGAGTTCAAGTTACAGGAATTTTAGGATAGTATACTTATTTGTGATTTATTTATTAGAATGAGAATTTAAAAAAATAAATAATGTGCATCTTAAGAAGTACAGAACAATTATTTCTAATGAAATATAGCGTATTTATTTTAATTTTCGTTGATGACAACATGCTATTTGACCGTCGATTTTAGCACGCACTCTGAGTAAGTTGGAGGTCGGATCACACCTTCTTTGTTGCCAAGTTACACTTGTACCGCTATTGAACACTGTCCATTAATGTTTATTTGACATTTAGAATTTATTTCCCTATATCTCTTTTTTTTTTTTAATTTTTAATTAATTTCTACTTGTTCATTTTGCATTCAATTCTTCCTTTCTCTCTCTCTCTCTCTCTCTCTCTCTCTCTCTCTCTCTCTCTCTCTCTCTCTCTCTCTCCTTGTCATTTAACAGTTCTGTTATTCTCTTATGCTTTGGCATAACTTTTCCCAGTCTGAAAAGCTGTTCACAAATATTTATCTTTATTTGCTTTTGTCGTTCTTCCTTTGTCCTCTTTGCTTCTGTTTCTTAATTAGCTGATACTTCTTTCCGAGCATTGTTTCATTTCCTCTTACTACATCCTCTCTCTTCCTCCTCCTCCTCCTCCTCCTCGTCTCCTACTTCCTCCTCCACCACCGCATCCTCCTTTCCCGTCCTTCCTTCTCCCCCTAACTTTCCAGCCTCCTCCTGCCTCCTCCCTCCTCCCCTCCTCCTCCTTCCTCCTCCTTTCCTTCCCCCTACTTTCCCCAACTTCCTTTCTCCCTCCTCCTCCCTCCTCCTCCTCCTCCTTCTCCCCCTACTTCCACCTTCCTTTCCTCCTCCTGCCTTCCCTCCCTCTTCTCCTTCTCCCCTAAACTTCCACCTTCCTTCCTCCTCCTGCCTCCCTCCCTCCTGCCTCCTCCTCCTCCTCCTCCTCCTCCCCTACCCCCCTTCCTCCTGCTTTCCCCTACTTCCTTCTCCTCTCCTCCTCCTCCTCCTCCTCCTCCTTCCCCTTTCTCCCCTACTTCCACTTCCTTCTCCTCCTCCTCCTCCTTCTCCTCCTCCTCCTTCTCCTCCGAAGAAGAAAAGTAAACATCATTCATGCATACCAAGAGACAGAAGGATCTTGTTCCAGAAAATCAGAAAGTGGAAAAAAGGTCTTGCAAAAGAAAAAATGCATGGAAAGTTATAGAACTAAAAGTACGATAGAAAAATGCAGAACAAAAGATTATACAATCAAAAGAAATGAAAAACGGGACTTGGAAGAAAAAACCCTATTAAATATCAAGCAAAACCCCAAACTATTTATACTCATATGCGAAGAAGATGAATAAAATAGAAATAGGCCTTCTGAGAATTGAAGGGAGATTAACGAATGAAAAAAAGGAAATTTGCAACATACTGGCAGAACGATATAAGAGAGAATTCACCCCTAGAATAGATAATGAAGATAATGATATAGAAGTAAGGGACGAAAATAGTGAATATTTAGCTGACATAGAAATTAATGAAGCTGATATTGTGCAGGCAATTAATGAAATTAAAAATGGAGCTGCTGCAGGGCCAGATGGAGTCCCTGCTATTTTGTTAAAGAAAGTAGTTCATTCTATCGCAAAGCCACTTGCAATATTATTAAGACAAAGTGTAGATACAGGCAAGATTTATGATGAGCACAAATTAGCATATATACACCCCTACTTTCAAAAGTGGATCAAGACTAGAGGCAAGTAATTATAGGCCTGTGAGTCTAACATACATATTATGAAAGTGTATGAAAGGGTAATGAAGAAAAATATTATGAAACATTTAATAAAAAAATAATTTGTTTAATATAGGACAACACGGTTTCGTACCCGGAAAAAGTACACAAACCCAACTGTTAGTCCACCGTGAGAACATATTCAAAAATATGAAAAGCGGAAATGAAACAGATGTGGTTTATCTAGACTTTGCAAAAGCTTTTGACAAAGTAGACCATAATATATTAGCAAAGAAAATTAGAAAACACAATATCGTAGATAAAGTAGGAAGATGGTTAAAAGAATTTTTACACAACAGAAAACAGATAGTTATTGCAAACGATGAGAAATCGGATGAAACAAGGTAATATCCGGTGTGCCACAAGGTACGTGCTAGCTGCAATATTGTTTGTTATTATGATTGAAGACATAGACAGTAATGTTAAGGATTCGGTAGTGAGTAGTTTCGCTGATGACACAAGAATAAGTAGAGAAATTACTTGTGATGAAGATAGGAACGCTCTACAAAGAGACCTTAACAAAGTATATGATTGGGCAGAGGTAAATAGGATGGTATTTAACTCTGATAAATTTGAATCAATAAATTATGGAGACAGAGAAGGAAAGCTATATGCATATAGGGGACCTAATAATGAGGACAATCCACAAATAAGGAAGCAGTTTAAAGACCTGTTGGTGTGATGATGAATAGGAACATGTTATGCAATGATCAAATAGCCATTCTGTTGGCAAAATGTAAAGCAAAATGGGAATGTTGTTACGGCACTTCAAAACAAGAAAAGCTGAACACATGATTATGCTTTATAAAACATATGTTCGTAGTCCACTTGAATATTGCAATATGATATGGTACCCACACTATCAAAAGGATATTGCACAAATAGAGAGTGTACAAAGGTCCTTTACAGCTAGAATAGAAGAAGTTAAGGACCTAGACTACTGGAAAGACTACAATCCTTAAAATTATATAGTCTAGAAAGGAGAAGAGAACGCTACATGATAATTCAGGCATGGAAACAGATAGAAGGAATAACAGAAAATATCATGGAACTAAAAATATCAGAAAAGAGCAAGCAGAGGTAAATTAATAGTGCCCAAAACTATACCAGGAAAAATAAGGAAAGCACACAGAAACATTAATCCACTACGCACCAGCATCGATAATGCAGCGTCTATTCAATGCGTTGCCAGCTCATCTGAGGAATATATCAGGAGTGAGCGTAGATGTGTTTAAGAATAAGCTCGACAAATATCTAAACTGCATCCCAGACCATCCAAGATTGGAAGATGCAAAATATACCGGAAGATGTACTAGCAACTCTCTGGTAGACATTAGAGGCGCCTCACACTGAGGGACCTGGGGCAACCCGAACGAACTGTAAGGTCTGTAAGGTAAGGTCCTACTTCCACTTCCTTCTCCTCCTCCTCCTCCTCCTCCTCCTCCTCTCTCCCCTCTTCCACTTCCCTCCTCTCCTCCTCCTCCTCCTCCTCCTCCTCCTCCTCCTCCTCCTCCTCCTCCCCTACTTCCACCTTCCTTCTCCTCCTCCTCCTCCCCTCTACTTCCACCCCTTCCTTCCTCCTCCTCCTCCTCCTCCCCTCCCCCTCCTCCCCTTCTCCCCTACTTCCACTCCTCCTCCTCCTCCTCCTCCCCTCCTCCTCCTCCTCCTCCTCCTCCTTCTCCCTACCACTTCCACCTTCTCCTCCTCCTCCTCCTCCTCCTCCTCCTCCTCCTCCTCCTCCTACTCCATACCTCCTACCTCCTCCTCCTCCTACTCCTCCTCCTCCTCCTTCCCTCCCCTACCTCCTCCTCCCTCCTCCTCCTCCTCCCCCCTCTTCCATTCCTTCTCCTCCTTCCTTCTCCTCCTCCTCCTCCTCCTACTTCCACCTCCTCCCCCTCTCCCATCCTCCTCCTCCTCCTCCTTCCTCTCCTCCTCTCCTCCTACTCCACTTCTCCTCCTCCTCCGCCTCCTCCTCCCCCTCCTCCTTCCTTCCCCTACTTCCACTTCCTTCCTCCTCCTCCTCCTCCTCCTCCCTCCCTTCTCCCTACTTCCACCTTCCTTCCTTCCCTCCTCCTTCCCCTTCCTTCCTCCTCCTCCCCTCCTCCTCCTTCCTCCCCACCTTCCACCTTCCTTCCTCCTCCTCCTCCTCCTCCTCCCTCCTCCTCCTCCTCCTCCTCCTCCTCCTCCTTCTCCCTACCCCTTCACCTTCCTTCCTCCTCCTCCCTCCCTCCTCCCTCCTCCTTCTCCCCTTAACTTTCCACTGTCCTTCCTCCTCCTCCTTCCACCTCCTCCTTCTCCCCCCCCTACTTCCACTTCCCCTCCTCCTCCTCCTCCTCCTCCTCCTCCTCCTCCTACCTCCCCTACCTCCACCTTCCTCCTCCTCCTCCTCCCTCCTTCCTCCCTCCTCCTTCCTCCTCCTCCTCCTCCTCCGCCCCTACTCCCCTACTTTCCACTCCTCCTCCTCTCCTCCTCCTCCAACTGCGGGAAGAGATGGCGTAATTTAGCGTGTTTAGCAGATTCGCAATACGATGGAGGTAGCAGGAAGGGAACTGGCATTTCTCATTTATGAAATCAGCAACAGTCCTAACCAAAAAGATACAAAAGCATTCATAGAAGGATATAATCCTTCAAACTGGAACAAATCTAATGAAAACATCTTGAAAATAATTGAAGAAGTTTCCAAATAAAATCCAAGTGGTCAAGAGACTCATAAAGAAAATATACATAAACCACATATTCCGACAAAGAAAATGAATAAGGTGAATCTTGTGAATATCCTAATTGACGCATTAGGAAAAAGAATGCCAAAAGCATGCAAAACTGTGTAAGGTTTGGTATAGCATAGTCAATCCACAAAACCTAATCAGAAAAATGTGCTGCATGCAACATTCCGACCCATCCACAGTGTGCTGAGGTAATACAAGATATGAGAAAAGATACAAAAATTTTTTGTTCAACATGTCTATCATGGATAGACAATGTTATTAAATCAAGATTGAATGTACAAATAGTTGAGGATGAAGAAGAAGAGAAGAGGAAGAAGAAGAAGAAGAAGAGGAAAACGGAAGAGAAGTAAACAAAAATGAAATGACAGAAAAAAAATAAGGAAAAACAAAGAACAAGATAAAAGTATGGATGCAGAGATACTCATTGATACTACATATGAGGCAATAAGCAGCATACCTACGAAGAAATAAATTACGATATGGCAACAGAAAAGCAAATCCCGAAGAGGCTCTACCCAGATCTACACAATGACGGGAAAGAGGAAAAAATAGACAAGAAAGACAAAATCTGCAACCTTTTGAAAAGAGGGAATTGCAGATTTGGAGAAAGATGTTACTACAAACATCCTAAGGTATGTCACAACTATGAAATATATGGTAAATGTGCATACCTAGATGGATATGGGGATGATTGCAGAGATCTGCATCCAAAAATATGCAAAAACCTAAAAGAAGGAAAAGGATGTAAGTTCGACAAAAAATGCAAATATATGCAACCCTGTAGCCATGAATCATAATCAAATAAATAACCAACCAAGTAATACCAAAATCCAAAATAGAAAGAAACAAATAAAGAGAGAATCAAGAATATCAGGTAAAAAAAAGAAAAGAAAAAGCAAACCACCAATGAGATATGCAGAGATGTCAGTAAAAAATTTCAATGCATCAGCTCCAAAATTCTACTCAAGGGATAATAACTGTATTTATTATGCAAGAGGATATTGCAGAAACGGAGAAAATTGCAGATTCAGACACAAAATGAATAATTATGATGAAGGAAGATCAAATATTATGGAAAAGTTGGATTTTTTAATGTCAGAATTTCTGGAAATGAAAAAAATGAACAACATACCAGAACAGGAAAGAGACATGGGAAAATCCTTATTACTACCAATATTAAATGAATGGAGACAAAACACGCAAACCATCATAGTGATGAATGCGCAGGGTTTAGTTACGAGTAACTCAAAAAGAAAAATAGAGTACTTAGGAGAACTAACCCAAATTGAAAAGAAAATAGATATAATGAATATAAGTGAAACCTGGTATCCCAAGAGACTGGGAATGATGATCAAATAAAAAATGGGTTCCAAACTTATAGATCAGATAGAAAAAATAGGAATCAAGGGGGAACCGCAATATATGGAAAGGACAAAAAACAAGGAAAAATATATGAGAAATATAGTAACTCAGAATGTGAACTAATAGCGGTAGAATTTGAATCTGAAAATTAATGAACATAGTAATCTATAGACCTCCTAATACTAAAGAGTTTGACTTAATAATTGAAAAATTGGATGATATATGTAGGAAATCACAAGGACTGGACTATTCTCCTATCTGGTGACTTCACTTTCCTTTCGTAGAATGGAAAGAACGAATAGGAGATTGTGGATGTACTTATACATATAAAAAAGAGAGTAATAGTAGTGCGAGAATAAGAGGCAATTCGAAAAGCTATTAGATATGCTACTAGAATACAAACTTCAACAAATAAATCACCTGCCAACAAGAAAGGAAATACTTTAGACCTAGTATTTGTGAACGAGGTGAATTATGTTAAAGAAATAATAGTTTATAATGCGAGTATTTCAGACATAATGTCATAGAATTAACAGTTCATTCCAAAGCAAGTGAAAACAGAGATAAGCAAGAAATGAAAAAAGTGGGAAGGATATGGAAAATACAACTTCTACAGTAAAAATATAAAAATGGTCAGAAATAAATGAAGAATTAAACAAAGATTGGGATAACATTTTCGTAAGCGATGACATAAGGTAAATACGGAGATATTATATAAAATATTAGAGAAAATAGTGGATAAATATATACCGACGAGAAAAGTAAACATCATTCATGCATACCAAGAGACAGAAGGATCTTGTTCCCAGAAAATCAGAAAGTGGAAAAAAAGGTCTTGCAAAAGAAAAAAATGCATGGAAAGTTATAGAACTAAAAAAGTAAGATAGAAAATGCAGAACAAAAGATTATACAATCAAAAGAAAATGAAAAAAAAAAAACGGGGAATTGGAAAGAAGAAAAAAAAACCCTATTAAATATCAAGCAAAACCCCAAACTATTATACTCATATGCGAAGAAGATGAATAAAAGAAGAATAGAAATAGGCCCTCTGAAAATTGAAGGGAGATTAACGAATGAAAAAAAAAAGGAAATTTGCAACATACTGGCAGAACGATATAAGAGAGAATTCACCCCTAGAATAGATAATGAAGATAATGATATAGAAGTAAGGGACGAAAATAGTGAATATTTAGCTGACATAGAAATTAATGAAGCTGATATTGTGCAGGCAATTAATGAAATTAAAAATGGAGCTGCTGCAGGGCCTGATGGAATCCCTGCTATTTTGTTAAAGAAAGTAGTTCATTCTATCGCAAAGCCACTTGCAATATTATTAAGACAAAGTGTAGATACAGGCAAGATTTATGATGAGCACAAATTAGCATATATCACCCCTACTTTCAAAAGTTGGATCAAGACTTGAGGCAATAATTATAGGCCTGTGAGTCTAACATCACATATTATGAAAGTGTATGAAAGGGTAATGAAGAAAAATATTATGAAACATTTAATAAAAAATAATTTGTTTAATATAGGACAACACGGTTTCGTACCCGGAAAAAGTATCACAAACCCAACTGTTAGTCCACCGTGAGAACATATTCAAAAATATGAAAAGCGGAAATGAAACAGATGTGGTTTATCTAGACTTTGCAAAAGCTTTTGACAAAGTAGACCATAATATATTAGCAAAGAAAATTAGAAAACACAATATCGTAGATAAAATATGGAAGATGGTTAAAAGATTTTTACACACAGAAAAACAGATAGTTATTGCAAACGATGAGAAATCGGATGAAACCAAGGTAATATCCGGTGTGCACAAGGTACGTGTTAGCTGCAATACTGTTTGTTATTATGATTGAAGACATAGACAGTAATGTTAAGGATTCGGTAGTGAGTAGTTTCGCTGATGACACAAGAATAAGTAGAGAAATTACTGTGATAGATAGGAACGCTCTACAAAGAGACCTTAACAAAGTATATGATTGGGCAGAGGTAAATAGGATGGTATTTAACTCTGATAAATTTGAATCAATAAATTATGGAGACAGAGAAGGAAAGCTATATGCATATAGGGGACCTAATAATGAGACAATCACAAATAAGGAAGCAGTTAAAGACCTTGGTGTGATGATGAATAGGAAACATGTTATGCAATGATCAAATAGCAATTCTTTTGGCAAAATGTAAAGCAAAAATGGGAATGTTGTTACGGCACTTCAAAACAAGAAAGCTGACACATGATTATGCTTTATAAAACATATGTTCGTAGTCCACTTGAATATTGCAATATGATATGGTACCCACACTATCAAAAGGATATTGCACAAATAGAGAGTGTACAAAGGTCCTTTACAGCAAGAATTGAAGAAGTTAAGGACCTTGACTACTGGGAAAAACTACAATCATTAAAATTATATAGTCTAGAAAGGAGAAGAGAACACTACATGATAATTCAGGCATGGAAACAGATAGAAGGAATAACAGAAAATATCATGGAACTAAAAATATCAGAAAGAGCAAGCAGAGGTAGATTAATAGTGCCCAAAACAATACCAGGAAAAAATAAGGAAAGCACACAGGACATTAATCCACTACGCACCAGCAATCGATAATGCAGCGTCTATTCAATGCGTTGCCAGCTCATCTGAGGAAATATATCAGAGTGAGCGTAGATGTGTTTTAAGAATAAGCTCGACAAATATCTAAAAAACTGCATCCCAGACCATCCAAGATTGGAAGATGCAAAATATACCGGAAGATGTACTAGCAACTCTCTGGTAGACATTAGAGGTGCCTCACACTGAGGGACCTGGGGCAACCCGAACGAACTGTAAGGTCTGTAAGGTAAGGTCCTCCTTCTTCTCCCCTACTTCCACTTCCTTCTCCTCCTCCTCCTCCTCCTCCTCCTCCTCCTCCTACTTCCACTTCCACTTCCTCCTCCTCCTCCTCCTCCTCCTCCTCCTTCTCCCCTATCTTCCACTTCCTTCTTCCTCCTCCGCCTCCTCCTCCTCCTCCTCCTCCTCCCCTACTTCCACTTCCTCCTCCTCCTCCTCCTCCTCCTCCTCCTCCTCCTCCTCCTCCTCCTTCTCCCCTACTTCCACTTCCGTCCTCCGCCTCCTCCACCTCCTCCTCCTCCTCTCCCCTACTTCCACTTCCTCCTCCTCCTCCTCCTCCTCCTCCTTCTCCCCTACTTCACTTCTTCCTACTCCTCCTCCTCCTCCTCCTCCTCCTCCTCCTCCTCCTCCTCCTCCTCACCCCCCTACTTCCACTTCCTTCTCCTCCTCCTCCTCCTCCTCCTCCTCCTCCTTCTCCCCTACTTCCACTTCCTTCTCCTCCTTGCCTCCTCCTCCTGGCCTCCTTCTCCCCTACTTCCACTTCCTTCTCCTACCTCCTACTCCATCCTTCCTCCTCCTCCTCCTCCTCCTCCTCCTCCTCCTCCTCCTCCTCCCCTCCCACTTCCACTTCCTCCTCCTCCTCCTCCTCCGACCTCCTCCTCCTCCTCCTCCTCCTCCTCCTCCTCCCCTACTTCCATTCTTCCTTCTTCCTCCTCCTCCTCCTCCTCCCCTACTTCCACATCCTTCTCCTCCTCCTCCTCCTCCTCCTCTACTTCCACTTCCTGCCTCCTCCTCCTCCTCCCCCTCCCACTTCCACTTCCTTCTCCTCCTCCTCCTCCTCCGCCTCCTCCTCCTCCTCTACTTCCACTTCCTCCTCCTCCTCCTCCTCCTCCTCCTCCTCCTCCTCCTCCGTCCTCCTCCTTCTCCCCTACTTCCACTTCCTTCTCCTCCCCTCCTCCTCCTCCTCCTCCTCCTCCTCCTCTCCTCCTCCTCCTCCTCTCCTCCTCCTCCTCCTCTCCTCCTCCTCCTCTTCCTCCTCCTCCTCCTCCCCTCCTCCTCCTCCACATCCGCATCCTCCTCACACCTCCCCCATCCCCTCCCCCCCTCCCATCTCCTCCTACCTCCTCCTCCTCCTCCTCCTCCTCCTCCTCTTCCCTTGTTGATGATTCTACACCCTCTTCGTCCCTTTTAAATTCTGTAGCATGAGTGCCACATAAACCCCTCCCCCCCCACCCCCTTTCGTCTTTCAAACCCCCCCCCCCCCCCCCCCCCCCGTCACCCTACGTGACACCACATGTCCATCCCATTCAGCTGACCGCCTCCCCTTGTTTACCCAAGGTCAGGGGTGCCACAGTCCCCCACGCTGATGGTAATAGCGGGCACGGGGCACGAAGGCCGGGCGAGGGGATTACCCACGCCCGCCTCAAGGATTTCGAAAGGGAATTAAAGTAGCGGGGCGGTGGTGGGCATGTGGGCATGGAAGGAAATTCTAGAGCAAAATGGATGAGAGAGGTTGGGGCACTTTAGGAAAGGTTGATGATGAGTCCTCTCTCTTTCTTTTTATTTTTGCGTTCTTTTGTTGCCTTCCTTTACCTGGCGTAGCTGTTTTGCTATTTTCTTGTGTTCATAGTTTTTATTTCACTACTTGTAACTCTAGTTTTAGCTCCTGTTTTTTTTTCATTATTGATCTGAAACGATTTACAGGGAGATGTTTTTTTTTAGTGTATGCCTTTTGAGATATAAATTCAAAACTGTTTGCTATTTTCGTGGTCTTAGCTTTAATTCACTACTTTTGACTTTCATTTTAGCTTTTGTTTTTGTTATTGACTTTATACGATTTACAGAGGTATATGTTTAATTTTTTTTTATTTTGTGCCTTTTGAGATATAAATTCAGACTGCACCGGAACAGTTCTACAATGTACGTTGGATCCTTGAAGGGAATCCTTTTTGATGAAGCAAAATGCTTCATAATAACAAAATAACATCTCATTTACACAACATCCGGTTGCTGCTATCGCTACGACAATCTCTTTCTTTAATATTACCTTTATCAACGTTGCATTTTGTTCATCTGACTTTGGCGCGTAACGTGAAATCATTTTTCCCGCATAATTCTCGGTCTGCAGTTATGTGTGTAAAATCTACGAGACCATTGACCCATATATAGGGGCTTAGAATAAAGCTTCCTAAAGCTATGTAATGGTACGTAACGTCCTTTAGGCCTGCACTTCCCGTCTCACCCTCTTGTACATTGTCATTTTTGACACTATGGTTACTTCCGTTATTATTCAAGCTTTTATCATTAGTCCTTATAAGAAACAATAAATTACTAAGATCAGTGCCTGAAACCAAGATGCTCTCTAAAAGATAAAACAGCAATATATATACTATATATATATATATATAGTATATATATATATATATATATATATATATATATATATATATAAACAAACATTTGTATAAATTTATACAAGGATACATACATACATATCAATTTACATACGAATATAAGTAACAAACTCTTATTAATTTGACGTACGAGTACCAAGAAAGGCCACATTTATCCAAAGCAAAGTCATATATCAACACAAAGATAAACATTTACAACCTCTCTTTATCAAGATACTCGACTATCCTCTACCGTTATCCCAGAAGGTTACCACCGATAATACCCACCTCCTGAAAATAGGGGTATTTCTGGGAATACACAACCTAATCCCGTTGTCCGGCAGGACCAAGAGAGAGAGAGAGAGAGAGAGAGTACCTCTTGAACGGACACCCACCATCTTCAATTTATGTCGAGTGATTTTCTCGAAAAGGACAGACGAGGGAAGGTTGGGACTCACGGATGTAGTGTGATTAATTGCGATATAAAGTAACCAATTAGGTCGACCGTGAACTGAGCGGGTGTTTGTGCCATCTGATTCCGGGCCGCGTAATCTGCATTTTTGACCATCTTGGTTTTCTTCCTCATTTCATTTGTTTATTCTGCTCTTATTATTACTACTATATGGACCACCTTCTTTCGGTTAGCATATTGAGGCAGGTGTTGAAATCATAATCAAGTTTTCGGTTTCTTCTTGGGGGACAAATGAAAGGTGTACTTTCATGTAAATTTTTCATCGAATCGACATGTCCCTTATGCATATTCCCTAGATGTGTACTGGTAGTGCACCAACTTATTTCCAGCCAATCATAGAGCTCGCCTTCGGTGTGACGTCACCTGCGGTGGGCGGAGTTAGCAGCCAACATATCGAACATCTCTATATACACTTTTTAATGAAATTTAACCCCCTTTAAAACATTACGTATATATTTCCTGGTATTTAAAAAAAATGGATATTGCACCATTCATTGATTACCTTAGTGCTCAATAGTAAAAACAAAATTTGCAATGGGAAGAGTCAAAAAGCTTACTTTTCTTGATTTATTTGTAGAGAAAAACTCTGAAATAGATGTACCAATATCTAGAGAGCAAACCCTTACAGGATTCAGCGTGGATTTCTTTAGCGCTTGTTATGAGAAATATAAGAACTATTATCAAGACTTGCATTTTACCTCATTCAAAATTATTTTGAAAATATAATACTAAAAAAGGCAACTAAAGCAGGTTGAATTGACTTTGACCAACGGTAAACCCTCGATTGTGGTAATAGGGACGAATTCGTGTGCACGAAACTTGGTATTCTTTGCAATCTAACGGAATGTCTGTTTACGCGGTCACTCTTGATGTACAACAGTTCGTCACTTAGAATCAAGGCTGATAAGGAACCAGGTTGATTATTATCGGTAGCGGGATGTCTACAATGATTCTTCGCAGATTGATTGCATGCAATACCTTTGCAGACGATTTTAAGTATAATAATAATAATAATAATAATAATAATAATAATAATAATAATAATAATAATAATAATAATAATAATATAATAATAATAATAATAATAATCGGGAGTGACTGGAAGTATCGTTAATATTTGGTTGTTTTTAGTAATATCAGTGGAGGGAATAATAATAATAATAATAATAATAATAATAATAATAATAATAATAGTCGGGGGTGACTTACAGTATCATAATTACTTTAATGTTTTCACTGGCATCAGTAAAAGGAAATAATAATAATAATAATAATAATAATAATAAAGTCTACTCAGCTGTAAATGAGTACCTATGGGCCCTGAATGGGGTAGGGTCCAGCTATGGGTTAAATAGCAAAAACTCAGCAATGATGGAAAGAAATGAAGGAATAAACGACAACGACGTAAATGGAACCTCTGGCAACAGAGAAGCCTCGTCCGGCAACCAGTATTCAACCCAATTGTAGGGGAAGAAACGGTCAGGTACTTGGAGGTCGTCATCCAGCAACTGATCAAACCACGACAGTAATCAACAGCCTGAGATTGGAGCTACAGAGGCAAAAAGGAAGAAATGGACAAGAGAAGAAAATAAGGAAATATGGAGATGCTACATCAGAAGCAACCCGACGGAGAGAGGATATAGAAGAAGATTGATCAACATCTGGAATGAGAGGAATAACACCCCCCAAAACAGAGCAGAGGCTGGCAGACCAAGTAAGGAACATAAAGAAAAGAACTGGCTCTCCCCAACAGAAAGAGAAGAACTGGAAAGGGAAATGTCACAACAGACAACGATTACACGAATACGAACTGAGAGACGATGCCACAGAAGACGACAGAGAGGATGAAGTATAAAAAAACAAACAACGAACACACCGAAGAAAACACCGCGAAGTAACAGAGAGGACGGAATGGGTAGAAAAGATTAGACAATGGATGGAGCCAGATACAGAGAGAACAAAGATCCCCTCCATGAAAGCCTACAACACCAATCAATTAAGGGAGAAAACAAGTGAGGTCATGAAATAATGGGCCTAATACACCACCAGTATCACAGAAACAAATAACTTGACATATGCAGGAGCAAGATTAGTAGCAGAACTGATGGGGATTCGAACACCAACACCACCGTCACAACCAACCCAACAGAAACCAAAACAGCAACCTCCTTGGAAAAGGCGCCTGGAAAAGCAAATCATGGTGATGAGATCTGACTTGAGTAAACTGAAAGAGATGCGAAAAAAGGCTAAGAAGCAAGAAAACAAGGGAGGAAACTCAACGAGAAATACAAAGTACAAGAGAGGGGACTAACACAATAGAAGATGTAAAACAGAGGCTTAAGGCCAAAGACACAAGATCCAACGGTACATGAACAGAATAAGGGATACCAACAGAACAAACTATTCGGAACCAACCAGAAAAGACTATACAGCCAACTAAGAGGGGAAGACAACCACCCAGAAATTCCTGAAGCCGAACAAGTAAGAGACTCTGGGAAAACATATGGAGCAATCCGGTATCACACAACAAACATGCAACATGGCTCCAGGAAGTCAAGGAAGAAGAAACAGGGAGAATAAAACAAAGATTCTCAGACATCACGACACCACAGTCAGACACCAACTAAAGAAAATGCCAAACTGGAAAGCCCCAGGTCCCGATGAAGTCCATGGATACTGGTCAAAAAACTTCAAGGCCCTACACCACGAATAGCAGAACAACTCCAGCATTGTATCTCAAATCACCAAGCACCCAAATGGATGACCACAGGAAGAACATCCTTAGTACAAAAAGACAAGAGTAAGGGAAATATAGCCAGTAACTACAGGCCTATCACCTGCCTACCAATGATGTGAAGTTTACTAACAAGTATCAATCAGTGAAAGGTCTATGCAACTACCTAGAGGAGACAAACACCATCCCCCACCAACAGAAAGGCTGCAGAAGGAAGTGTAGGGGCACAAAAGACCAGCTCCTGATAGACAAAATGGTAATGAAGAACAGTAGGAGAAGGAAAACCAACCTAAGCATGGCATGGATACGACTATAAGAAAGCCTTTCGACATGATACCACACACATGGCTAATAGAATGCCTGAAAATATATGGGGCAGAGAGGAAAATACCATCAGCTTCCTCAAAAATACAATGCGCAACTGGAATACAATACTTGACAAGCTCTGGAATAAGACTAGCAGAGGTTAATATCAGGAGAGGGATCTTCCAGGGCGACTCACTGTCCCCACTACTCTTCGTAGTAGCCATGATTCCCATGACAAAAGTACTACAGAAGATGGATGCCGGGTACCAACTCAAGAAAGAGGCACAAAATCAACCATCTGATGTTCATGGACGACATCAAGCTGTATGGTAAGAGCATCAAGGAAATAGATACCCTAATCCAGACTGTAAGGATTGTATCTGGGGACATCAGGATGGAGTTTGGAATAGAAAAATGCGCCTTAGTCAACTTACAAAAAGGCAAAGTAACGAGAACTGAAGGGATAAAGCTACCAGATGGGAGCAACATCAAACACATAGATGAGACAGGATACAAATACCTGGGAATAATGGAAGGAGGAGATATAAAACACCAAGAGATGAAGGACACGATCAGCAAAGAATATATGCAGAGACTCAAGGCGATACTCAAGTCAAAACTCAACGCCGGAAATTATGATAAAAAGCCAGCCATAAACACGATGGGCTAGTGCCAGTAATGCCAGATACAGCGCACGCGGAATAGTGGAATGGACGAAGGCAGAACTCCGCAGCATAGATCAGAAACCAGGGAAAACAAATGACAATACACAAAGCACTACACCCAAGAGCAAATACGGACAGACTATACATAACACGAAAGGAAGGAGGGAGAGGACTACTAAGTATAGAGGACTGCGTCAACATCGAAAACAGAGCGCTGGGGCAATATCTGAAAACCAGTGAAGACGAGTGGCTAAAGAGTGCATGGGAAGAAGGAAATAATAAAGTAGAACAAAGACCAGAAATATACAGAGACAAGGAGAAAGACAGAAAGAACAGAGGACTGG
>NC_061108.1:17439611-17444611 GCF_015104395.2 Macrobrachium nipponense | reverse complement strand
CCCTCATCAATTTTACATGTGCTTGTGATGGCGCCTATTCATTATTTGGCCCCCTCCCCCCCCCCACCCCCTATTAGATGAAGGCCTCCGCTATCTTCATCTACATAAATTTCATTGCAAATGAAGGAATCACGTTGTCCTCGGATCCCGAAGTTCGAAATGAGCATAAATATGATATGGCGGTGGAAAGGGCGGACAAGATTTTTAAAGAGCGAGCGCTCATCGGAACGCTGCCGCCCTCAAATTTCTCGATAAGGAGGTGTGCGTGTTTGTCGGGCGTCGGTACTGAAGAAGAAGAAGAAGAAGAAGAAGAAGAAGAAGAAGAAGAGGAGAGAGGAGGAGGAGGAGGAGGAGGAGGAGAGGAGGAGGAGGAGGAAATCTCCGTGACCGTGAAACGTTTGATCCATTTTCTTTATTTCTGGTGTTACGAAAATGAAGTCGATATTAAATGAGTTAATTTGAGCTGCATTGATCGTAAGAAGTTCTTATACGTAAGATAAAAAAAAATACGGTTTGTTTATCTGATGAAAAATACGCTTTGTTTATCTGTTTACTAAAGTGATGTCACGGCTTGAGAGTCCTACGGCTTATTGTAAATAAATCAGTAAAAAAAAAAAAAAAAGAGAACAACAAAGAAACAGGAAATGTAACTAATTTTATTTCTCATAAACCAAAAGCCTATTTACCGAGAACTCCCATAAACACCTGTTGAAAACTAAAAACATTCGGAGGTACATAAAAGTTATCAATTATCCTTTGGTGATTATATTGTAGAACGAATAATCTTCGGCTGTTTTGCGATACAAGGAACCTCAATAGGTAGTTGACTTTCTGCAGTATATGCATTATCTATCTTGCTCCGAAGATATTAGGTTCGTCTACTTTATTTTGATATCTTTAGTTGCGACTTGTTCTTTTTCATGGTTAAACTGTAGGGAAGCTTGATTAAAATCCAGAAGTAATATAATAATGATAATAATGATGAAGATAATAGCTGCATCAGCTGCGTTACCAATTTATTTATAGTTTTCTCTGTCTTCCTAATGATCTATTTTTTGGGTTAGGCCTACTGCACTCTGCCAGTAACTCGCCGATGTTTGTCATTCTTTGAGAGGAAAGCAGTTGCAAATGTAAGTAGCTTTATTTCCGACGAATTCACTATATTCGCCCTAAGTAAAACCACTATGATTTGCAACTGCTTTCCTCTCCAAGAATGACAAACATCGACAAGTTACTGGCGCAGTGCATTACCATGAAAAATCAATCATCAGAAAGATGGTGAAAACTATATGAATTGAACGCAGCTGATGCATCTATCACACTGAGTACTTTATGTCTCAAACTGGGTCTTCTTTCTATACAATGATACTGTTTAGGGTTCTGAATGCTGGCCTCTAATTGGCTGATTCACCTGAGAGACAGGGAAGCTCTGTTCAGGCGGCACTGGCACTGGGGCTGCTGTCTCCTGACGGTGATAGCTTCCTACTGGTGCTTCTTCTGTTTCTACTCCTCCATTGTGTCTTTCTTCTGTTGGGGACGCCTGTATGGGCTTGTCCTCCTGTAGGTGCGCCTTCAGGAGTTGCATTAGGGATGTGTCTTATATAAGAAGGGAGCAGAAATGGCTCCTGGATCGTATTGAAGGAAGGGCGATGCTTCAGTATCTGCATGAGGGCTTCCAGCATCCGGAGGCGCCTGGTATCACTAGCACAGCCTTTGGTTTTTGTTGCAGATGTCAGTTGATTTCGAGTGGGACGTTGCTGGTGGTGGGTCGCAAAATAATTATAATAATAACATATTTTATTTCAACTCAAGGCCATATGCAAACAAAGCATTTACGCAGATATGAAGGCGTCTGTACAGACGTACTCTTACGTGTAATTGAAGGTTGATAAATTACACTCAGCAATTACTGATGTAGTAATAATAATGCATTTGTGTTGTGTACCGAAAGATACCCATTTTTCCAGGAAGGAAAATATCATGATTTTTATGTATGATAATAATATACGGTTATAGAGTCAGCTGCTGACTTCGGTAGTTATTCGTTTTGTTGAATCAGTTCAGTGATATACTTTGTGATACACTTTCTTCTGGAAGTTGTGGTGAGTGAATTCACTGATATTTCAGTTGAATTTACGGTAGTTTTCCTTCATTTAGAAATTGTCTTTAACCTCGATCAGGGATTTCTACTACTTTTTATTGACTGACAAAACAGACCTTAATAAAGTTAATGATAAGGCATGATCCGACCTCCAACTTACTCGGAGCGAGTGCTAAATTATATGGTTTAACAGAGCCTTGTTTCACCCACGAAAGTTGAAATAAATACACTATTCTATTAGAAATAATTGTTCTGTACTGTTTTACTTGCACATTATTTTTTTACATTTTCATTCTCGTAAATAAATCATAAATATCCTACCCTAGAATTCCTGTATCTTGAACTCAACTCGAAACACCTTTTTCAGAACTTTTTAGGTTTTTTCACAGGGTTTTCCTAACCCCCCTCCTAACAAGAACAACAACAACAAGAACAACAACAACAAATTAGTTTCTAGGCTTACTCCCCGAGTAAGCGAAAATGGACCTGATGATCTTGAGGTATTCGCCTCCGCTGTGGTGGTTGTTTAGGGGAATTTGAATCTGAACATCAACGAGGCACCTTCAGAAAAAATGACATGATCAAAGGGAGAGGGAGAGAGAGAGAGAGAGAGCGGGAGGTGTCAGGCAGGTAACAAATTGCCCCGATGTCATAAGAACTGATGATGTTTGAACGGCGTCCACAATTTCATTTGTCAGGGAATGATTGAAGATTAGATCAAATCTTTGTTAGACAATATTGGTTCCAACCTTCTCTAATGACCCGAAGAAAGCACTGATATAGAAAATGAACAGACAAAAAATAAAAAAAATAAATAAACTAGGACTTCCCTTCGTATCAAAGAACTGCAGGCATATATACCCTACTATGAGATTCAGGGCCTCTGTAACACGGTTTTTTCGCAATAACTTTTTATCTATGCATTTCATAAATATAATGCTTATTCAGAATACATATTATATCAACACATAAATTTTGAGTGTATTCTGTACTACGTAGGTTGAATAAATTTGGTACTTATAATGTAAAAGTGACCTTTTTTGAAGACGGGCCAACTTACTCAGAGAAAAGGTTTCGAACGCACTCGTTACGTAACTTATGACATAATTTCTTCCCTGTTTCTCGATGGATGATTGGCTATACGTAACGAAGGCTAAACCTCTGGCAACAATGACACAAATTTAAATACAAGCAAAGCAGTACACCTTTATGAACTCTGGAACCTCCCCACTGATAATTGTCATAATGAACAAACCAACAAAATATGTTAATAAATACAAAAACACTTCGATTATTAGTCTAATTCCCAAAATAAGTTTCCAAAGAAATTACAGTCTACTTTATAGGTCACAATCAGATTGACAAGATGTAGGGAATAGTTGGTAATTACCAAAAACATTGTAGACAAGCTTGATTTGATAACTGTTATATCCTATGTCAAGCAATTTTATTTATTGGCTATCTACCTATTTACTGAAAAAAAATAGCCGGTACCGTATATTGGCTTTAAACCTTCACCAATAATTATCGTCAGAATGGTGACTTCATGAGGCTCCACCCACTTTCGCCTCGTTATAATTCAGGATAACACTGAAGGCTACCATGGCCATTGTTGGATTAGAAAATTTAACTTCTGGCTATAAAAACTAATTTCTCGAGTAGTTGTAAGAAGTGCTAAATGATCCTCAAGGATCCCAGCAGTTGGTCTCAACGTTTAATTCATGTATATTACTGCTATACTGTTGCGGCGCTACTGCTAAAGTAGTATTACTACGCTAGCACTGATACCCCATCCACATCTATGTATCGTTCCGCCATTCATAAAGTCTTTGGGTTTCAGAGCCGATGGCATTTCTGTCTGTTGGATGGGCGGGGCAAAATTTAGTCAAGAGGTGTTTGTTTACCTTGCTTACGTAATGAATGTTTTTCGACTCTTGGCTCGTAATCATTGGCCGTGGCGTCGGCTAGTTCATTTTTACTCTATAAAAATCAAAACCATCGGGTTTAGGTTATTGATAATGCTGACAAAATTTGTGTGTGGTTGTAAAATATACATATGTCAACTTTCAGCTACATCCGATGCTTTGACAAGGAGCAAAGTCCAAAAAACCGTGTTACAGAGACCCTGAATCTCATAGTAGTGGTATTACCCTAAGATCTGCTGAAGTCGCTGATATACTTTTAGGCAATAGAGCCTCAAAGTGAAATATTTTTTGTTGAAGTTTCAAATCTGTTTATGCACGCCGAGATGGATGAAACTATCGGTATGCTCTGCAACATATAATGCAGATCCGAACTTAAAATGATCTTAAATAAGAATCTCTGCGCATTTACGTTCCTGTATAAGGGTACGTCATTGGGTATTCACATTTATGCATATTTGTGAACCCAAAAAATAGACAGACGCTCGTTTTATTTTTTACTTATGTTATAAAGTAATGTATCCAAAGACTTTCTTATCTCATACTATGAAGCTTTCTATTCCCTTAATTTTTTCCCCCAATTTAACAGGATGTAAATTGAAACTTATTATAGGCAGCGAGTTCACAAATGGTTTCTTTGCGTCAAACACAAAACTATGAACTATTTTACCCCAAAGTCGATCATTCAAAAGAATCACATACACATTTGGTAACCTAAGCCGCCGAAGGAAATTGCACGCGAGTATTGATTTCCGTTCATTCATACTGTTACTTTCAATAGTCAGCTATAGATTATTTTATCTTGCATCCCACGTCTAGAGATGAATTTATCTTGCCATCCACTTCTTGCATAATTTACATAAAACTGGTGACGTTGACCTCGAAGGAAAATTGCAAGCGAGGATTAATTTCCATTCATTCATACTGTAACGTTTAACATTTTTTGTCTTGTTTTGTATGTTAGATACTTTGCCTTC
>NC_061108.1:17432111-17437111 GCF_015104395.2 Macrobrachium nipponense | reverse complement strand
TAAAATAGCGACGGAGAGACGTTGATAAATAACTGCTTCCCATCTTCAGTCTTGTGTAAATAGTCTTTTGCATAAGTTAATCATGAATCGTATATCTCCCAGTGAAACGCTAATCTCTGCGCATTTGGACCTCCGAGTTAAAGGCCGTCGGGGGGGGGGGGGGGGTTGGTGGGTGGGTGCTTGGGAGGGAGGAGGGCAGAGGGCCGAGTGTCAGGGATTGCAGGGGATGGGGGGAGTGTCAGTCGTCCAAGGGATAGGGGCTGAGTGGCAGGGGGGGTCCAGGAGATGTGGAAGGGGAATGTCAGGAGTTCAGGGGATTGGAAGGGGACCTTCAGGGGTTCAGGGGATTGGAAGGCGAGCTTCAGGGGTTCAGGGAATAGGACGGTGAGTTCCAGGGATCCAAGGGATGGGGGAGAGTGCCAGGTATCCAGGGGATAGGGGGAGTGTCAGGGGTCAGGGGGATGGGAGAAATATCAGGGGTCCAGGTGATGTGCGGGTGTCAGGGGTCAGGGGATTGTGGAGGGGAGCTTCAGGGATCCAGGAGATTTGAGGGTGGGGTCAGTTAGGGGTCCAGGGACTGATGTGTGTCAGGGTTCCAGGAGATGGGGGAGGGGAGCTTCATCGGTCCAGGGGAAGGGGGACTCTCAGGGGTCCAGGGAATGGGGCAGATTGTCAGGGGTCCTAAGGGTGGTGGGTGTCAGGGCTCCAGGGGATGAGGGAGAGTGTCAGGGATCCATTGAGTAGGTGGGAGTTTCAGGAGTCCGGGGGAAGGGGGTGTGTGTATCAGGGGTCTATGGAGTGAGGGGGGGATTGTTAGGGATTCAGGGGGTGGTGGGGGAGGGGTGTCAGGGGTTAGAGTGATGGGTCAAGCCACATTGCATCGTCATTTGCGAATAAATCTTATTGAAGTTGGACACTCAAGGTGCTCGAGTGGTCTAGATAAGGCGGCGCTTGTTTTGTCTAGTAATCTATATACAATAAAAAGCAGTTTCTAGAGTTCGGGATGATAAGGCTGAAGAGAATAAGGAAGGTTAGAAGAGAGATGGATTTCACTTGCGTTATTGTACAGTTTTTTTTTTTTTTTTTAATCGTTAAATCAAAGGATGACATCTAAAATCTTTGAAGCCACAGAATGACATTTTAAAATCTAAACCAAATTATGACATTTTCAGGCTTTAAAACTTCAAGACTAAAACTTTTAAATCTCGAGGCTTTAAAACTAAAGGATGCTATTTATAAGCTTTAAAAACGCTCCGGACGCCATTTAAAAACTTTAAAACCAACCAGTGACATGTAACCACTTTAAACCAAAAGGATAACATTTAAAGCCTTCAAGATTAAATAATGACATTTAAAACTATGAACACAAAGGAACATTTAAAACTTTGAAATCAAAGGGTGACATGTGAAACTGCTAATGATAAGACACATTACCAAAGATGTGTTTGTGTCCAGTAACAATATTTATTCCCTTTTTTTGCCTTTTCCCCTTTTGATAAAAATAACCAAAAGTGTAGCATAAATTTGACAAGGTATCTTATGCTATCTTTTGATATGTAGCAAATGTGATGAAAAGTACATGATATGAGAAAAAATTCAATCAGCAACATTCCTACTTAATTAAAATTATGTACTCCTTAACATTGTTTTTTTACATTTACCAAATGTTGTGAGTGAATGAAATATACTAATTCCGTCCATCACGTTATTCAACAAATCGTTACTAATAAATTCAAGAAATATTTCCTCAAGTCTGCAATCATAAAAACGCGTATGACAACGAATTTAAAATTGTATGTAATCCATTTAACAATCTTCGAATGTCTATTGGTATCTATGAAGAATATCTTTAGTTCCATTACCCATTTATACATTAACCCATTCATCAGCTTAAACTCGCCTTCGTCTTTCATGTTGTAATGATTTATGGACTCGTCTTCCTCTAAGTCTTTGAGGTCTCGTTCGTCCACGTTTGAAGTGTGCTTTTATCTATCTGTTATATATTTATATATATATATATATATATATATATATCTTTATATATATAATTAATATATAATATATTAATATATATATATATAATATATATATATATATATAGATATATATATATATATATATATATATATATATATATATATTCATATATATATATATATGTATATATATTATACACGTACATAAAAGTTCATCTATTTTTTATTTGTTTTGTTTGGATACTCCATTATTTTTTGTTTGTTTGTTTGACAGTGTTTTCATATGTGCAATATTGCCTATTCTAATGTTTTGGCCTTCATATATTTTCTGTTTTGATATTACATAATTAATGTTAATATCAGTTTCATACTTTCAGTTTATTACTTTTCAAATTCCCGATCTCTCAATTCAATCATTCAATACCACACCTGCAAGTTCTTGCATTTTGCAGAAAACATAACCGAAAATAAACTTCCCTATTTTGAATATATTAAATTTATACAAATTTTCATTAAGGTCTGGAAATTCGTAAGTGTTCATGTGTTCATTCAGGAGGTGAACTTATTTTATGATATTAAAAAGAGACCTATCAGATATATGCCTATTTTTTAAACTAAGGACAATTCTATCGTATTTTCCACTGCCATTTGAAGAATGACAGAAAAATGATTTGGTTCCTAATGCAACTAGGCTTGATCTGACCTCCAGCTTACTCTTGGTGCGTGTTAAAATCTACGGTCAAATACAGCGTTGTTTCACCAACGAAAATTGAAATAGATAAACTATATTTTATTAGAAATAATTGTTCTGCACTGTTTAACATGCACATTATTTTTTTTTACATTTCCATTCAAATAAATAAATCATAAATAACCTATCCTAAAATTCCTGTATCTTTTACTCAGCACGAAACACCTTTTTCAGATCCTTTAGGCTTTACCATAGACCTTTCCCTCCCACCCCAAAATAAGAAAAGCAAGAACAACAACAACAACAAATTAGTTTGTTGGCTTATTTAGCTAATGGAGATGTGGTGGCCTCTTCATGAGGCAAAGAAAAAAAACAAAGCTGGAACTAATATACTGAAGCCTTAATGCGAATATATCGAACACATGCGTGTAAATTCACTGTGAAAGTATGTAATACATATTTACCTAGAGTGCATTCATATGTAATTATGAATATGCGCGCACGCATAGGTATGCACACATGAGTTTGCTTAATCTATGTTCGCCAGCAAACTTACTTTACTTTCGTAAAGTTAGTTCTGATTTGCAAGTTGTGATTTTCCCTTGATCGTAAAATACTTTTGAAGTTTATTATATATATATATATATATATATATATATATATATATATATATATATATATATATATATATATATATATATATATATAATATATATATATATATATATTTACATATATCTTCTCTCTCTCTCTCTCTCTCTCTCTCTCTCTCTCATCGGCGCCTTGATCCTCGGGACCACCCAGAGGGTCCCACTTGATCCTGGAGTGATCCTTCGAAGCAGCGCCTCTACCGCAGTACTATAAACAATGTTACTGATCCTTGACCGCCGCTCTCTGTCGCTCCTCTGAAGGCCCTGTCACTTGGTCGGGGCTTTGAGGTCCTTAGTTCCTCCTCCTCCTCCTCCTCCTCCTCCTCCTCCTCCTCCTCTTCGCTTTCTTGAGTTTGTGATGAAAAAGACTTTTATATTTTAATTTTTTTATTATGTCATTTTTTTATAATGTGCTTTTTGTCTTGTTTATCATTGACTAACTCTTGTTAAACTTGTATTATTGCATAAATGTAATGGAAAATCTTCCCAGAATTATAATTAGATGCTTCCATTATAAAGGTCATATGTAGTGAACTCGAACACTATAATAATCCGTTGTATTCTAGATCATGTTTAGCGTAGCATACTGGATTTTAAACACCGAGCACATCTCTCTCTCTCTCTCTCTCTCTCTCTCTCTCTCTCTCTCTCTCTCTCTCTCTCTCTCTCTCCACTTCCCTACATTTCGACAGACAATTATGACTGATTATTACCTTAAGAAAAACTACTAATTCTTTGTTATTCCTCGTAAAAGAAAGAACATACCACTTTATATTCAAGTCACAATTTATTATTTATGTATATTATTTTCGTTTTTCACGCCGCCCTTCCTCTTCCTCTACATAACACCCCCATCCTTTCCAACCGCCCCCCCTTCAAATTTCGTAAACTTACATCATGAAGGCACTCGCTAAAGAGAATCTAATATCATGAAGACACTCGCCAAATAGAATCTATTTTCCGCTACCGGGTAAACGCGAAAATCCCTAGGCAGGCCTTTGCTGCTACCGCAGGTATCTGCTCCTGCCGGGGCTGTCCACCATGGAAAGCATGAGAGTGACACTTCTCTCTCTCTCTCTCTTTATACCTTATTTGAATATGCAAATGACCCCAAGTTGATGTCAGCCTCGTCTAGCCTTCTCCCGAGAGGTAAGTACGCTCCAGTGACTGTTTAATCTGCTAACTCACTGCACGTTGCGTACACACGAATACACACATGTACATAGACACACACACACACGAGAGCGACGCCAGGGAGATGGCCGGATCTTCTAATAGGTCGGCAAACGCTTACCGTGTGATGCTTTGGACCCCAGCCCCTTCCTGACTCATTTTCCGGGTCATTTATCTCAGTTTGGCTTTTTTTTCTCTTTTTTTTTCTTTTTTGTGCTGAGTGGTCTGCTCATTCGCTTCGCTAGACGAGTAGATATTTGATTGTTGTTATTAAGGGATATTTTTTTTTTAATTTTTATTTAATTTTAATTTTTTTTAATGCTGGTTATTCTGCTCTGTAGATGTTTAGGGCTCCTTGTGAATAATAATAATAATAATAATAATAATAATAATAATAATAATAATAGATGACTGCCTGTGCGCTGTCGACACGTTAGAGGAAATAAACCTAGGACAACTGAAATCTTTATATGTCCTTAGGAAACCTGATACACCAGCTACATGCTGGTG
>NC_061108.1:17399611-17427111 GCF_015104395.2 Macrobrachium nipponense | reverse complement strand
TTTTACTGTACCTCCTTGCATATCCCGTTCCTTCCATCTTAATGCTCCACCCTCTGCTAACAATTGATTCATAGTTTAACTGCGAGGTTTTCCTCCTGTTAAACTCTGTTTCAGCGCTGAATGACCTCGTAGGTCCCAGTGCTTGGCTTTTTGCCTATATTCTACATTCAGTTCAACTCTACTAAAATTGATTAGGTTTCATTTATTCGTTATCTATTATCAAATATTTCTACTTCCACTTGTCGGGTTTTCTTTCTCCAGGTGACACGGTTTAGACTTCAGGGTTTGTTGTCAGAGAAGGAGTTCATATTAGACCTCATTTCATTTTGATTGATTCTTTTTTATCCAAATATTTAAGTTTGAATTTTGAAAGGTCTTTCCTTCCTCGGGGATTTTGAATTCTTCTCACACATCACAGCACAGTAGTTCTGTTTATAGTCTTTAGTAGTTCTTTTTATTTGTCTCTAGAAGTTTTATTCATTTATTCCTAGTTCTGTATATTTATCTGTAGCATTTCTATTTATTTACTTTTAGTGGTTCTATCTATTTATCTCTAGTAGTTATATTAATTATTCCTACTTCTATTTATTTATCTCCGGTAGTTTTATTTATTCATCTCTAATAGTTCTATTTGTTTATTTTGGTTGTTCTCTTTATTCTTTATTTATCTCTAGAACATCTTATTTATTTATCTTTATAAGTTTTACCTGGTAGCTCTATTTATTCATTTCTAGTAATTCTGTTTATTATTTTCTAGTAAATTATTTATTTCTAGTAGTTCTATTAATTTATCTCTAATAGATCTATTTACTCAGCTCCAGTAGTTCTATTTATTTATTTCTAGAAGTTCTATTTATTTATTTTTATTTATCTATTTATTTCTAGTTGTTTTATTTATTTTATTTTTATTTATTTATTCATTTCTAGTAGTTCTATTTATTTTTTTTTATTTATCTTTTGTAGTTCTATATATTTATTTTTAGTATTTCTATTTATTTGTCATAGGAAGTTATATTGATTTAATTCTAGTAGTTCTGTTTATTTATCTCCAGAAGTTCTCTTCATCTATCTCTAGCAGTTCTATTTATTTATCTGTAGTAATACTATCTATTTGTCTCTAGAAATTCTATTGATTTATCACTAGTACTTTTATTTATTTATTCATGTAGTTTAGTAATTTATTTCTTGTGGTTCTCTAGTAGTCTTATTTTTTCATGTCTAGAAGTTCTATTTCTTCGTTTCTAGAAGTTCTGTATATTCATAACTAGTAGTTATATTTATTCATTCTAGAATTTCTATGTATTTATCTCTATTAGCTCTATTTTTTCATTTCTAGTACTTTTATTTATTCATTTCTAGAAGATCTACTTATTCATCTCCAGAAGTTCTATTTATTTATTTCTAGTAGTCCTATTTATTCATTTCTAGTAATTCTGTTTATTTATTTGTAGTAATTTATTTATTTCTAATAGTTCTATTAATTTATCTCTATTAGATGTATTTATTGATCTCTAGTATTTCTATTTATTTATTTTTAGTATTTCTATTTATTTCTCTAGTAGTTGTACTCATCTTTCTCTAGTAGTTCTATTTATTTATTTATTTATAGAAGTTTATTTAGTTATCTCTAGAAGTTCTATTTCTTTATCTCTAGTAGGCTTATTTATTCATTTCTAGAATTTCTATTGATATATCTCTAGAAGCTCTATTTATTTATTTCTAGTAGTCCTATTTATTCATTTCTAGAAGTTCTATTTATTTATTCCCAGTAGTTCTATTTATTTATCTCTATGTTTCGTATTTTGCATAAATCATAATTAATAAGCGCCTGATTTTACTTCCACCGAAGAGATGTCACTCAAGTTAAACATAAAAAAAAAAAATTGTCGAGAATTTTACTCGACCTTTGACATCACCACTATTAACTTCTGGTCTTGAAGTCCTGTGATATATTTACAAAGATGAGACCACAGTAATTCACTTATATATTCTCTCGGAACCCCGATGTCATTCGATATCGTATCGGGCTTAATCCAACACCCCTTTTATTCCTTTTACTGTACCTCCGTTCATATTCGCTTTCTTCCATCTTACTCTCCCCCCCTTCTAACAATTGATTCATAGTGCAACTGCCAGGTTTTCCTCCTGTTGCTCCTTTCAAACCTTTCTGCTGTTATTTTCATTTCAGCGATGAATTATCTCGTAAGTCCCAGGGCTTGGCCTTTAGCCCCGCCCCCCCCAAAATACTATTCCTAGACATCTTGAGATAATAAACAAATAGGCATTCTTTCCTCAGATCAGTTAACGCCATTTCACGGCTAGGCAACCAAACCCATTTAAGTCAGTTTATTTATTAAGTTGTTAATTTATTTTTTGTTTTCTTCTCTAATACGTTATCTCTTCTTCCTGTATTTCTTATTACTCTCTGTTACTACTTTCAAGTGAACCCCATATTCGTGGAGCTTAAATTACAAGTCAGTGGTCCCTTTGGCCTTGTTCCTTATGAATAGGGTTCATCTTCTGAATAATAATAATAATAATAATGATATAATAATAATAATAATAATAATAATAATAATAATAATAATAATAATAATAATAATAACCAGCTCTTGAATCTTGATGTTATAAAAATGACAATTTAAATGAATCTATAAACAATAGATAATATGTCTAACAGCGAAACAGTGAAAGAACTTAGTGGATTAGTATGATAATAAAATATAGTCAGAGTCTTAAAATAGAGCATCTCTTCTTCACAGTCAGCAACAGATCGCTTTTGCACACAGTAATTCTTATAAGAAAGCAGTATGCTTTTTTTTTGTATTTTTTTGCTATAGGCAAGTAATTATATATATATATATATGTATATAGATATATATTATTTATATATATATATATATATATATATATATATATATATATATATGAATTTTGATCCCATCACCGTGATTCCTATACATTTTGGCCTGGTCGGTTTAGGCGTCACTGAAGTCCTGACTTCTCCTCTGTGCGCTGGTTCGAATCCACGATAGGACGAAATTATCCACTAAAAAATTCCCCTTCGGTTAACATACGAAAATATATTAATGCCTAGGTAGAGCGATTTGGATATTGAAGGACGTTTGTAGCTTAATGAATATATATATATATAGATATATATATATATATATATATATATATATATATATATATATATATATATATATACATATATATATATATATATATATATATATATATATATATATATATATATATATATATATATATATATATATATATATATTATAGAATTTATCCTGAAGAATATGATGCAACGCTATATTTGTGCTGTAAATGCCAGATCATTAAAAGCATAACTTCAGTATACTTGCACCAGTGAAATAGAAATGGTTACTCTAAAAATATTTAAACACAAACAGGAACGTGAGGCTGACAGAAGGACGGACAGACAGACCAAGGGGGGGAAAAAAGGCGGGGGGGGGGGGGGGCGGTGAAGAAGGGTTTGGAAAGAGAAATTAATTTCTTATGTTTCTTAGGCAACAGATCAGTTTCTCTCTGAGATCAACCCAATTTCATATCTGCTTCAACATGATCATCCTTTTTAGACGCGAGAGACGTAATTTGTGGATTAAAGCTTGATATGTTTATGCTACCGATCGCAGTGCGGGAATTTGTTTATTATGACAATAAATTTGTTTATTTTCATCGCATCGGCAGCAGAATATTATTTCGAAACGCGATAATGTAGTATATGAAAATTCGAAGTAATTCATTTTATTATCTACCCTGGCTGGCGCAGTGAAAAGGGCCCGAAGGCGGTATATTTTTATATACGCTGTACTGTATGTTTACAAAAAAAAAGAGGGGGAGAGAGAGAAAAAAAGACATCCGAGTGTTACACATCAGCGGCTTTACTTGTTTTTTACCTTGACATCAGCTCGCCCACCTCAGATTACAGCGCTAATTGCTGACTTACACATGTCTCGCCATGTGGGTCTCTCCGGTCCTCAAAGACTCGAACCTAATCTCTTCCTTTTCATTCCTGGTCGAAAAATGTAAACAGAGGCTATTCTTAGGCTGGTCTATCCTATATCTGCTCTCGGGTGCAGAATTTCTTCGCCGTAGGATAAGAATCTTGTGCATTCTGCGCTATCGCATTAATTATAGTAAGACATTATTGGCTTGGAGGAGTTAATTGCTGAATATAACTGGGTCATGATTCTGTTTAGTCTCTTATTGTGAAAATGTAGATTTATATCTTCTATGAGGTAAGGACAAATCTTTACCAAGTCTTAATAAACATTTTAACCAATTAATTGGTATAGAATTTATTCCAGAATTTCGTTAGGGAAGTAACGTGCTCCATTTAAATCAGGTAATGTCTTTGTATAAGACGGAAAAGAAATGTATTTTTAAAATACACATACCAATTTGTTTTTGTGCAATAGCACTGTCGTTATCAATCAGCTATATGTAGGTTTTCATTTTTTTTTCTCTTCTCTTATTACTTCTTCATCAATGTATGGCTTACACACAAACACACACACTCAACCATATATATATATATATATATATATATATATATATGTTATATTATATTATATATATATATTCATATTATAGTATATATATATACATATATATAATATATATATATTTAATTATATATATATATATATATATATATAATATATATATATATATATATGAGAGAGAGAGAGAGAGAGAGAGAGGTATGTATGCATGTATTATACTTAGAGCCGGAAGTACAGACGCAGCAATATAAAAGAAGCCTCAACCTTCATAATTACTCCATTACTCACGAAGTAAGTTAAGCCGTTAATATATTTACTTATCATTAATTCAGTGCCATTACTTGCTTTCTTGCGATGAATATCTTTGAAAGGTCAGCTCTTTAAAAGAAAATTTGTCGTGACCTCACATAAAAGTATTGCCATAATGAGTATTTTCATATTACCTAAGTTAATTTAAAATCTACTTTTGAGAATCCTAGATAAATTCGTATACCGGACAATTACGTAACATTCGATGATATATGCTCATTGTACAATTCTTGTGTTTTTTATAATTTTCTTAAATTTTTAGCTATTAATTAATTTATTAATTATTTTTTTTTAACTTTTTCCAACAAGCGATCTCTTTTTGCAGTCTTTCCCTTCACCTTCTGTAACTTTATTCTAATGGACACCGAATTCTTTGGCAGGTTGAAGTTCAAGGCAGTGGGGGGCTTTTTGCATGTGAATAGGGTTCATCTTCGGAATAATAATAATAATAATAATTGATAATAAAAATAATAATAATAAGAAGAACAAGAACAAGAACAATAAGCAGCAAAACATAAACATATTATTTATAAACTTGTACATTAATACGAATGAGCAATGAGCATCGTTTTGTGAATTTTTTTGTGGTATACAAAAGTAAAAAATTTTTTTTATCGTGTTCGTCTCTGTGAACAAACGCCAGTCATAATATTATCAATTCTGAAGAAGAAGCCGAAGAGGAGGAGGAGGAGGAGGAGGAGGAGGAGGAGGAGGAGGAGGAGGAGGAGGAGGATAATATACAAAAGTAAACAATTTTTTTAAAATCGTGTTCGTCTTTGTGAACAAACGCCAGTCATAAAATTATCAATTCTGAAGAAGAAGAAGAAAAAGAAGAAGAAGAAAGAGAAGAAGACATTGACGATATTCCCACACACTCAGAGCCATAATCTCACAGCATGAAAGATCTCTTTCCGCACGTAGTATATAAATGAAAGTCGCCAGTATGAAACGCCCAATTGTGGGATGACCTAAATAAACAAGAAAGTGTAAACCCAGCCACATTCTCAGCTGCCAAGTGACTACACTCACACTCGCACACTTCATTAGCAAACGGACTTTTTAGCATTATGTCAAACACACTCTCAATTTTTTTTGTATATATTAATTTTTGTCCCCTTTATTTAATCAGCATTAATCACGTCCATAAAATGGACCTTTCTTTATCTCCATTTGAAGTAGGGGGAATTATAGGTGTATTTAGTTTTGTTTTTATCGGCAGTACACAGTAAAAAATATGGATGATTTAAGAGAGAGGATTTAATGGGCCGAGATAGGCTGATCCCGGGCTGGATGACGGCGGGTTTATCAACTGGAGGTGGTCATTGTCAAACAGTTACACATAGAGAAAAGAATACTGATACCGCGTATTCCCATATAGAAGACATTTCGGCTTATTTTTTTTAAAGATCGAAATCTCTGAAACTTATCAGGAAATAATTTTATTAGTGACTTTATCATTCCGAGGTATTGGTGCCATTATTTTCTATTACTGGCTGTTTTATATCTTTCATAGGAGAAACAAATTCACAGTTATGTAACTGTACAAACATACTGAAAAATAAAACTATACGGAGATTGACCTTTGGAATCGTACGGATTCTCTATATCGTTTTATTTTTTAACATATATTTGTACAGCTACCTAACCATGGATTTGTTTTTCCATTTTAAGTGTCATTCTACTGTGAGATTTTTGATCTTTCATTATTGTTGTTTGCCAGTAGGGATTTAGTGCAGTCAGTGTACTTCACGTGGTACACTGTGGGCATTTTAAAGTGTGTTTGTAGCGTCCCTTGGTCTCGTAACTGCACCTTCTTTTTAGCCTCTCACTTTACCTCCATTACCGCTTCCTTTCTTGCTGTCCAACCTCTCTGTTACCTCTTAGTGCATTGGGGTTACTTCCTCATTGATGACCACATAATAATACTTCATTTCCTACATCTATCTATCTTGCTATCCAACTTCTCCAACTTCCTCTTTCCACCGTCTTAAGCGCTGAATGGCTTCAATGTCCCAGAGCTTGGCCTGACAGACTCAAGTTTCATAAATCAAGTTAGACCATTATTATTCTTCACCTTCATTTATTTACTTTTTTTAAATACACATGTTAAAGCTAAAGGTAGAGCGGTTTTGTTTGAAGTGTCAGACGAGAATAGATGAGATTTAGTCGTCAAAATGAAACTGTATTTTATTGTCTTGTGTTTAAGCTCATATGCAAACAATGAGTATCAAGGTGCTCAATTGTTCTCCGGGTTAGTTTTAGTTTTCTATAAAAGAAAACTATTGCGACGGCTTTTTCTGTTTGCTCTCAGATCTTAAAAACTACTGCGGCTAGAGGGCTGCAAATTGGTACGTTGATCGTGCACCCTGCAATCATCAAGCATACCAAATTGCTGCCCTCTAACTTCAATAGTTTGTATTTTACTTAAAGTTGAATTTATCCATAATCGTGTCTGACAGCGATGTATGACAGGCCACACCGTGCAGTGGTGAAAGTTTCATGGGCCGCGGCTCATACAGCATTACACCGAGACCACCGGAAGATAGGTCTATTTTCGGTGGCCTTGACCATACGCTGTAAAGAAAACTCGATTGCGCCGAAGAAACTTCGGCGCATTTTTTACTTGTTTCTATTTTTCCCGTCTTTTTGTATTTTGTGAATTTACTAAGCAGTCAGCTTCGTTTTCAATTGGTTCGTAGCCACGTAAAAACATCCAATCCTTCGGACCAGCCCTTGGAGAGCTGTTAGTCAGCTCAGTGGTCTGGTTAAACTAAGATGTAGGCCTTCGGCCCCTAGCTGCATCCACGTTTCAGCCTTTTACTTTACCTCCATTCCGGTTCCCTTTCTTTATTCTTGCTGTCCAACGCCTTTTTACCGGGGCACTTTTGGCCATTAACCATTAAAGCTCTCCCACCCCTCCAAACCAACAAAGTGCTTAACTTGACAGCCTAAATTTCATAAATCAGTTCAAATCCTCTTAAGTTCTTCTAGAAGCAAAGCCATCTTTCGTTTATAAGTATAGTATTCAACGAGTTAATGGTTCTCTGTCAAGAAATCGTCCGAGGAATAACCACGAAGTAATTATGCGTCAAGTGAAAATGACTCGCTTTGAACAGAGAAAAAAGAACGTCAAGAAATTTTGACGTATGCCTTATATATTACGAATGATGTTGGCTCTGCATTCTCCAGTAACTATTAAAGAATACCGCGTAGGTTTTTGCCGGTGAATTCTGTTTAATTCGAAAGGCAAACAACTATGATTATTATGATAATTCACAAAAAGTGCCAGAACTTAGGAGATAGCGCAGGATAACTTGATGTTAATCCAGAGATGTCCGCAGTCAGTAGATTTAAGTGTTAGTGTACAGTCACTGAGAAACCAGTTACAATAAATTCTAATGTTGCATATGCCTCATCTGTGTTTATATACTTTCCATAACCAGCGGTGTAAATAGCAACTTGTTTGGTTGGCTTAGCACCATCTCAGTCTCTTGGAAGAAGTTTCTTTTTTTTTTTCAATATTTTTCTCTTTCCTGGAAAATTCAATTTGGAGCAAATTATACACGAAAGCATAATTTACACATTGAGTGGCACACCGTGAATCCTCTAAAAGATGCTAGGTCTATGATGTTGGCAATTCCCGCTCGTTTTCTATTTTCTTTACAGCATTAGCATTGATTTGGTAACCTTAAATACAAAATGTTTTATAATTCATTTCCCCAGTAAGGGGGTATTGTCGTCAGTGCACCTCATACGGTTCACTTTAAGTATTACTTAAGGTTCTTAGCACCGTCCCTACGGCCCCTAGCTGTAACCTCTTTCGTTCTTTTCACTGTACCTCCGTTCATATTCTTTCTTCCTTCTTACTGTCCACCCTCTGCTAACAATTGATTCATAGTGCAACTGCTTTAAGGTTTTCCTCCTGTTACACCTTTCAAACCCTTTTACTACTGTCATTGTTTCAGCGCTGAATGACCTCGTAGGTCCGAGCGCTTGGCCTGTGGCCTAAACTCTGTAGTCTGTTCTATAAATTAATTTCTGTTTCTCACCAGTGAATAATTCATTGCATAAGTTATTCACTGTAACATGCCACGACGTCAGATGGAGCCCAAGGATTCTGTTATTCATTTTCTTGTTTAATTCACCTTTGTCATTCATTTCAAGGGAAAATGACGAGTCATGGCAATATACATTTTGACGCTAATTATCCGCAGAAACACAAAGTGAGTGGGTAAAGGAAAAGGAATTCTTTCGAGTTTTTGGAACCGTGTGTTTACCATATTTTGATTTTCATATTCATATGCGGCTTTTTCTCCGATTATGCAGCGTATTCAATCATCGGTAAACAAGGGACTCTTTGATCATGTAAATGTGAATGTAAATGAAGCGAAGGAAGTGTGTAAACTCCGTATGAATTTTAAATAGATGTTACTTAACTCTCTCTCTCCTCTCTCTCTCTCTCTCTCTCTCTCTCTCTCTCTCTCTTTATCGTTTAATAATTCTCGTTTTTCGTTGGACAGTTTCAGCATTTCTCAGTCTTTCGGTTTAAATAGTTCCTAACTTCTAGAACGTATTATTTAATTTCTTATATGCTTACTTTTTCAACACAGTAGAAATTATTTTTAGGAGGTTTTCCTTTAACAAAAGAAAGTCTGGTTCACCTTGAAAGATAAAAAGAAATATGTTTATATACAAATGAGAATTCGTTTCTTACGAAGCCTTTCATTCTGTCATTCATAAATTTGCCACTACTCTCGTTTGTGTATCGCTGTCAACAGCCATTGAAACCCTCCCCCCACTATCCCTGGTACACACAAGCCCCCTACCCCCTCACTATCTCGCACACAAACCCCACCCCCCCCCCACCCCCCCCCCCCATTTCCGCCTTCACCAGGTATCCACCCTCCCTCCCCTTCCCCTCACAAAGAAGTCCCTAGCCATCAACCCAAAGTCCGGTCGATATCATCTCGAAATGAAATATTCAAGAGAAACTTTCCACTAATTGTGTATATATATATATAATATATATATATATATATATATATATATATATATATACATTTATATGTGTGTGTGTGTGTACACATACCATTGGCATGACCAGACAATTTTATTCAATTATTTCACAATAAGATTTTTAAAAATTTTGGCTCTTAATTCTGAAAGGGGTAGGAGAAAATGGGATGATTAGAGAACTCCAAGGTCGTCATTTGGAAATTAAGGAGAGAGAAAACAGAAGTCTCTCTTTTTTTCTGACACCAAAAAAGGCCACATACAACTTATATATAACGTCACTGAAATCCTCGTTCGAACTCACGAGAGGACGAAATTATTATCAAGTAAGAAATTCCCCTTCGGTTTACATGTATGCAAACAAATATATTATTCCGAGGTAGAGCGAATTAGATATTAAAGAACATTTGTAGCTCGAATAATATATATATATATATATATATATATATATATATATTTATATTATATATATATATATATTATATATATATAAGCGAATATCCACGGGAAATAATAGTCAGGAATCCAAGCGCTTTCGTCTTTATTCAGACATCGTCAAGGAGCTCCTTGACGATGTCTGAATAAAGACGAAAGCGCTTGGATTCCTGACTATTATTTCCCGTGGTATTCGCTTATTTATGAAGTCACGTGCATCTACTGTGATTTTTTAAGCATATATATATATATATATTTACATACATATGTACATACACATTTTGTATAACTGAATCACGAAAATTTTGGAACGTGAGGAATATATAAATAAAGGCAAAAACCACGAATGAAAGTGAATCGGAGAAGGACTGCAAGGCCTTTCGACTCAATGTCCTTTACTTAGGAGACTGCTAAGTAAAGGACATTTAGTCGAAAGGCCTCGCAGGACTCCTTCTTTTAACTTTCCTTTGCAGCTTTTGCCTTTATTTACACATATGCATATGTATATACATATATGAATATATTAAATTATGGATACTGCAATGCACGTTCTTTGTTTGTCTCTTTAAAACCACGACTTAGTTGAAGATATACCGTATGTGTGTGTGGTTTTTTATTGATATTTTTATATATGCGTGTGCTGTTTTTATTAATACTTATGGTGGAGTGAAATAATGATAAAAATAATGAAATATTAGCAGTTTTTAAAAATATTAAAATATAAGCAGTTTTAGACCTTTTCACAGTCATGTTAGCTTCTATATTTGCATATCTGCACCTATAGTAATAAAAAAAACTATTTAATCGTAAAATGAGATGAAACCAACCGGCGAAAATACCGATCTTTTCTCGCCTCGTGAGGAGAATAAAAAAACAATTATCAAAATCGACAAACGGAAGAAAACGAGAAGTGGCAGCGAGTGAGTGAGAGAGAGCGAATGCTTAGCAGTGTTACATAGCGTCCAGAAACATGGGCAGTCGTCTTATGTTTTAACGGCCGTGTTTACGACAACGCACATACGACCCAGTCGTCGTAAATGACATTCACTCGAACGGAGACCGGCACTGAAACTAATTTTCATTTACAGGTTTATTTTCGAGTCAAGTGTTATTTTGATGCGTTGCTGATGGTCCGGGAAGTCTTTGGAATCGCATCATCAACACGCCATTATTATTATTATTATTATTATTTTTTTATGGTTATCTTATTATTATTATTATTATTATTATTTTATTATTATTATTATTATTATTATAGAAACAACGAAGTTATTAGTATACAGGTCGCTGGGAGGGGATAAGTGGATTGATTCTATTATTATTATTATTATTATTATTATTATTATTATTATTATTATTATTATTATTATTATTATTATTGTTGTTCTTGTTGTAGTTGTTGTTGTTGAACTGACAAAGTCATCTATCAAAATAAAAATAATTGGTTAAAATGCTCTTCTTCTTCTTCTTCTTCTTCTTCTTCTTCTTCTTCTTCTTCTTCTTCTTCTTATTATTATTATTATTATTTATTTATTATATTATTTATTATTATTATTGCTCATAGAAACGTATACAGTTACCAATTGAAATGGCATGAAGGGTTTGCGGGTGTAACCCCATTATTTCATCAACATTTAAAATAATTCCATTTTATTGTACTATACGATTAACAAATATAGAAAGGGCCAAATATGAATAAAATATGAAGATTATTTCTCTTTCTTGATAAATGCAAAACTCTATTATTTCCAGATCAAGAACACCTGAGGTCCTTTTTGATAGGTTTAACTCGATACGAGTTTTTGGCTGAAGGCGCCTTGTGGTGTCAGTGTCTCGATTCGTTAATTATAGATGAAATATACGCATGTATATATACAACTTATATATGAACAAAGTTACAGCCACGAAGAGTGAAACATTGGAGATGCTAAGTACTTTCGTCTTATTACCAAGACATGGTCACATGTATATCTATATGTATATAAGATATATATACATGGGTATATATGTATATATATATATATGTAAGCGAATACCACAGGAAAATGATCATCAGAAATCCAAGCGTTTTCGTCATTCGTTCCTTGACAATGTCTTAGTAAAGACGAAAGCGCTTGGATTTCTGACCATCATTTTCCTTTGGTATTCGCTGATTTGATGATTTTTTTTTAAGCATATATATATGTATGTATGCAAGCTCGATTGCTTGTGAGGCCAGCAAGCATCACAAATATTCGAAAACCTTGCTGCAAAGTAGATTGACTCTTTCACATGACATTCACCATTCTTATCTAGCTCGAGATTTAGTACTAAAAAACAGAAGATATTTATTAAGCGAATTCTTTTTGTCCTCCTCCTCACGTCTCCTCCGCGGCGATCATCTCGCGTCTATTAAAAGGCCGTCATTTCTCTCTCTCTCTCTCTCTCTCTCTCTCTCTCTCTCTCTCTCTCTCTCAGTTTAACGACCCATTTTACCTGTTGATTGCCTCGTTTGACAATTGTAAACGTCCGGATTGAGCGATAGACCACGCAGATTTTCGTGGGGGAGGCTCTCTCTCTCTCTCTCTCTCTCTCTCTCTCTCTCTCTCTCTCTCTCTCTCTCTCTCTCTCTCTCTGTGTGTGTGTGTGTGTGTGTGTGGTGATGAATAGATTGTATGCTTTAAATTGTTAAAATATTCTTCCAATTCTTTCAGAGAGAGAGAGAGAGAGAGAGAGAGAGAGAGAGAGAGAGAGAGAGAGAACACCCTATTCTTGCTCCTTACGGATGTGTGCAATTGAGAAAGATAGAGAGAGAGAGAGAGAGAGAGAGAGAGAGAGAGAGAGAGAGAGAGAAATCTTGTATGAAAGAGAAACATCTAATTCTTGTTCGTTGTTGACGTATGTGTTTGAGAGAGAGAGAGAGAGAGAGAGAGAGAGAGAGAGAGAGAGAGAGAGAGAGAATCAATTGGGTATGAAAGTGAAAGCTCCCTATTCTTGCTCGTTATGGATTTGTGTTAAAAAGAGAGAGAGAGAGAGAGAGAGAGAGAGAGAGAGAGAGAGAGAGAGAGAGAGAGAGAGAGAGAGAGAGAGAGAGCAATTTTTCCATTATTGATCTTTCTTCAAGTTTCAGGGATGATTGTCAGTAGGCCTAGTCACAAAGTGAAATCATCTTTAATTAACGTTAGTGATAATCAGTGAACTACCCTTAAGACCCAATAACCATTAGGATTACGGGCGAACTTTGATGGTAAATGAGAGAGAGAGAGAGAGAGAGAGAGAGAGAGAGAGAGAGAGAGAGAGAGAGAGAGAGAGGTCTGTTTTCACACATTTCAAACATTTGTGTATATTGCAGTTTTAATATGAGCCTAAATATGTGTTTTGTTCACTTTCCCTTTCGATGTTCTAATAGAAAGGTCAAATATTTCTTTCGTAATGAAAGAAGACCAATTATCCACCTAAGAATCATTAATTTTTACATTAAACAGATAACAAAACAATGAAAACAAGATAACGAAATACTGAAACCACACCAAGGTCACACACACACTGTAGCATCAAGCACTCTTCCCTCAAGCAACCGCATCGAAACCAACTTGAGCTAGAAAATAAAAGTGTCACGATTCTGCACAACTAAACGAGCCCATTGTCTTATGAAAGAGACGTTCCATAAATCTCAGAAGGTTAACTTGCAATGCTCCTTTTTTTTATTTATTTATTTTTTCTTATTTGCATATTTTCAAGCGCCGGTTCGGCGATCGCCAAAGGGAGCTGGTGACAGGATCGACAAGAGGGCCGAGAGTAATGGCTTCTGAAGACGCCGCTTTTGTGCCAAGATTCTTTTTTCGAAGTGACGAGACAGCATCAGGCAGCTGGCCGCGTTCCTTTGGTGTGTAGCGACGGGGGGGGGGGGGTGGGGGGGGGGGGGGGGGGGGAAACGGAACCTTCCTTCGCTCGCTGATGAGTTTGAATAATAGAGGCGTCCGCTTGTTAGGTGTGTGGTTTGAGAGTGATCGCATTGTTGCGCTCTCTTGTTTTCTACTCTGGGTTTGAGGGATGAAACAGATAATCACGTCTTATTGCACTGAACACATATTCTCTTCCTGAGTGAGCTAGAGTGGTTTTATTATTGTCAGTTTCGTAATTGCTTTTGCTCTTGTTTTTGTGATAATAATAATAAAGCTGATTTTATTATTATTATTATTATTATTATTATTATTATTATTATTATTCCCGGGGATTTTGTTTCTTACGTTCTTTCCCAGCCACAATGCTCCTCAAGGCAGCGTTTTAAAAAGCTAAAGAAATTAACCTTATAAAAGAATGAGAGCTCAAGTTGTAGTTATAGTCGTCAAACACTAACTGAGACATAACTCCAGTTAATCCCTATATTGGCTTCCCTTTTTGTATGTTTTGTATTAAAAAAAATAGTAAAAATAATATTGCAACTCTTTTTGTAATTTTGAATATAGAGGTAAAGTGTGGAGGAGATAGACTATAGGCACTTTTTTCTGCTTCATTTAATGAATTGATTTTTGGACTTGGATAGAAAGATTAATGTGAATTCTAGACATCATCCCGACGTTGAAAAACGCAATTTTATCAGAGGGATTCTATGTACCATTTCCTTTAGAAATGGTCTTGTTTTAAGTTTTCTGTAAAAGGAAACTCTTAAGAATGACATTTTGTCTGTCCGTCCGCCCTCAGACCTTAAAAACTACTGAGGCTAGAGGGCTGCAAATTCGTATGTTGATCACCCACCTTCCAATCATCAAACGTACGAAATTGCAGCCCTTTAGCCTCAGTAGTTTTTGTTTGGTTTAAGGTTAAAGTTAGCCATAACCATGCCTCTGGCACTGCTATAGGTGCCAACAACACAGGCCGCCACTACGCCTTGACTGAGAGTTTCATGCAGCATTATACGCTGTACATGAAACAATTTTGCTCCGATTCTACAGCGTTTTTTTTTTTTTTTTTTTTTTTTTTTTTTTTTTTTTTTTTTTTACTTGTTTTACTCTTGCCTTCAACCAAATACCTGTGAGAGTTGTACTACTTAAGTAGGCTGCTTAGTTTATGTTAAGTGTTTTCATTTCGACAAGAATTGTTCATTAAGCTCGAGATTATGACACAAAAGAATTGGTGGTCCCTCGTCTCCTGTAATATTTCCATATGAAAACAGCGTCATAACTCCAGACTAGTTATTAGATAATACTGGAAATATGGCTCAAGTTTTAGTATATTGGTCAACGTGTAAGAACGAAATGTTTTACAACACCAGCTGCATGATTAATGCATACATATATTGCTATTTGTTTGTATTTATTCTCATCTAATATAATGAAGATGGCAAAAGTTCTGATTACAGAATCAGATTCTCCTTTGTTTTATTTTTAACTCATTCACAAGATACGGAACAGCAGATGGGAACTTTTTATAATTAAATTTCATCCAATCTCTTTCAAGGTTTTTTAAAATTTTGGCTATTACACTACAGGAAAATTTAATCAGTTCAACGAAACTTCGCCAGTACATACCTAGCGATTAATTTATCCCTGCAACATATCCGTGTTTGCAATCTCTCAGTGAAGTTGGTGTTTTTTTTTATAGACCTTTGGCTTGTCGGAACAAAACCTCTGTCTTTTTTTTCTACGGGATATCACTTAATGGCTACAATATGCAGCTCATCTGAGAAATGTTGCTAATAGAATATACATGCATTTCTTTCCAATATTTGTCGTTAAGTTACTGTAATTTACTAGTGTGTGTATTTAGCTAACAGTGAATGTATGAGCGTGAATACCTGGGCATGCAGGATATATTATGATGTATTTTCGTGACTGAGTATTTTCTTATTAATCTGGTGCTAACAATTCACTATCCACACACTTATGTGAATTATTAGCGCAGAAAAAGCACCATGAAAGCAGATTGCTAACGGAAAAAAAACCGAAATCATTCGGGAATGTGAAAGATTTTCAGATATTTTCTTTTACTTTGCTTAACATTTAGTACATTTTTGCCTCTTATTGTTGTACGTTAATAATAAAGTCAATTATCTCGAAAGGAGGTCTAGGCTGTTTTGATTTAGGTACACATAAGTGTCTAACAACTAGAAGGTAAAAGGGGGAAAAAATCAGAAAAAATCCAAACCTTTTTGCATCAATCAAAGATGTGCCAATAAACTTTTGTTCAAATTCCTTGACTCTACTCGTCTATTAAGCATTTTGCTAATTAATTTAATTTCTATGGGCTTCTGTGTACACCACATTCGTAACAATAGGGGATTATGAGCTGATCTACCACTCACGCAATATGTTTTTTTTAGTGATAATCCTCTCGCTGCCAGGAATAGCACAAAAGTTCCGTCTGTTTATTCTTGCTAGTGGACAACCCAGTCATCCTATAGTCCAGTCATGTACTGAAGATATCCTTCAAACGAGCGAGATAGCGGATTGCAAAAATGTGTTGTTTGCACGCCACAAAAATAAACACAGCAACGCCCCCATATATTATCGTTTTACGTCGTGTAAATATTAACAGCAAGTTTGTTATCGACATAAGAGAGTGATGGAACAGTAGCTATCCCTGAAGAGCAGAAAAAACAAAGTACTAGAAGTTAGATAAATTACTTACACAGTACGTCAACTATAGCAGTTGTCAATTGCATTTCTAGCTAAAATGATCATTTAGTGGCTTTTCCATGGAGAAATCTTACAAAATTTACAGTTTCATTTAATTCCATTTGTTTTTTAAATGTTTTTATTTATCCGTGATGTGCAGTTGGAAAAAGATTCACTTCTTCTCATTGCAGTTACCCTGAAATTAAATCTTCAGAAAATAAAAATATCACAACTGAAATTGTATCTCCAGAAAGTAAAAATATCACAACTATAATTGCATCTTCAGAAAGTAAAAAATATTACAAACTGAAATTGTATCTTCAGAAAGTAAAAGTATCACAAGTGAAATTGTATATCTTCAGAAAGTAAAAATATCACAACTGAAATTGTATCATCAGAAAGTAAAAGTATCACAAACTGAGATTTCCGTTGTCCATTAGAGGACTAATGGGAGACCTGGCATTTGGATAATGATACCAAATGTGAAGAACTTGACCCTTAACTTTCTTCGAAAGCTAAGGATAAAACTAGCGAATAAATGCTTGCTATATGAACGAAAAGAATTCAAACGCTCATCCAGAGTTATGGAAAAATTTGTTATTACCAGAGAGCAGTGCCGTCAGTGCTCCTTAAGCAGTGCACTGTAAGCATTACTTAAGGCTCACCTAAACCTCTTGTAGTTTTGCATATTTTACTGCAAAGTTAGCTGAAATAGTCGGTAAGAGTCTCTCTCCTCTCTCTCTCTCTCTCTCTCTCTCTCTCTCTCTCTCTCTCTGGAAGAGAATTCACTTCTTGAAAGATTTCTTTTCCAATCATTTCGACGGAACTCGTAGAAAGACCGACTGGAAATCTAGACTGGAAGATTACTGGACCGAGTCTCCTTGCTGGAAGACATTGGAAATACGGTGAGAGTAGTTTCCGTTTTTATTTATTTGTATTTTTTTTAATTTGGTGGGGGGATGGACCGAGTCTAGTTTCCTTTTTAGGGGGGGCGGGTGCGGGGGACAGAACGTATATTTATTTATTTATTTTTATATAAATGTCTATTATTTAATTACCTATATAAAGGATTAATTAATTATTGACATTTATTGTGTTTTTGAAGTAGTTTCTGGGTTTTTCTCTGTGAACAGAAATTATATTTATTCTTTATAAATCTATATAATATTCAAGTGATTAATTGATTAATTCATTATTTTATTTCTATATTTATTTCTTTATTTATCTATTTATGAATGTATTTATGTGCATGTTTGACGTTGTTTCTGGATTGAGCTTTTGAACAGAAATTATAAACATTTGTCCTTATAACTCCATATATTATTTGAGTTTTTAATTAATAAATGGGGATATGTTTAGATATGAATGCAGATATTATCTTCCGTTAGTTATATATTACTCAGTTATTATATATTAAGAGATAGGGTCCTCACTGTATTCTAATCAGAGTCAAGTGGATTTTGTACTGCACAGCATTTCGTGTATCCTTGGCAGATATTCTGATGAGTTTCTGCAACAAACTGAATATGCGACAATGGAAACAATACAAGAAGGTAGAAAAAGGACAACTCGAAAGGCAGTACGATTATTTAAAAAGAGAGAAAAAAAACTTCTCTTTTGCTGTTTTCGTTTAAAAGTTTGCAACCAGCAAAATTCATTTCCTCAGTGCAATGGAAACTTTGGACCCGTCAGAATCGAAATGCTCATAGCCTTCCTCTCTCTCTCTCTCTCTCTCTCTCTCTCTCTCTCTCTCTCTCTTCTCTCTCTCTCTCTCTCTCTGACACAAAACACTGGATTTTTTACATATATATAACTTTCCCCTTTGTAACCTTTTGGCGAATGAGTATTGCAAAGGTCAGTTAATTTTATTTTCGATTCGTGTTGACACCATGTATATATATTAGTAAATTGTTATTTTCTCTCCCTTATGATCCTTTTAAGCTTGTTAATTTATTTATCTTTTTAATTATCTGTCCAATTTTATTACCGCGTTAATAACCTAGTTGATGTGACGCTAATTTTAATAGCCACAAATCATTCAATCAATCTCTTTTGAGGATACAGCCATGCCTCAAGTTTTTTATTTTATTATTTATTTATTTTTCTTTTTTTTGCAGGTTCATTTATCTTTTCCGTTGCGTTTTTGAAAACACCGAATCACTTTAATTCGTTAAAAGCTTATTGGAAAAGTTAATGCCTTTTGGCATTCTAAAATCATCTACGCTTTAGTTTGAGATTCTGGCATTTTGATAACGCTACGTAAGAGAGAGAGAGAGAGAGAGAGAGAGAGAGAGAGAGTGGGTGGGTCGATCTTGGGCTATTGTGTTCGTTTTCAACATAATATCGTAACGGAATACTTTACTACATTCAGATAGACCATTTCCGTTCAATATTACTTTTTTATGCTTTGCCAGATAACTGAATGAACAATTATTTACGCATCACTTATTACTTTTACTACCATCAGTTTGTGATATCAGCTTTTTGTGCTCTAGAGTTATCGTTTCAAGTTACGCAATTGTATATAGTAGTTATTCTTATAATTGGACAGAGTAGCTACGCAATTGTATATAGTAGTTATTCTTATAATTGGACAGAGTAGCTACGCAATTGTATATAGTAGTTATTCTTATAATTGGAGAGAGTAGCTACGCAATTGTATATAGTAGTTATTCTTATAATTGGACAGAGTAGCATTATGAATGATTGACTCCTGAATTATTCTAACGAGAGAGAGAGAGAGAGAGAGAGAGAGAGAGAGAGAGAGAGAGAGATCCAATATACTGTGGTTAGTTCCGTTTGCTTTTCTTGAAGACTCAATTTGCTGACTTAGATCTAATGTATTTGTTTATAGGTAAGTAGATCCAATTGACTGCGGAATTAGGCAAACGACCTCTTTCAGCAAGAGCTTAGCGCCGTTGCTTAGCTAAAATACAGATGTTTTATCCTCACCCAACTAATTATTAGAAAGCTTCATCGAATGATCGTTTGGGGTATTTGACATTGCGGTCGCTAATCTTGACATCTATGACGCAATCAAAGTAAATTCTGGCGCGGTGACTGGAAATTCTCAAACGTTTTTCGTCTTTTTTGGGGAATTCAAGGAATTTTATTTTTTCATTTTTTCAAAATTTCATTTACAAAAGGGGAAGGAAAGGATGGAAGGAAACCCGTCCTCGCTCTCTCTCTCTCTCTCTCTCTCTCTCTCTCTCTCTCTCTCTCTTTTATCGAAATCGCCAGTATAACAAACGGACCTCTCTTTTCTGTATCGCAGCTGAATACCTGAGTTAATCCGGCTATTAGGGGTTGTTACAGTGCTAGAGTAAAGTAAACAAGGCCGGGATTAAGGGGCATTCAGCGCGGGGATTTCGGATTAAGCGGTTAGCAGATGGCGGTGAAGAAATGGTTGATTATTTTCATTCGTTGGTTGGTCGCGAGGGCCGGGAGTCGGGGAGGGGTATTCGTCTATCTCAAAGCATCCCCCCCCCCCCCCCCCCCCCCCCCCCCCCCCACAAACACACACCCCATCCCATCTTCCCATCCGTTACTACAGGAGTGCTTTTGCTTTTAACTTTCCCTGGCGATTGTGAGGTGTAAAAGAGAGATGATGGACAGTGAGGTCTAGTCAGTATGACACAATTTCTCGCTAATGAATGATGTGATGTCATCCAGTAACCATCACTCTCTCTCTCTCTCTCTCTCTCTCTCTCTCTCTCTCTCTCTCTCTCTCTCAACAGAGTACTGAAATGCGAAGGGATGATGTCTAAGGCTTCAAGAATTGCATTCATTTTTGCTTGTTTTAGAAGCTGCAACATGAGGAACCCCCATTGATTTCAGTTCTGTTGCCCTTCCAGATTATCCCCAGTCTTCTTTCAGCAGAACGCGATGGAATTCTTCCAGCGATTTGGTTTCGTAAACACTACAGATCGCTTGTAAACATAGAACTGACAACTGATGAAGATGATTTTGCCACTCATTTACATCCTACGACAGGTTTTTTTGAGATTGTTTCAGTATCCTCTTCTATTTTTTAGAACAATTTGGGCGTTTTGGCGATAACCATAATTTTTCCTATAGATGCTACATATATTAATAAACTAAAAAAAAAAAACTATACGTCAGGTAAACTCCAATTTCTATTTTATCAAGATACTGCAGAAATAACTAGGACTATTATATAACGCTACATATCAATATATATATATATATATATATAATATATATATATATATATATATATATATATATATACTATGATTATATATATATATATACATATATCACACGCACACACACACACACACACACATATAGATATATATATATATATATATATATATATATTATATGATATATATATATATATATGTATATATATATATATATATATATATATATATATATATATGGATTGAATGAATCTTATGATACACTACAATTGTGGTTCTTCTATATATATAATATATATATATATATATATATCACTTAGTTTAATATATATATATAAAAGACCACAATTGTAGTGTATCATAAGATTCATTCAATCCATTTAATTCAATCACATACCACTGCAGCGCTGAATTACCTTTACAGGTCTCAGTGCTTGGGTTATGTAATAAATACCAAAATCAATCAGTCTAAGCTTCTTAATTTCTTCCAGGGAAGCAGCCTCTGACGTGGATTTTTCCTTCCAGAGGCCAGCTAGGCCGAGAATCCTTAGGCCACCAGCTTTTGTGGTGGGGCCATCCTCAGGCCCGCCTTCCCAGCCTGGCAGGAAACCTGCCTTCCTCTGGAGAAGCAGCCTCTGAGGAGGTTTTTTCCCCTCCATGGGCCAGCTAGGCCGAGAATCCTTGGGCCACCAGCTTTTGTGTTGGGGCCATCCTCTGGTCCGCCTCCCCAGCCTGGAAGGAAACCTGCCTTACTCAGAGGAAGCAGCCTTTGAGGAGGTTTTTTCCCCTCCACGGGCCGGCTAGGCCGAGGATCCTTAGGCCACCAGCTTTTTCAGTGAAAACTCCGAAAGTTTTAGGGTCATTTCAACATCGCCTCAACTTTGCATTTGTTTCCCTTTTCTAACGCGTACTATTTAGTTCTTTTGGGTATCCAGTCTCCTTTTCATCAGCTTTTAAGTATATATCAGGTTCTCTAGTTCTTTGTCGTGAAAATTCTTCAGATCCATGTTGCCGTTGTGAAAATTCTTCAGATCCACCTTGCCATTGTAGTTTGTCTTCCGTTTTTTATAACTTCGCTCCCATTTTATTCATTCCTATCCTTCGTTATTTCTTCGCCATTCCTTACTCTCACTTATTCACTTTCTTCCTCATTAGGAGTGAAGATCTTACTTCCACAATCGATGAAACGATATTCATTTTATATCGAAGCACTATCGCCGAAAGGAGGACCATCGACTCCGCACTGCTCGCCCGCCGAGATCTACTCCAAGTTTTCATTTGTCAACATTGCACACTCGAGTTATCATCCTTTTCCAGCGTCTCTTGCAGTTTCATCACTTTCATTAGTGCTTCCAAAATTAGTGATTGGCAGGAGCAGCAGACGGAAGGATTCCAAAACGTTTTCAACCAAAACCCAGAAATATTTAGCTCATCTGCAGCATCGCATTGAAAATCATAATTCATAATTTTCTTCAAGAATTTTTGCCACGTCAATAACATTTATGACTAAAGTAAGAGAGAATGATACTAAATATCTCCGGGAGAAAGGAATAACTATGTGAAATATGAATTAAGCGAAAAACAATTTTCTCCCAGCTTCGATTCCCAGAATATGAGTCCGCCATTCCAGATGTTTCCAAGCCCAGTCTTGTTCCCATTTAATCTTCTGTTATCTATACAACCATTAGAGCTACCTGTTATTCATACAGCCATTAGAATTACGTCTTGGTGCTTGGAAATTATAACCCTTCGCATATATATGTATATATATAGTATATATATGATATAGAGATATATAATATATATTTTATATAGTTTATATATAGAATAATATACATATATATATATATATCATATAATATGTATATATTTTAATTTATTGAAAAGAACTCATTAAAACTGGATGGTATTTAGCTGTACCTTTTTTGAATAAATAACGCCACTAAATATCATCCGTTGTTAATGAGGTCCTTCTAGTAATTGTACCATTGGACAGAACAGTTCTGTATGTGATAAGTTGAACATATATATATATATTTATATATATATATATATATATATATATATATATATATATATATATATATTTATATATATGATATATTATATATATATATATTATTTGTATATTCTATATCTATAAATATATATATATATATATATAATGTATATCTATTATCTATATATATATATATATATATAGATATATTATCGATATATATATAATATCATATATATATATATACATATATATATATATATTAATATATATATATATATATAATAATATTATAGCAAAGATTAGGGCACAGTAGAGTGGAATGCATATTACAAATGAATCGCAAAATGAAACAAATATATCATTGATGGTCCAGCTTCTTCTCATCCTTGTATATCAGCTCTCGATAAGGGGAAGTTGAGGCCGAATCTGTTGAGCTAAAAGGATTTCAGCTTTTCTTTTCCTTTTCCCTGAGGACCTTCAACCTCACATATCTATCTTCGTGAAAAATGGAAGACTGAAAAACCCTCACACTCAGCATACCTACATATATATATATATATATATATATAATATATATATATATATATATATATATATATATATATATATATAGTATATATATATATATATATATATATATATATATATATATATATATATATATATATATATATTTATATATATATATATATATATATATATATATATATATATGAAAAGATACATATGACAGATTGTTGACTAGCAGACGAACTCACACTAATCGAAAATCATCGACCAAAGAATTTTGAAAAAAAAAACACGAAACGATGAAAACAGACGAGAGATATACAGACAGACAGACAGACAGACAGACAGGCATGCCGACCAGTCTGTGAAATGCTCTTATTGCAATGCATGGAACCAGGACAAAAGGGGGGAACAGCCGAAACAAATATATTTGGGCAATGGGAAATCCAAGTAACATATTCACTTATACTTTGCAATTTAGAAATGTAACAATAAATACAAATTCATCGGGTTAGTGTTTCCAGCAATATCGATGCTAATGGAGGTTAAACAAATTTATACGTCATCCCCTTTTGGCGCTGCCAACGAATAACAGAAAATTTCGAATAAGTGGCCAGGTTTTTCGATTGCTGTTGCTGCTGCTGTTGCTCCTGCTGTAGCGGCCGCAGCAGCTGCGTGAGGGCGAAGTCCTGTAGGAAAATAAAGCATTTAGACAAAATGCAATAGTGATTTATTAAGACTTTTATATAAGCAGCGTCGTTTCTATACACAGGGAGGCGCGGGAACTTTCTTCAGGTTTCAGGACTTTTTTTTTTTAATCAGAATCAGAAAATTAAAGATACTTTGTTTCTTATTACCTGCTGTTCATGTGAGAGGGAGGTAGACAGACAGACAGACAGAGAAAACATAATTTCTCTTGGATGTGTAAGTTTGAGAGAGAGAGAGAGAGAGAGAGAGAGAGAGAGAGAGAGAATTTTTTATGTAAGAAAATTCAACCTATTCTTGCTTGTTATGGATGAGAGAGAGAGAAATTTTATACGACAGTGAAACTACCTTACCTTTGAGAGAGAGAGAGAGAGAGAGAGAGAGAGAGAGAGAGAGAGAGAAAGAGAGAGAGAGAGAAATCTTTTATGTAAGATAATTCATCATTTTTTGCTTGTTATTGATGAGAGAAATGTTGTATAAAAAAGAACCTACCTTATTCTTGAGAGAGAGAGGAGCGAGAGAAGAGAACAAACAAGGAAAAAAGGGAAAAAAAAAAAAAAAGGGGAGAAAAAAAGAGAAGAAATCTTTTAATAAAAAAGATAAAAATTCCATTCTTTTTTCGAGAGGAGAGAAACGAACAAAAAGAAGACCAGAAAAAAGACGAGCAGAGAAGAGGAGGAGAAGAGAGAGAGAGAGAGAGAGAAAGATTTTTATTAAGAGAATTCATCATTTTTTTGCTTGTTATGGATGAGAGAAATTTTGTATGAAAGAGAAACTGTCTTATTCAAGAGAGAGAGAGAGAGAGAGAGAGAGAGAGAGAGAGAGAGAGAGAGAGAGAGAGATCCATCATTCAAACAAGTGACTGGTTTAGTCAAAATATTATGTTCAAACGAAGGACGGTTTCTTGTAGGCATCTTTTCCACTCCTCCATAATTCGCTGGTCTATAAATTTAAGTTGGCCGTATTTTCAGTTATTGATTTTATTTTCGTAGCAGAAATAATAGACATGATGGGTAATATAGTGATAATTATATGTATAGGTTTTAATTATTATATAACCATGTATGATATTAAGAAGTTTGCCATCATTACCAAAAACATTAATATTATTATTATTATAAGTGGTTCCTTCTTTATACTTTTATATCAACAACGTACAGTAGAACTGCCTCCAAAAAATGTCAAGGAAAACTAACAACAAGTAAAAAAAGGCGTCGAAGTTTCTTCGGTGGAATCGAGTTTTCTGTATATATGCTATATGAACCGCGGCCCATGAAACTTCCAGCCACGGCCTTGTGGTGGCCTGTCCTACAGCCTTTCCAGACGCACGACCATGGCTAACTTTAACCGTAAATAACAAGAAAACTTCTGAGGCTAGAGGGTTGCAATTTCGTGTGGTTGATGATTGGAGGGTGGACGATCAACACACGAATTTGCAACCCTCTAGCCTTCGTAGTGCGGACAGACAAAGTGCGGACAGACAGACAGAGACATCTCAATAGTTTTCTTTCTCATTATCTTCAGCATGTATTAACATTATTATTATTATTATTCAGAAAGTGACCACCATTCATATTGAGAAGACCGGATGGGGCCACTGACTTTAAATTCAAATTCTAGCTTACAAAGAATATGAACATATGAACATTCTTAGTCTTAGTCTCAGGAACACTATCAAAACCATTATTGTGAGATAAATAAAAAAAAAAAAAACATTCAATTCTCCCCAATAGCTGTGGAAGTCGTCCCAACTTTCTAAGTGTTGTTTATCGCTCACTCGTCAAATAAACGTTCCCGATTGTTCTTTACTGCTCAGGAATCGATTAACGTCGCCCCTTCTACTTCAAGTACTCTAGTAGTCTTCTATTCAGGGAGGATAGGAAATTAGCGTCATTTCTTCATTGCTTCGTTTCGTGTTTCCCTCAAGGCCAATCTGCTACTACTGCAGCGTATTTATAACCGATGTTTACAGAAACCACCACATCGCGCGGTACAGCCTTTATGAGCGCTCGTATTTTGCCCGGCTTACGGTCGTAGAAAGGACGAATGATTTCAGTATCATACAGGCTGGTGTATGTGTATATGTGTGTGTGTATGTTTTAAAGGTTCATAACTTTATGTTCATTATTTCTATTATTGTAATTAGATATTTGTACTCCTCTGATGGGGGTAATCTCTTTCCCTACTTTGACAAGTAGGGAAAGAGATTAACTCTAGGTTTGTGTGTTTCTTCACAGATACAAAAATACAGTCATACAAATGTAAAACATATGGATAATTTTCCATTTCAAAACTGAAAGAAATTTTGAAAGGTCGAGAAATCCCAAGTTACAGTATCTGTGAATCTTGATAACTTCATTTTCATTACAGGTTTCATAGTATAGTCTAACAAATCCCTTGTGCTATTTTTTTTTTTTTTCATTTCAAAAACTGAAAGAAATTTTGAAAGATCGAGAAATCCCAAGTTGCAGTATCTTTGAATTGAGCAGTATTAACAAGTATTCCTTTTTTTTTAATGAAGGTTCATAACTTAGTTATTTTCATCACATGTTTAATAGCATACTCGTAGTCCAACAGTTCTGGCACGATAAGCTGTCGTTTCTATTAAAGGATGAATTCCTTTTTCTAATCTTTTAAAAACTGAAATAATTCTTTAAAAATCGAGACGTCACAAGTTGCAGCATCTTTGAATCAAGCAATATTATTCATATGTCATAGAAAAACGAAAGCTTTGGGGTCATTTCTCTCTTAGAAAATACAACATAAGGAGAAAGTCCTTTTTCTAATCTTTTCAGAACTGAAATAATTCTTTACAAATCGAGACGCCACAAGTTGCAGCATCTTTGAATCAAGGTATATTATTAATTTTTCATAGAAAACTAAAGTTTTTGGGTCATTTCTCTTTTACAAAATGCAACATGAGGCTCTTTATGAAAGACCTTTGTTATAATTTTTTCTTCAGCTACATTTTTCAAATCATGCAAAGCTCTGACACTTTTTTTTTTTTTTCATCTGAGAAGCAAATTTCACAATTACGTTTATCAGTTAAAATGGGAGACCGATTATTATGTCTTGGTGTAATCGTTGTTAACAATGTCTGAAAAATATTAGTCATGATCAACGGGAAGGAGAAACGAAGTTAGTCAGCTACTCTTAGGTTCCTGTAAGATATTCAGTACCCTTTTAGAATATGAGGTACACCGTTGACAGCGTAAAAAAG
>NC_061108.1:17392111-17394611 GCF_015104395.2 Macrobrachium nipponense | reverse complement strand
CACCACAAGGAATCCATTGTAAACTTGAAAGACAATGATACAAGCAGCCTGATGATCAAATTGCACCTACATCTCTTCGGTCGAAGAGGGTAGGACCCCTTTGAAACCTGAAGAGCTGAATGTTGCTGTAAAGAATTGTATATTGTTATGATAAGACAATTCATTAGAAAACTTCGCACGAAGGGACCTTCTTTGTCTCCTGAATCAGATTTTATTATTTTTTCTTTTACTGGTTAAGTAAGACGCACTAACGCAGGTGTAGCTTTTTTATGTCTTTTGCATCAGATTTTTTGTTATTGACAACTCATACATACAAACACGCATCCATATATATATATATATATATATATATATATATATATATATATATTATATATATATATCTATACATATGTGTGTATGTGTGTAGATTAAGGGATCTCTCCTAGTTAGCGACACCTTAGGGTTTTCGGGGGTCTTTATGTAGGACTAATATTTCTTAGGGGTCATTATCTTTATGATATTTACAGTCTTTTGTTGATGTTTATACGGTCATCTCCAACGGGTCTGTACTAAACACGCCGCAAAGGTGAATACATACCGGGTTAAAACCTTTGGAGGTCACTATCTACGAAAGATCCCAATTAAGTAAGACGCACCTCCACTGGTGTACTAGCTTCTGCAATGACCTCTCTCAGCTCCCCACACTCACCTGTTCTGTTGACTCTCTCGTCCCAAGAACACAAACTTCATGCCCCACAATACCCACTCGCTCTCGTCTCCTCAGGACGTCCTCCCGACCGACGCCTTTCATAGGGAAATGAGAAAACCCGATCTTCGAAGAGTCAGCAACGTCTTGTTACCTTGTCTTTGGTTCCTCTGTTTGCCTTCAGAACTCCCCCCCCCCCCCCCCTCCCCCCCGGCCCTGTGGTCTCCTATCCCTCCTCCTCAGTTCCAGGGTCTTCTTCCACTGCCATTCACCTCAGGTGGTTCTTGAGGGTCGTTGTACTGAAGGAGTGGAACGTCTTGAAGGTAACTCTCTCTCTCTCTCTCTCTCTTCTCTCTCTCTCTCTCTCTCTCTCTTTTCTCTTATCTTAGGTTCCCGTTTTCGGCAAAGCATTATTAAGCCTTACTTTTCCGCAAAATATTCTCTCTCTCTCTCTCTCTCTCTCTCTCTCTCTCTCTCTCTCTCTCTCTCTCTCTCTCTCTCTATTCTTAGGTTCCTCTTATTTCCATTTGCAAAGCAAAATGTTTTCTCTCTCTCTCTCTCTCTAAACCTCTCGTCATTTGGTTCTCTTTGCAAAATGTCCTCTTTAAAATCTCTCTCTCTCTCTCTCTCTCTCTCTCTCTGAGGATTATTAAGCCTCTCAGTTGTGTGCAGAATCCTTTTCTCGTAGGCAGTCATCACCCTTCCCCTGCATCCCATTTCATTTCTTTTGCTTCCCCAAAACAAAACAGCATCGAGAAGAAAACAAATTTCTCTTCATTCGCACCAAATCTCCCGAGTTCCCTCCATCACCCTTGAAGGGCCTTTGTTGCCCAGGGTTTTCGTAACCTTTAGGCTCGACAGAGAGCGGCTTTCGCGGCGTTTTCGGAAAAAACACGAGCGAAATGAAGCAGAATCCGAATAAAAATAATAATAATGTAAAGTCGGTGCGCATCTGGGTCGGCGCATCCACAGAGGATATCTTCATCGTACACATGTTTTATTTGAGGTCGGGTTTCTGCCATGATTGTGCGAGATCCCGTTACAGTAATTAGAGGTTTATGAAAGGGTGGTCCTTCATGCGGTTTCAGCTGAGGTTTGGAACTGGGCGCCCTCAGAGGCACCTTATTGTTTTTCGGGTGGAATTGGATGCTTCTTGTAAGGGTGGAATACTGATTCAACACTACCCGTACTCTGCTTCTCTGAATTATTGAAAGAGTTGAGTCTGACTAGTTAAATATGAAGAAACATAACTTATGAAATACTGATTTAATACTACTCGTACTCTCGTTCAGAGGAATTATCGAGTTTAGTTTGACTAGTTAAATATAAGGAAATATAACTTATGAAATACTGATTTAACTCTACTCGTACTCTCTCTGAATTATTGAAAGAGTTTAGTTTGACCAGTTAGATATAAGGAAATATAACTTATGAAATACTGATCCAATACTACTCGTACTCTCGTTCAGAGGAATTATTAATTTTAGTTTGACTAGTTAAATATAAGGAAATATAACTTATGAAATACTGATTCAATACTACTCGTACTCTGTTTCTCTGAATTATTGAAAGAGTTTAGTGTGACAATATAAAGAAATATAACTTATGAAATACTGATTCAACTCTACTATAATACTCTCTCTGAATTATTGAAAGAGTTGAGTTTGACTAGTTAGATATAAGGAAATATAACTTATGAAATACTGATCCAATACTACTCGTACTTTCGTTCAGAGGAATTATCGAGTTTAGTTTGACTAGTTAAGTATAAAGAAATATAACTTTTCAGAAGAACAGTTAATAGTGCCAAAA
>NC_061108.1:17377111-17379611 GCF_015104395.2 Macrobrachium nipponense | reverse complement strand
GATTTTATTACGTTTTTTTCTATCTCTCTTATCTGCAATGTTGGAGAGAGTTGGTAAAGTGGAGGGTTAGATGTTATTTGAGAATTTTCAGCATTTATTCAGAATTATTCAGGGATTTATTGATGTATATCAGGTTGCAGGGTCTCTCTCTCTCTCTCTCTCTCTCTCTCTCTCTCCTTATTTGTTCATTGTTGTGTATTTTCATGAGTGAAATATTATGTTCCATGTATATTCACACACTTTACATAATTTATCATTTTCTCCATAAAAAAAACCCTGTACACGTTGTCAACTAACCGAGTTTTTATAGAAAAAAAAGTATGACCAGTTACTTGAAAATATCTGGCAAACTTAATCGAAATAATGTCATTTATAGTACCTTATTAATTGCAAGAATACCAGGAGGTCTATATCGACCTTGACCTTATGACCTTCATTACTTTGCGATCCCATAATTTAGTCAAGTTTAATCACTTCAAAAGTTTGTTGGTTCCTTTAACTTTTCCCCTCTCAGGTTTTTCTCGAATGTTTCTGGTGAACCTTGAAGTATTGACCTCAATTTTGTCAACGATAGGATGCTCAGGTTACCTCAACTCTTCTTGGAGATATGTCGCTTTCTTAAACGTTAAGTGTTGTGGCCAGATATGAGGGCTTTATATTGGCCTTTGCCTCCCGATATTTACAGCATTATAGTGTTTCATCTTTCACCTCTTTACGGTCTGATTTATTCAAGAGTTATTCGTATGATCAGTAACCCAGCACTTAGAGCTCGATCCTCTTTCTCTTAGCCACAATAAATACCTTTTCTACAGGTATTATTTCGACGAGTGTTCCTTTGAGCTTATCATAGGATTGCACATTTTCGTGGGTGAGTCTTTCCTTCTGACGACAAACTCTGGATTTTCCTACTGGTTTTGTTTTTAGTTATCTGTACTACACCTGATGAAGGTATAACAATAAAACATGGATGGTCGACTGAGGTAAAGGTTGAAGTCGCACAGTTTAGTCTAAGGAAGCTAAGTGTACCGCACGCAGTAGGCAACTTCATGAATAGTCGTGTAAACAGGAATAGTTTTGATTGCACTTGATACTAAGAACGCATTAGATAGTCGGCCGTACAGTAAACCAAAAAAATAAAGCGCAGTTGTTTCAGTGTGCCAGTGTAGTTACCGTATCCAAACGGTTTGATCTTCTATGAAGAATAAAAGTAAGGATTACTCAAGAGACTTCTTCAGGTATAGCAACGGGAGGGTTTCATATGAATGCTTATGCACTCCGGGGGGAATAGGGTCTTCATTGCATCTCATGCGGCGGACTGCAGGCATTACTTAAGTCCCTTGCAGCGTCCCTCTGCCCCTATCTGCAACCCATGTCATTCCTTTTATCTTACATCTATTCATATTCTCCTTCTTCCATCTAACTTCCCACCATATCTAACCACTGTTTCAAAGCGTAGCTGCAATGATCTCCTGTGACACCTTCAGAGCCTTTTTGCTCTAAATTTCCCTTTCAGGGCTGAATGACTACCTAGGTCCCAGCGCTTGGGTTTTGTCCAAAATTTCATATTTCACATCAAATGAATGTTGGTGATGCTTATTAAAGTTTGAAAATAGCAGGTTGCAGCTCATTGATAGTGGAAACTGCACCTCAAATGGATAAACAGGTTTGAATTCATAAGGAGAAATACATTTTCTAAATTAATAGGATGTATGATAAGCCAATAAATAAGAAGGCGAGTCTGAAGGTTTACAGAACAGTCATTAAACCATAACGGAGTTTAGAATAAATGAGACAAAGGTATAACACAAAACAGAAATGAAGATTGCGATTAGAATGCTAGTGGTCACTTCAACGGGAAGACGAACACATGATTCATCAAAAGACCCGGAGTGACCGTTATACGAAAATGCCCATCAACCGCCAGATTTCGATAGATGAAATTGAAGAATCGAAACAAATTGCTATGAAGGAATCGGTATGAGGGAAAAATCTCCAAGCAACCTGTGAAAGTTTTTGCTTTTAAAGAATGTACAAAAACATTAGCCTTAATTGAATTGCTTTTACGGATTTATTCCAGATGTCACTGAATAATTTGGCAAGATAATTTATTCACACATATATATTTAACGTGTGTGTATACATAAGTTTGTATGTCTGCTTAATAGTTTTAACATCTTCAGCTCTCTGCTTTCTTCGTAATTTTTGACCTCTTGCCCTCTGTGTCCGATGGGTTTGTCAATTTCGGCTCAATAAATTGGAACCGTTTTTCTCTTTCTCATGCTTTAGCATCTTTTATTGTATGTATAGTTTTGCTTTGACGATGATGATGATTAATATTACGATTGTTAATATTTTCTATATATTTTTTTACATCATATATGAACACACACATATATATATGTATGTATGTATATATATACACATATGTGTAAATATTTTACACGTTCGTTTGATGTGAAACCTACTTAAAACTTTTGCACAGAACCCAAACTAACAAGAC
>NC_061108.1:17357111-17372111 GCF_015104395.2 Macrobrachium nipponense | reverse complement strand
TATATATATATATATATATGTATATATACCTTGCTGTTCTACTAAGAAAGGGTCATCCATACCTGCCTGAATGATGAAAATGTTACATGTATTCGATAATTCTTCACAATTGTTGGTTGATTTGTTTTAATCAATACAGAATCTCATTTCAACCAGCACAAACCATTAACGGACTTTTACCCTGTTCTATAAAATCGATGACAATATCAAATATAAGAAAGTATTGACATATTGTAACAAATGCATTTGCAAAAACAATTGATCATGAAAAAATATATTGGGAAAAATTATGCACAAAAGATTTAAAGCAGCTCCCAAAGAAAATCTTGAGTTTAAGCAAGAATATATATATATATATATATATATATATATATATATATATATATATATATATATATATATATATATATATATATATATAGTATATAATGTGTTAATCAGAAATGTATACACACACACACACACACAGTAAATTCATTTAAGAATTTTTGAATTCTTTTCAAAATATTTAACCAAACCACTCGCCTAATGCCATATTAATTGAATGTTTATAAACAGACAACTGTTGACGCGAGCCTATCGTCAATTAACGAGGAAATATTTATCGGCGCTGGCAATCAGCATCAGATGTCCCCCCGAATTAGTGGTTCCTCCTCATTGGTCCTTATTTACAACCTCCGCCTTTTCTCGCGATCCCCGGCTATTCGTCTCGTGTCCTCAATAAGCGGATTCCCGAAATGTCTTCGAGATGTTATCTGGATCTCTTGCAGGCTTCGCGCGCTGCAAAGGTCAAAAGAAATCGACGTGCCTCTTATTGCTGCTTTCCTGACGATCTTCGATTGTTTCTTGTTTTTGGGAGTTTTTTTTTTTCCTTTGATGCTGCTATACTTGTTTTCGTTTATACCTGGGTGTCTTTAGGTCTACTTTCTGTGTTGGTTTAGCTGTGTGCTTTATTCCTTTTAACTGAACCTCAAAGTAGCGAGGTCTAGCATTCTCGTGCGTGGCCATTCGTCTGTTGTATATATTACATATAATTATTTTCAATATCAGTTTGATGTAGTCGAGCAGTACACTCACACATATATACAGACAATGCTTACATTCATACATGAAATATATATATATATATATATATATATATATATATATATATATATATATATATATATATACATACATACATACATACATACTATATTTATATATTATATACAAAAATATGTATGTATAAAATATATTCACATAAATATAATGTATGTTCTGCTAAACATAACATCAAACGAAGTTGGCAATAATTACATGAATATATATATAATATATATATATATATATATATATATATATATATATATATATATATATATATATAATTTAAGGTATCTGTGCATGTGTGTGCATGTATATGGATATATTTGTATGTATGCGTACGTACATATTACATATGTGCCAACTCATACACCAAATTGAGAAGAGATCATCAGCCCACATTTAATAGAGAATATCCTGCGCTGGATGCACAAACATATAGGACGAGGAATCCACAGGCAAGCTCTGATGAAAATTCGGTGAATAAAAACAGGCTGCCGAAGAATTACTTACACACTTACTTTCGAGAAAGCAAAGCAGAGGTAACTCAGGAGCTGATGTAAGCTTTGTATGGAATGGCTTACCTCGTTCACTTTAGATCATGGGTTCTTAACAGAGGGTATCCATACCCCTTGGGGGGGCGGGGGGTATGAGAACCACATGATGGGGGTGTGGGTCTTGATCTCTGGATATTTGTTTATATTTGATTTTGACGTGTCAATGTATGCATGGGTACGTTTTGTGAATAAATAACTATATAAACCTATAAATATCTTTTGATTTTCTTTTATGTTCTATTCCTAGCTACTCATACCTAAAGTATGTATTAAACTAAGTATTTTAAGTTAAATTTTTAACAACAAATTGGGCACTTTATTGGGGGTTTGGAGTCATCAAAAGGTTAAGAACTCAGGCTTTAGAAAATAGAATATTCATTTGTTATGTACAAGTGTATTTTAACAATATGTGGTGATGCATATCAGTAATGGTCCTCAATACAACAATTTATTAACTGAATTTAAAACGTTTTACTTTTAACTGTAAATCGTTTCAAATGTATTAACTGAAGGCTGAGGTTTAGTTTTGACTTCACAGTCTAGTAAATCACGAAATGTGTATTAATCTTTAGATTTAAAGGTGGAAAAATCAAATTGCTTCTTCGTTAATAAGATATTGACATCACATTCACCCCTCATCTTCCTATATCCTAAAGCAAAAAAACAAAATTTCTAAATTTACATTTCATTGTGGGTTGTCCTCCACTCATAATTCAAGAACTAGTTAGGGATAGATGGACACTTAAACAAAAATAATAAATAATGGTTGTGTAGAACCTAAAACCGATATTACACTAATTAGAATTGCTGGTACATATGTTAATAATTATTATTCGTTTCCTTATTATTATTCCCTAACGGTTACTATTCGGCGGAAGTACATTGACGAAATTGTTTATGTAAACATATATCAGTCACGTGAAGGGATACAAACTTTTACGTGCCACTGTAAATGTCATTTATGTAAAAACCATAATTCGCGAGGATATGTGGGCGAAGGTAATATATCATGAAGCATTTCTTTAGTGTTTTAATATTCACGTGGAACATATTTTTAAAACCCTGAATGTAAATTAGTACTTCGTCATTAGACTGAAAATTGCACGAGTAACATTAACTCTTAAGTATTGTATCATTATAAAGAAATATTGATTATTCTTTGGCAAAAACAGTTAGTTATCAATTACACATATTTTTTATTCCAATGTAGGAAAATAGTTAGTTGTCAATTAAACATTTTCTTTATTCCAATAAAGGAAAACAGTTAGTTGTCGATTAAACATTTTCTTTATTCCAATGAAGGAAAACAGTTAGTTGTCAATTAAACATTTTCTTTATTCCAATCAAGGAAAAGATTTAGTTGTCAATTAAACATTTTCAATCAAACATCTTTATTCCAATCGAGGAAATCAGCTCCATCATCGAAAATTTTGGAATCGATTCTAAAAATGCAATTCCTCCTTATATTTCGTAAATCACCATCAATTCCTCAAGTTCAGCATCGCATTAGGTCTACAAATAAATACACAGAAGTCCAGTTCGGCCAAACCTGTTACTTATATACTCTTCCTGGTCTATGGAGTCTCGCCGTGTCTGTCCTGCTCTGTATGCAAGAATACAAATTGGGTTCGAGTTGCGAGAGGTATATGTCTATCGCGCGTTTTATTCGCTGTGTTATTCCAAGACTATTCCTGTTTAAAGCAAAGGTCTCGAAACAGCCACAACAAATTCGTCCGCTTTCTCCGCCGTTCTCTCTCTCTCTGCCTTTGGGAATTGCAATTTCCTCTAGACTATTCTCGGTTCTATTCGTTCCCTATTGAGATATAACGCTTCATTTGGCTTCAGGTTTCTTTTGGGAAATTGCTTTGCGATGCACAAATATTGAAAAATTCGAAAAAGATATACATACCCCTCTAATTAGTGGAAAAGTTAAGTATATTTTAGTTTAACCAGATCACTGAGCTGATTAACAGCCCTCCTAGGACTGGCCCGAAGGATTAGATATTTTTTCGTGGCTAGGAACCAATTGCTTACCTAGCAACGGGACCTACTGCTTATTGTGGGATCCGAACCACATTATATCAAAAAATGGATTTCTTATCACCAGAAACAAATTCCTTTGATTCAAAGTTGGCAGAGTTGGGAGTCGAACTCGCGACTACCGAGTCTGTAGGCGAGCACGTAAACCATTCGTCCAACGAGGAACTTCTTTAATTAGTGGACTAGCTTTATTCTTATATAAAGTGAAATTTCCTTTTATTACACATCAACAATTTTTATGGACGCGAATTGCACTCAACTATGTTTGAGCAGATTTGAAATATTACAAATACATGTCTCTGGCAATTCAGCTCTATAGTTTTCTGTAAAAGAAAACTATTGAGATGGCAGATCTTAAAAACTAGTGAGGCTAGAGGGCTGCAAATTGGTATGTTGATCATCTACCGTTCAATCATCAAACATATCAAATTGCAGCCCTCTGGCCTCAGTAGTTTTTATTTTATGTAAGGTTAAACGTAGCTATGATCGTGCGTCTGCACCAACACAGGCCACCACCGAGCTGTGACTGAAAGCTTCATGGGCCGCGGCTGAGAGTTTCGGCGCATTTTTTGCTTGTTTTTTTCTAGCCTAACAAAAAACTTCCGCCAATGGCAAAATATTATTTGTAAATGAATTATAGGAAGTATTATTCTTCAAGGTTTTGAATATAGATGTTCAAGAATCTGCGACTTTTAACTTCATTATAGTAAGCTTTCTAAGTTGGTTATTTTATTAAATCTTCATTTAAAAATAATTCATTCATGATGTGTCATTTTGAAATTGGGAAACCTCCACAGCTGCACTAAAAAATCAAAGTTAGAGAGATTGGACAGCAAGACTGAAGGAAGGAAGCGGGAATGGAGGTAAAGTAAAAGGCTGATTAGTGGATGGAACCGAACGGACGCTGAAAACTCTCTTTAGTAATGCCTACAGTGTACCACATGAGGTGCACCGACGGCACTACTCCCTTACGAGAAATGCTGTGCACGGCTCAATAAGTGCAGCTTTGGCCCGAAGGGACGCTGCAAACACCCTTCAGTAATGCCTACAGTGCGCCACATGAGGCATGCTGTGAGACGGCCACTTCCTTAGAAATAATATCATGTTTTGACTAAAAGTGACGGCACTAAAATATCCGATGAATCGATGACGTTTCAGATCTGCTGATAAAAACGACCGCCCATAAGAATGCCAAGTCAAGTTGTGTCTACCAGTTAAGAGTTGACGTCTGAAGACCTGAACAGTCATTATGATGCCGTTTAGTATTCAGTGCCTGAAACACGCCCACGCTCACGCCCAAGCTATTTATCCCTTTCATACTGACGTCCTCATGGTAAGACTACATTTAAAATATATCACAGACCTGTCGGATACTTGTGGCACACGTGTCACGAACGGGTTGGATACAAGTCAGTGAATTATTGGTATAGCTCTAACCACTGATTCTGACGATTGGAGTTCAGCATTCGCCAGAGGTTTTGTTTTCCACTGACAGTCGTTGACTTGTTTTCAACTTATTGTGTATATATATATATATGTGTGTGTGTATATATTATATATATATATAGTACATATATATATCATAATAAAAGGAGCCCATACTAACGCTAAAATATAGAAAGTAACTACTCTATTTCAAAGACTGCTGAAGAGAGAGACAGCAGTCTCTGAAATAAAGTACTCACTTTCTATATTTTGCCATTTTTATGGCTCCTTTTATTGGGTTGTTCTTTTGTAACAGAAACATTTCTACCAGTCATATATATATATATTATATATATATATATATATATATATATATATATATATATATATATATATATATATATATACATATATACACATATATATATATACATATATAGATAGATAGATATAGATATAGATATATATACTATATATGCATTAAGTATATGCGTTAAGCTGCCAACATATAAGTTTATGACAAATTTTATTGTAAACTCACCTTAAGGATTGCGTTTTGCTCCAAAATGATGATGAAATGTGCCTCTCTCTCTCTCTCTCTCTCTCTCTCTCTCTCTCTCTCTCTCTCTCTCTCTCTCTCTCTCTCTTTGTTTGGTGGTAGCACGGCTCGACAGTGATGAGGAGTGACAAATGGGTATTTTGTATTTACATTTGACATTAAAAATTCACCTTTTATTGTTCGTCTTAGGCCTACGCATTTCTGGGTGAAAATAGCTATTGAGCAAAATCTTGAAATCTCTCAGTTATTTTTCCAACAACTAAAAATATAATTGCATTATATCACTCTAAGACTATTACAGTTTTATTCAAGCATTGTTAATAACCATTCATACCAATGGCTAGATTAATGATCTTATTGGTTGAGACTTGGATTCTCGTGTGTTTCTGGTCCTACTGAGCGTCAAGATCTTTTTCTGAAAGTAATAAATGAAATAGAATAAAATGCTCACCAGTTTTCGGTAGAATTACAGATTTCAGATAACGTCTGAATCAACTTTAATGCACCGCAGTTTATTTGTTTTATTATTATTATTATTATTATTATTATTATTATTATTATTATTAATAGTTCCGGAACTTTATTTGTAATTTGTTTTAATTTTGTATATAGAATTGTCTTTGATCTATTTCACGCTTAGTAAATTTTGGCAAAATGGGACGCTGTGTAGCCGTTGCTTGAATTGAATGAACTTCCTTGATATGAATTAATGCTTAACTAGTTGCTGGATCGTCTCAGAAAATGTTTGTTTACTGTAGGCAAGAGGTGACCTCATGCACAGTGTTCTAAGACCCTGGTCTATTCCATAGCCTCTGTAGTGTGGCATTCGACAGTTCAAGTTTCCTAGCTTCGTCTGTTTGTTTACTTGTTTATTTTGCACCGAACCCTTAAATGTTTTTTATTATTGTGGACCCCTTAGAACATAACATATACTTTCATGATAGGGATTTTTCTCAAGTAATAATAATAATAATAATAATAACAATAATAATAATAATAATAATAATAATAATAATAATAATAAGCAGGCAGATTCACCTGGAAATAGATGATAAAGAGAAGACTAGTCAGTTCCTAGGTCAATACTATATCCATTTACTCACAGGGGCACATAAGACGTGTACACAGATGTACAACTCGTTACGCTTTGATTTCATCTACTTCCTGTCCACCAGCAGTATGTTAGTATAGTGCTGGTCTTGCCAATCATAGGTCAGCGTTGCAAATCACAAAAGCGGCGGATGTCATTATGATCTGTTTCCATGGTGAGATTACCTAATCATAATTATCACAGGTTTGAGATTAAAACTAATTACAAATGAGGTTCCGGAAATTAAGAAAACGAAATAGATGAAAATTATATAGTTGAAAATAAGAAAAAAAAAAACTACATAAACTGCGGTGCATTAAAGTTCATTCATACGCTGTTTGAAATCTGTCATTTTACCGGAAACTGGTACGATTTTTATTTTTATTTTTTATTTTTCAGAAAAAAGTCCTTGCAACATACGTGAATTCAAGAGTCTCAGGCATATGTAGATCATTAATCTTGCCCAAATTTGGTTTGAATGGTTATTAACAAATACAGGAATATAAAATTATAATGGTCTTAGTGTGTTATAATCCAATTATATTTTTAGGTGTAGAATCATGTTATAGTAAAATTTATAGAAAAGATTATAGAAAAATAATTAAAATTGCAATAAAAGTTGGGTAACAATAAATCGCCTCTTCTGTTATCCAGTGCAGACCTATTAATGTCTCGCTGATTTGATCTCCCCCATCCCCGCACCCCCGACGAATTTCCTCTCCCAGTCCCTGTGGCTGAAGACCCGAGGCTGCCCAAGTGGTTTTCATTCACCTGATTGAGCGAAGAAGCACATTCTTCAAGCCTGTTTACTCTGCGCATCGTGCGTTACTAAGAAAATGTTTGTGAATACATATATTTTGCTAATCGGGGGAAAATAAGCTTTGTGTCTTGTCATAATAGAGGTGGAATTCGAAGACGCGTCGCTTCGAAAAATGAGAGCCTTTAGGGTCGGTGAGAGAGTTTGGGAAACACAGTTGCTTTTGAGGGTCGGGCTGACGACGCTTCGCTGGTAAGAGAATGATAGGATGATGCAAGGTGTTCATTGCATAGCTACGCTTTCAATTGCCTCTTGGTCTTTGGAATTGTTTCAAGTCGCCTCCTTTTTGTGATGACTACTAGATATGCTAAAGAAGCTTTTACCTACTTTTACTAAGAGCACCCAAAAGGAAAAATGAAGAAATTTTTACCACCATCTACCAAACCTTACCAAATTTGATGCCCTTCCCCTACCTAAACCATGATTATATTCACCTTACTATTTCTTAGATGCATCTAAGATTTATTTTAGATGCAGAACCACAAACCTCTCATTCAATCGCGAGGAGAAATATATGGAAAAAATAATACGTCAATATCTTTATGAGCTGAAAGTTGACAACACGTAATGTGGGGTTGGAGGTTGAAGGTTGGGGAGGGTCTGAGGGTTTGGCAGGGGGAGGGGGAAGGGGGTGGGGGTTGGGGGTTGCAGGAAGGAGAGGTTGAATCTGCAAGACGTGTTTGGTTCTCGGACGTTTTTATCGTCGGTCTGTCAGTCACCTCTGTAATATGAGAATAATTGTGTACACAGACATCCAGCCTCCATGTCGCCCTCGCAGAGAGAGAGAGAGAGAGAGAGGGAGTGTACGTACATCAGCGCATCCGTGTACGTTTGTGTGTACGTCGTACTAGATCGAATGATCCATGGTGTGTACGTTATTGAAGTCACTGTGTGCGTGTAATTAGAATGGGGAAGAATTTAGTTGTTGTGAAGAGAGATTGTATGGGGGATTTTCTATGGCAACGAAGAGAGAGAGAGAGAGAGAGAGAGAGAGAGAGAGAGAGAGAGATTTATAATGTTGGTATGTCATCACGTACAGTAAAAAAAAATAAACAAACAAAATTTTACAAATTACATTTTTTTTTTTTTTGTGTATGAGAGAGAGGAGAGAGAGAAGAGAGAAAAGGAGAGAGAGAAGAGAGAGAGGAGAGAGAGGGAGAGAGGGAGAGTATAATGTTGGTATGTCATCATGGCAATAAAAAGGAAAAGCATTTTAACATATTACATATTTGTGTGCGTGAGAGAGAGAGAGAGAGAGAGAGAGAGAGAGAGAGAGAGAGTAATTGTTGACGTGGGCGTAAGTTGGCATGCACAGAACAGTCTTACAAAACGACAAACAATTTCAAGCAGTGATCTCTTCGGTGCACATGTTAAAAAAGTGAGTTTTTAATTATATACGTTAACTACTGAACTGTTGTAAACCTTTTTTTATCTTTTTCTTGCAAACGATTCAGAGGATAGCCTTAGATATTAATTTTCCCTATCTCTCTCTCTAATCTCTCTCTCTCTCTCTCTCTCTATCTAATCCACCCTATACTATACCCATATATATATTATATATATATATATATAATATATATATATAAATATATATATATATATATATGTTTATATATTATATATCTATATACATATATATATATATATACATATGTATACTATATATATATATATATATATATGTATATACTATATATATATATATATATATATAATATATATATATATATACTATATATATATATAATATACATATAGTATATATATATATATAATACATAATAATATATCTCTATATATATACTATATATCTATATATGTACATATATTTATATATACATCGAGAGAGAGAGAGAGAGAGAGAGAGAGAGAGAGAGAGAGAGAGAGAGAGAGAGCAATGCACATTAGTATACCCATAAGTTACAAAACAATGCGAACTTGAACCCTGTATCCCACGTCATCTCGTCCCCCCAAAAGCAGTCGCACGCGCAAGCAAGCACGGAGAACATCAGAGCCATTAGAGGGAGAACACGAGAAGAACAAGGAAAGCCGGAGAACAAGAACAGGATTATTTTCACGACTCTCGTCGGTGTTACACATCAATTATCGCTGTCTCGTGCAAGTCCATCTGTTATCTCGTGTTATTTCACTGTCCGATCTAATCCTATAATTACTCTTTCTCTTCTCTGCTAACCGGGACCTCCCACCCCCCTTCCCCCCTAACCCCCCTTCTCTCTCTCCCCATACCTTCTCCTCTCCTCTCCTCCTCCTCCTACTTCTTTATTTCTCTCTCTCTCTCTCATCTCTTCTGTAGCAGGCAACATCTTGTGTGTCATCTCATCATTAATGCATAAAAATATACTTTTTTTTTCATTTTATCATTGGACAGATTCTCTCTCTCTCTCTCATCTCTCTCTTCGGTCTCTCTCTCTCTAAATATGGTAATTATATATATATATTTATAATCAGTATATATATAAATATTATATATATATATATCTTATCATAATATATATATATATTATATATATATCATATATTATATATATTTATATATACATATATATCTCATACTCTACTAATATATTCACTTCTATATCGGCTATCTAAATATATATATAATATATATATATATATATCGGTGCTTAATAAATTCCCCCTCGGTTAAACATATATGAAAATATATTAATTCCGAGGTAGAGCGAATTAGATATTAAAGGACATTTGTAGTTCGATATATATATATTATATATATATATATATATATATATATATATATATATATATATTATACATATATCTGTATATGACCATATATATATATATACTAATATATATATATGTATATATATATATATATATATATAATAAGAATATCAATGTTAACAATGACCCAATCCAGGGCAACTACCCTCCTCCTCCTCCTCCTCCTCCTCCTCCTCCTCCCTCCTCCTCCCCTCTTCCTTCTCCTGATCGCACAGACGCCGCTGGTAAATGTGTCTTTGAAGGTTTATTTGTTTGATCTTTTGTATTTGTTTGCAAAAGCCGTTATGTACTTACTGGCCCTGTTAGTTTGTTAGTACGGTGGCAGTTCGCGCAGGTGGTTACAGAGACAGAGAGAAGAAGAGAGAGAGAGAGAGAGAGAGAGAGAGAGAGAGAGAGAGAGAGAGAATGTGGAAAAAACTGAAGTATTACTGTTATGTGCATTTGGTACAATGTATATTAAAATATGGAATAATAACTTCATTGTGATTTTTTTTCTTTTAGGAGGGGGAATATAATTTCGAAATTATGTTTTTCCGTCTTCTTTTATAATTCATTTCTCATTGATATTGTAGTGATATATATAAATATGATTTTTTTCAAGTTTTTAGTCATGAAAACACACACACAAACATTATATATATACACATATGTAATATATATGTATATATATGCTATATATATAAGATATATATATATATATATATATATATATATATATATATATATATATATAAATATTGAAGTTAGTACTCAAATCGTTAATCTGTCTGAACAGCTGTCAATGCAAAATTACTGTATTTGTAACCAATATCCCCCAATCAATCAGTATAGGTTATTAATCAGACAATATGTACTCCACGAATTTCAAGTGGAACTCGTATAAATTAGTACTTTTTTTTACTTATAAAATGTTTCACTTCCAGAGAATGTATAGTTAACAATGCAATAGAACCCCTTGCTATTCTTGAAGTGACTTACACTAGACTCAATGAAATTATATCTCGCAATTTGTGATATGAATTGAACAGTGAACATCAAAACGGATTCGATAGTTGAATGTAATACATTATCCGAATTGATGACATCCTTGGAACTTGGAAAGTCCTTCTTCTAACATGACAAAGATACCCACAGAGGAAACAGAAAATAAGAGACTGTTTGGTTATGTAAATTGATTTTTTTTTAAATAGGTCATGGGCTAAAATATAGGTGTATGGAAGGACTTTTTAATTTTTTTTTTTTTTTTGGCTTTGCTTTGATCTCCCAAACTTGCAGATTTAATTTGCAAAATACTTACTGTTACGTTTATCATTTTTGTTAATGTTCCATTTCTTAATTATCTACAAGGAAGAATAAGAAAACCGTAGATTGAATTATTTATATATTGACATTTTTTAATACAGTAAATTTAGCTATGTACGTAAGGAATTTTTTTTTTACTTTGCTTTCGAACATCCATATTAAATTTCTCTATTACTCACTGGTACATTTATAATTTTGTTAATGCTTTATTTCTTAATAAGCTATATGATAATAAATGACCATTAGCGTTTGCTGTAAAGCTAGTATCCAGTCTTCCTTTTTGAACAGAATCATAATTAATTCTCTGCTTCTCTGTAATATCGAACTTCAGTTCAAACGCAGGCTTACCATATGCTTCAACATTTGTTAAGTGTATGTTTGCGTGGTACTGTGAATTCAGTTTCTAGGTGCATTTTTGTAAATTACAAATCAAATTGTGCATGACCAATATCTAAGGCTATTTTATCGTTTCATTGCTTACAAGAACTCATAACACATTAATCTTTAGGAAGTGTTACTTCTTCTGGAATATAACAGGCATAATTCGACTCTCTCTCCTCTCTCTCTCTCTCTCTCTCTCTCTCTCTCAAGTCATAACAGGATATGGTTGATCATTTGGTACCACTAAATTTCTTGAGTGCATTTGAAATTTATTCTCTCTCTCTCTCTCTCTCTCTCTCTCTCTCTCTCTCTCTCTCTCTCTCTCTCTCCTGATACTTTCATAGTCACTTATCTCCTTTCCATCCTATGCCCACTTATCACATACAAGTATAATTGTGAGTGTATGAGAGAGAGAGAGAGAGATTCCCGTGTTTACGTTCATTTAAACAACGCCGTATTCATAAATTTCTCTTCCTCTAATTATTCTTGCATAAGAGTCTCTAAATTTCAGATGTTTATAAATAAGTTGAAGTTCCGTCTGCCCTGGGAACCTTTCATGCAATTTCTCTCTTAATTTATTCCTTGCTGTGCGGAATCTTTTAACATTATGTTAGTCGTGTGACAAAACAAAAGTTAGTTTGGTGATTAAAATCAGACGCGCCGAATACTACTGGAAAATTTATCTAGTTAATTTATCCAAGTATTTATGATTATTACCCGAAAAATTTTGCATAACTTTATGTGATCGAAGTAATATATTTCCGCTTGTATCACTCTATTCTAGTGTGAATCCTTGCTTATTGTGTCTGTTCGTTTCGTCCTAGTTTTATTCATTCAAGGACTGTTATTTGTAAGGCAATCATGAACAGTTACAATAATGGTGTTATTGAGAGTTTTTTTTTTTTTTTTTTTTTTTTTTTTTACATAGAGGAAGCCATCCTGCTTATCCAAATTTGTTTACTTACCTCTTCACCAGCTTGTTCATTGTACGTAAATGTTTTTGTTCACGATTCGAGTACATGTTTGTATGTAGACGCTTTCAGATGATATTATGTTGAGAACATCTTACTTTCAGACTGGTATTTTTTTTTCTGCTAGGAATATCACAAGAGTAACTAAATTACCAGCCTTTCGATCATATATTCACATCACCCGTGCATCTGAAGTCTAGGCCAGTCCCTTAAGACGCTCCTGATTGGCAGTTGATAAGCCAATCACTGGCCATGAAACTTTCAGTCTCTCGAGAGAGTTCACATAAGCAGGATGTATGCTCCACTTCTGAGGGATACGTCTTTCAGTTGTATCCCTCAGGAGAGGTGGAACATACATCCTACCTATGTGAACTCTCTCGAGAGACTGAGAGTTTCCAGCCCTATGACTGGCTTATCAACAGCCAATCAGGAGCGTCGTAAGGGACTGGCCTAGACACCAGATGCACGGGTGATGTGAATCTACTATAGCTCTGTGTCCATGTTAATTTAGTCATTTTTCTCAATGTTGTTAGACTGGTAAAGTGGTCGGGCAATCTGGCACTCATTTTCATTAGTTTATAATTGCGTAAAATTAGAATTTGTTAATTATTCTTTTCTATGAAGAATTAGATTCAATTTTCCGTCAGTTACCTCTTATTGTAATTAATTAGAATCTTTAACCTTCCGTGCCACTTCAGGTTCTACTTTTCGTTGTACGTGCATGTCACTGAAAACAGAATACCTGGAACTGACTGACTTTTGTCCCTCGCTGGACGAGTGGTTAACGTGCTCGCCTAGCGATTCGGTAGTCCGAAGTTCGATTCCCCCCTTTGCCAACGCGGAATCAGAGGAATTTATTTTTGGTGATTAGAAATTCATTCCTCGATACAATGTGGTTCGGATCCCACAATAAGCTGCAGGTCCCGTTGCTAGGTAACTAGTTGGTTTCTAGTCACGTAAAAGTACCTAATCCTTCGGGCCAGCCCTAGGAGAGCTGTAATCAGGTCAGTGGTCTGGTTAGACTAAGATATACTTAACTTTTTTTAACTGATTGACTGATTACTCGTTTGTACAAAGTTACTCTGGCGTCATAGCGTCATGTCTTATTGAGATGCTAAGGAACCACACGCTAACCCAATTATAATTTTACCTTTCCCATCTGTAAATCAGCATGATAAATTAGAAAGGTAATCAATAAGAAACATGCACCGTGGAAATTGAGAAGTACATAAGGCAACCCGGATTAATGAAATGATTCTAGATTTTGTAACCTGATACTGCGGTAAATTTCTCATGCTAGTTCCTCAAAAACAACTTGCCATTTATTTTGATTTAATTTTCCAAAGCGAAAGCTACCTCATGCACTTCGAATGTAAAGTATTTGGGGGTCCTAAGCAGATCCTGTTCTTAGGTAACAGTTGTGCTAGAGAGTATTTGTATGTGGAGAATATTAAAAGCTAATGTTTCCAAGAGTAATGTTTTGGTGGTCAATTAGCCAAGAAATGAAGGGCTTGCAAAAGGAGCTAAGTTGATTTCCACTAGAGTTGAGAGTGAATGTTATGGATGATGACGGAATGAGAAAAGCGGAGAAAATACCAAAAAGGTAAAATGTTCCCAGTACAATGATCTTAAGATAATGTGCTTTTTCTGAAAGTCAGAGTTGAGCCAACTTTCTAATAGAAGTAAAATGTGGATGCAGAATGGAAATGAGAGAAATGAAAGCGAGTGGGGGCGGCTTCCTTGGAAGCTGAGTTGTGTGAAAGTGTTAATGGGTACGAAATGGAAGAAAATGAAGATTTGTTTGAATTGTTTGCCTAGGCTGAAGTATAGATCAAAGCGTTTTGAAGTGACTGGTTATTTGGTAAGAATATGACGTTGGATTGACGGAAGATCTACAGGAGGAAAAATCATATTGAATGTGTATAGAAGACTAGAGGAATTGTATACAGTATGTTTAGGAGCTTTTAATGTGCTGTTGGTGAGTCTTTCGTGTAGTACGAAGACAC
>NC_061108.1:17314611-17352111 GCF_015104395.2 Macrobrachium nipponense | reverse complement strand
TATAGATATGGACAGACAGAGATAGAGAGAGAAAGAGAGAGAGCGACCCAAGAAGAGAGAGAGAGAGAGAGAGAGAGCGTCTAGGAAATTCTTTATATATCTCAAAGGCTTTGTTTATGATTATGATCTCTAAACAACCCGAGTCTGGGCATACTTCAACACCCTGGCCCAAATGTGTCAAGGAGCCATTTTTACTTTTTAGCCAAGTCATTTGGTTATTGGATGTTATTTCTATTCATTGACTTGATTATTCATTAGATATTGTCTCTGGAAAAGCAGGATTGAGACATTACTCTCTCTCTCCTCTCTCTCTCTCTCTCTCTGGGTACCTCGATTTGAACGAGGAGGGACAAAAGTACTACTTTATTTAAAAACAAAATAGTGTCTGTGGACCTGAACCGTGAATTAAGTACCTAGTTATTAGAAGATTTTTGTGGGTTGTGTCTAAGATGGAGAGAGAGAGAGAGAGAGAGAGAGAGAGAGAGAGAGAGAGAGAGAGAGAGAGAGAGAGAGATAACATTCGATTTGAGTGTTCATTGCTCTGTAAAGTAAAAATAAAACGAGAAGTCCTCGACGAGGTAATACTTATACCTCTGGGATGAAGCCATTCATAAGATATTCTCTCTCTCTCTCTCTCTCTCTCTCTCTCTCTCTCTCTCTCTCTCTATGGAAAAAAATTATGATTCCTACTCTTCATATATTGTCATGGGTTTTCCTGAGTTCCCTGGTAGTAAGTAAGTTGTTCCATGATCAGCTGATCCTGAATTTGCCGAGCAACCAACGTCCCTTTCAGACATAATGTCTAAGAACAACAAAGATGTCTAGCTCACAAAGGCAAAGAATGCACGATTTTCTTTTTTGGAAACTTTGGAAGAATTTTTTTATTGTTTTTATACTTTTTTGTAATATTCACTTCTCTTTCTATCTCCTCTGTTTTGGTAACCTTAATATATTTTCTTGGTGACGGATGAGTTGGTTTATGTATTATTCTTAGACTATTGAACTTATTTTTCTTGAAAACATAAGTTTAAAATATTGTAGGTATTATCAAATTTATTTGATAAAGTTCGTATTGCTCATATATGCATAACAAATGTCGTGTGAAGCCGTTGATATTTTTATTTATTTCTTAACCTATATTGCTATTTTTTTCCATCAAGTATTCTTTTTTTTCATTTTCCGCTGTTAGATAAAGCTGTTAATTCCATCTCATAAACTATTCTTTTAAAATGAGTTTTTTTCATCCTTTTTCGGGGAGGTTGTGAGAACATTTGCCTTTTGTATGGTGATGCCTTTCTAAAAAAAGAAAAAAAAAAAGTTTCCATACTAAAGATAAAATTGCCCTTTCCTTCAATTCCGGAAAGAAGAAACTAGAAAAAAATTAGGAAAGGAAAGATTACCTGGGAACACAGACACACACACACACACACACGTGATTGTCAGAGGGGCGAGATAGGGTCTTGCAATACAAATCGTAGTGGTCTATGATATATAATGCCAGATGTCCCCCTAGTTTTACGCAGCATAAAGAGACCGAGTTGCTGATATGAAGAACAAAATTAAGAAGACCAAAGTCAGTGAGGAACTTGCGAAAACCTATGCATTCCATTTCACAGGTGACCTGTAGTCGTTTTTTTTTCCCCTTTAGTTTCGAGAGTCGGTCTGTGGCTATGAGGATTTTTCCTTTATTCTTAAGAAAATATCTTTTGTCCTGTTGAAATCCTTTATATTTCCACAAATGATTGAGTCTATGGATCTTTTGTTCTACTAAAAGACAATCAGTGTCTTTCTCTTTAGTATGAAATTTGAATGCAATATTTCTCTCTCTAGCGGTGGAAAGCACATTTTTGAACAAATAATGATATTCCTCACTGTAGTTTATCATATCGGGGGCTGATTCATTATTATGCTGTTCGCAAGGAGAACCTTCCACATTATAGTAAATAGAAGCATAATATAGTTTTTCTTCAGGGTCAAGTTACTTTTAAGAATGCATCGCATATGACATTGAAATCCGCTTTTCACCGAAGAGTTGAATCCAGTCATGAATATTTGCTAATCAAATTTCGTTAACTAACTTTTGCCGCGACAGATACGAAATTATCCCATTCAATTTTTAATATGTATTTGATTTTGCTGTTTGAAATAAAAGGAACTCATTCTAAAGCACTGAATGCTTGCACAGCTGAAATAAGAATATCCAGGCCGTTCAAAGTCTGTTTGATATCAAAGTAAAAGCGAGACAAACTGCACAAACGGTGTGTTTGTTGTTGTTGTTGTCGTTGCTGTTCAGTTGTTGTTGTCGTGCATTCCTCACACCTTTGGACTGTGGAAGAACAGCCTCCCTTCAGAGGATGTCTTGCAGTTGCAACTTCAGAAGTTCAACCGAAGATGCGATGCATTACTACCCTATTACAATTCAACTTGTATTTTTATATGTTACTTATATTTTTATTTTTGTTACTTATATTCTTATTTTTGTTACTTATATTCTTATCGAGCGCCTCAGTGGCGTGGTCGGTATGGCGTTGGCGTGCCACCTCGGTGGCCACGAGTTCGATTCTCGGGCATTCCATTGAGGAGTGAGAGGTGTGTATTTCTGGTGATAGAAATTCACTCTCGACGTGGTTCGGAAGTCACGTTAAGCCGTTGGTTCCGTTGCTGAATAACCACCACTGGTTCCATGCAACGTAAAAACACCATAGTACAAACAAACAATATATTCTTATCTATTTATTAATTTGCTGATTTATCAGTTTTTTTAAACAACTGATCTCCTCATTATGTATTTCCCCAATCTCTTCTGTTACTTCGTCCCTATGAACAAATTCTCTAGAGGGTTGAATTTCAAGTCAGTGGCCCCTGTGGTGGGCTTGTTCCATATGAATTGGGTTCACCATCTGAATAATAATAATAATAATAATAATAATAATAATAATAATGATAATAATAATAATTCTAGGATTAGCTGTCCTTATACCAAAGTGGGCCTTTGCTCCCATGCAGCCCTTCACAAAAGGTGATGGGGACATGACTCCCAAAGATTTGACTTCCAAATATGCCCTGGTATGCTTCCATTTATCCTGGGTGGACTAAGCATGCCTTGAGCAGGAATCAAACCTGGGACCTCGCCAATGACCGGTCACCACTTTGCCATAAGTCAAAATTGTTCGAACAACACTTAACGAGGTGACCCGATTCTTTTTAAGCAGAAATCAGCGTCATCTGCTTGAGAGCATTGATTACGACATCGATTGAGCAGTTAGTAACTAACCATATCAAAATATGTACTACCTCATATCATAATAAATAGATGAAAATTGAAGCATATTGCTAAAATACAAAAGGAGAATTGTATTAGGAAGCTGATAAGTTGCTAAAGAGAGGCACATTTACTGCGTATTGGGGCTCCTGTTCAGGGAATCTGGTTGCTCTCCGCAGGCATATGGGATCAGGGATCGATTGTCAATGTGAAATATCTCTGTTGAAATACAATTTTTGAAAAATTGACAAACAAGAGACCATCCGTCGATGGTCCAAGTCATAACTACATGTATTATATAAATATATATATATAATATAATATATTATTATAATAATAATATATAATATTTGTTATGTATATATGTATGTATATATATATATATATATATATATAGATTATATATATATATATATGTATTATGTTTATATGTATATATTAGATAATAATAATATATATATATCGTAAATTATTATATTAAGTATGTTTATGTATTATATATGTATATAATATATATATATATATATATATATATATATATATATATATATATATATATATATATATATAATGATGTTACCCTGAAAAAATAATGGCTTTCATTTCGAATCTTCAAGAAAAGAAATCTGTATTGAAATATCATTTCCTACTCTTACTGACATGCAAAAAAAGGTAGACTTACGAAGAAAGGCCTTTTTTAGTGTTAAAAAAATAGATTCTTAAGAAGAAAGACTTTTTTAGTGTAAAAAAAAAGTTAGATTTTTGAAAAGAAAGACCTTTTTTAGTGTTAAAAAAAGGTAGATTCTTAAGAAGAAAGAACTTTTTTATTGTAAGAAAAGATAGATTCTTAAGAAGAAACACCTTTTTAGTATAAAAGAAAGCTAGATTTTAAAGAAGAAAGACCTTTTTAGTGTAAAAAAGCTAGATTCTTAAGAAGAAATACCTTTTTCAGTGGAAAAACGGTAGATTTTTAAGAATAAGGACCTTTTTAGTGTAAAAAAGGTAGATATTTAAGAAGAAAGACCTTTTTAGTGTAAAAAAAGTAGATTCTTAAGAAGAAAGACCTTTTTAGTGTCAAATAAGCTAGATTTTTAAGAAGCAAGACCTTTTTTAGTGTAAAAAAGGGTAGATTCTTAAGAAGCAAGACCTTTTTTAGTGTAAAAAAAAGTAGATTCTTAAGAGGAAAGACCTTTTTTAGTGTAAAAAAAAGTAGATTCTTAAGATGAAAGACATTTTTAGTGTAAAAAAGCTAGATTCTTATGAAGAGACTTTTTTTTAGTGAAAAAAAAGGTAGATTTTTAAGAAGAAAGATATTTCTAGTGAAAGCTAGATTCTTCAGAAGATAGACCTTTTATGGTGTAAAAAAGAAGGTAGATTCTTAAGAGGAGACTTTCTGTAATGTGAAAAAGTAAATTCTTCAGAAGAAAGACCTTTTTAGTGTAAAAAAAGGTAGTTTCTTAAGATTAAAGACATTTTTTTTCGAGGGTAACAGAGGGTAGAGGTCCTTAAGAAAGAAAGACCGTTTTTCCTAGTGTAAAAAAGGTAGAATTCTTAAGAAGAAAACGACCTTATTATTAATGTAAAAAAAAAAGGTAGATTCCTTAAGAAAAAAGACCTTTTTTATTGTAAACAAAAGGTAGACCCCAAGTGAGAAAGACCTCTTTTAGTGTAGAAAAAGCTAGAGTCTTTTAGAAGAGGAGACCTCTTTTAGTGTAACAAAGGTAGAGTCCTAAGAAGAAAGACCTTTTCCTAGTGTAAAAAAGGTAGATTCTTAAGAAGAAAGACCTTATATAATGTAAAAAAAGGTAGATTCTTAAGAAAAAAGACCTTTTTTATTGTAAAAAAAGGTAGACCCTTAAGTAGAAAGACCTCTTTTAGTGTAAAAAAAGCTAGAGTCTTTAGAAGAGAGACCTCTTTTAGTGTAAAAAAGATAGTTTCTTAAGAATAAAGACTTTTTCAGTGTAAAAAAAGGTAGGCTCTTAAGAAGAAAGACATTTTAATGTAAAAAAGTTAGATTCTTAAGAAGAAAGATTTTTTTTAGTGTAAAAAAATGATAGATTCTTACGAAAAAAGGCGTTTTTTAGTGTTAAAAAAATGATAGATTTACGAAAAAAGACATTTTTTAGTGTAAAAAAGGTAGTTTCTCAAGAAGAAAGACTTTTTAAGTGTAAAAAAAGGTAGATACTTAAGGAGAAAGACTTTTTTTTTTTTAGGGTAAAAAAGGTGATTCTTAAGAAGAAAATTTTTTTTAGTGTAAAATAAAAGGTAGATTCTGAAAAAAAAGACCTTTTTAAAGTCTTTCTCTGTAAGAATCTGCCAGAGCAAATGAAAATCTATCCATGGAAGGGTTAAGGCCTAAGAAAGACGACTACGGCAACGACTTAGGGTTAGTGAACTAGTTTCAGAGCAAAGAAATATTCGGGGGTACGGGCCAGGGCGTGAGAGGGGAGAGAGAGACGGTACCTTTAAAATGAGGTACGGCCTTTGGGGCCATTTAAATATGATCTCGGTTTGAGTGACGTGTGTCTAAACTCCGTCCCTCCGAAGGGAGACGTTCCAAAGGAGATGACAAAGGGAAGGAAAAGAGTTTTCGAACGAAAGATGAAAGAGAATGAAATTGCTTATTCCTTCGCTTGAATGATTATGAATGACCTTTGATGTAAAGAGGTCTATTAAAAGATGTCGTTGTTAATGTCTTCATGTTCGCTGTTATTGCTGTTCTCAAGGTTGCTTTTGATACAGATATTTGCGTGACACTAATATAATTTATTCAGATAAAGTTAAATGTCCGTGAAGAAAACAGAATCAAAACAGCTACTTCAGTATATAGACAGCATCTTTCAAATTCTAGTCCAATGCATAGAAAAGAAAAATGTCGGACTATTTCACAAAATAAAAAAAAATATTAAAAAAGTAAAATGTCCGACTGTTCAACAAGGTGGTAAAAAATATTAGAAAACTAAAATGGACTGCTCCACAAAATAAAAATCAATAGAAAAATAAAATGTATGATTTCCACAAAATAGGAAAAATAGTAAAAAAAAAATGCAGGACTTCCGCAAAAGGAAAAAAATTAGAGAAATAAAAGGGGCTCTTAAAAAAAATAAAAAAAAATGAATGTAGGACTGTTCCACAAAATGAGAAAAATTTGAAAAATAAAAAGGGCTGTTCCGCAAAAAAAGAAAAAAAAAAGGATACAGCTGCTTGAATCACAAGCAACGAATAGCAATTGTTGTTGGGAAAGGTCTGTGGGAGGAAAATAACAAATGTAAAACCAACCACGCATTGGTACACGCTCAATCCTGGTAATGATGGCAAGCTGTGAAGACATTTACTGCCAGTGTTTCAAAGATTGGCTGCTGTAAATTGCAAAGTAGATGACATTGTAACAATGAAATGAGTAAAAACGGAAATAAGTTGACACCGAACGTCAATATTTTTCATTTTGTTTAATGATTTCTTTCTCCTGCTCTTCCTCATATTCATCCTCATGTTAATTGATAATAGATACCTGTAGAATTATCATAAAAAATAGTCTAAAAGTACAGCAAGCACACCTACCCACTAGTCCGTGTCTTCAAGCGTGAAGAAAAAATCTCAAGCACTTAAGAGGAGCTGAGTATGAATATATTAACAATGGGAGTGTCGCCCCCGCTATTTTCTCATGTTTGGTATGCGTTTAGCCAGAGTGGAAAGCGAACTGGTAACACTCTGTCCCTCCTCTCTCTCTCTCTCTCTCTCTCTCTCTCTCTCTCTCTCAACTTCCACTCCATTATCTAAGTTCACCAAATCAGAGTCGGAGCTACAAAAATATACGTTTATTCAAAGGAAAGTACTAATTGGATAACTAAGGTTCTTACAGGATAATTAATGGAATGATAATTCGTAGTTCAATTAACTCAGATAACCCCCTGGTATTTTAATAGCCTTAATCAGTAATTAGTCAAACACCAATTATCTCCTCTCCAAAATATTATAGTTCCCTCACTAGGACACTTAGTCCCCTCCACTAGATCTGCCTGTTTAAAAGACAGGAGAACACACTAGTGAGCACACACAATTGTAAAGACAAAGTCAAAAGATTAAATGAAATAGAACATCTTTATAAAATGTTAAAGATAATCAACTAAGCCACATCTTTGGCTAAATCACAATAACACCCATTGCAGCTTGGAATTTCACACACTTAAACAAAAGCACATTATAGAGCCATCCAGGCTCTTTGCTCGTACACATACAGATGAATTCACACTCATCAGTAACTGGTCGCAGCCAGTTTTCAAAGGCACCTTCAACAAGCCCTCATGGCACTGATATGCTTAGGTAAGGAACTTTAACATCATACCACCCAAAAAAGAGTTATGAGCATTCTTAGGTTGTCGCCTGGACTCTCAGTATCTAAGGGAAGTTAGAAATGATAAGTCTGCACATTTCTCCTTACTACAAATACTAACTATACTCTTATTTCGAAGAAATTCAGGTTTTGTGGAACAAACTATAATTTAGATTTAAGACTAGCAAGCTTACGTGGTCCGGTTTGTCAGGATGTGTAATTTTACTTTGTACCTTTATTCGAACTTACGCAAGAGGAATCAGCACTAATTATATTTATTTATGGGATCAACTAATCAAGGGAGATGTCTGGGGAGGAGACCCAAGAGGGTTATTAGTATTTAAGTACACCTTTTTTTTTACCAGTGGCATTAGTTGATAAATTAATAATAACTTCTGTACCAGAGCTTCATAATCAGCAGAAACACAAACGCACGCACTTACTCGATGGCAACTGCTTTCTGAATATGTAATGACCGCGATGATTTATAACTATATCTGCAGTGGCAAGAGTAGTGTCTACAAAAATCAACAGTTGGACGAACTGGTATAATTATTTCATAATAAAACAAGTTAAAAATATGCTTATCTGTATAGCGGTGTAATCAGGACCACCGAAGAAAGTTCTGTCTTTCGGCGGTCTTCGCACAATACTGTATGAGGCGTGACCCATGAAACTCTCTACCAGCCGTGGTGGCCTGTGTTCTTGCGTTGCCAGAAGCACGGCTATGGCTGACTATAAACTTTAATAAAATAAAAATAAAAAACTACTGAGGCTAGAGAGCTGCAATTTACTATGTTTGATGATTGTAGGGTGGGTGATCAACATACCAATTTGCAGCCCTCTAGCCTCAGTAGATTTTAAGATCTGAGGCCGGACAGAAAAAGTGCGGACGGACAGACAAAGCCGGCACAATGGTTTTCCTTACAGAAAATTTAAAAAAAGCATTTGGGTTAAATCTTTCAAAATTGCTGATATTTTTTCTCCTTTGTGCGTGTCCATTTATATTCTACAAGGACGTAGAGCAATCTAAATAGAAATTATTTGATATAAGGAAGAAAATTTGCATCAATTGCTTTTCATTCATTATGATATCAATCTTGCTGAGCCTCTTTTAAACCCTTGGTGGCGAGATACCTTTTATTTGTTTATTTGCACCTAAGAATTGTAAGCAGTTAACTGTCTCTCACTTCAAGGCCCATAGGCATATGGTCTCAGCTCCCAATAAACTAAAGTGGACATATACTGCTAATTGAACTTTTTATCCCCTTTGTTTGTTTGTTTTTAAAGGCCTATGCCTGCGCGTATACTTTTTTCCTTTACTTCTTTATTTATGTCGTTTATTTAGCTTTTTTCCTTGATTTTATTTGTTACTAATACCTTCTATTACATTTATCTGATTTCCATTTTACTAGGCTTTCCTATTTGATTTTTTATTTTTGTCATTATAATGATTTTGCATTTACTTGAATCTTAATTTCAATAACTTTCGTTTATTCATTTTCCCTTATATAATCATTCCTTTACTTGTTTACTTTCTTGTTTTTATTTAACTTTTTGCTTTTTGTTTTTATTATTATAATATTTTGCACTTACTTGAATCTTAATTTCAATCAGTTATACCTATTCATTTTCCCTTTTATATCCATTCCTTTATTTTTTACTTTGTTGTATTTATTTATTTATTCTTATTTCTCTTTTTTATGTTTGTTTTTGTTATGATAATATTTTTGCATTTACTTGAATCTATTTCAATCATTTATACTTATTCCTTTTCCCTTTTATATCTATTCCTTTATTTTTTATTTTATTCTACTTATTTAAATATTTTTATTTCACTTCATCAGAGCTTCGTGTTACATTATCGTCTGCAATTTTTTAATAACGGCCTTCCCTTCCTTTTTTGATGTTTAAGCCAGGTTCCTATGGGCCTCGTTGGTTCGTGAGGGGAAAGGGAGGGGAGCGAGGGGAAGGGAAGGGAAGTGAGGGAGAAAGGAAGGGGAGATATTGTGAGGGGAACAGACTGAGGGTTGCTGGGTATAAGCGAAAGAAGGCATTGAAGGGTCTGGCTGGCTGGCCCTGCCGACCGCTTAATGGCTCTGGCAGACGCTGCCTTACAGTAGCTAGCTCTCTCTCTCTCTCTCTCTCTCTCTCTCTCTCTCATAGTTATTTCAATGTCAAATCTTACAAAGGATATTCCATTAGATACCTTGAGTACATTTGAAATTTATTCTCTCTCTCTCTCTCTCTCTCTCTCTCTCAACAAAGGATATTCCATCAAATTTCGTGAGTACAACCAAAATTTACTCTCTCTCTCTCTCTCTCTCTCTCTCTCTCTCTCTCTCTCTCTCTCATATTTCAATGTCAAATCTTACAAAGGATATCTTATTAGATACCTTGAGTACATTTTGAAATTTATTCTCTCTCTCTCTCTCTCTCTCTCTCAACAAAGGATATTCCATCAAATTTCTTGAGTACAATTAAAATTTACTTTCTCTCTACTCTCTCTCTCTCTCTCTCTCTCTCTCTCATAGTTATTTCAATGTCAAATCTTACAAAGGATATTCCATTAGATACCTTGAGTACATTTGAAATTTATTCTCTCTCTCTCTCTCTCTCTCTCTCTCTCTCTCTCTCTCTCAACAAAGGATATTCCATCAAATTTCTTGAGTACAATCAGAATTAATCTCTCTCTCTCTCTCTCTCTCATCTCTCTCTCTCTCTCTCTCTCTCTCTCTCTCACAATGGATATTCCATCAAACAATTTCTTGAGTACAATCAAAATTTACTCTCTCTCTCTCTCTCTCTCTCTCTCTCTCTCTCTCTCTCTCTCTCTCTCTCTCTCTCTCTCATATTTCAATGTCAAATCGCACAAAGGATATTCCATCAAATTCTTGAGTACATTCGAAATTTTATTTTCTTTCTCAGATATGTTTTACTATCAAATATCCAAAGGATGTTATCTATCATTTTGTTAACCAAAAAGCAATATTAGTTACATTTGAAATTACTAATTTCTCTCTCTCTCTCTCTCTCTCTCTCTCTATGATTTAGAAGACATATATATATATATATATATATATATATATATATATATATATATATATATATATATGTGTGTGTGTGTGTATATGTAATCTTATAAATGTATATATGTATATAGAAATATTTATAAAACATGGTTAAGACCCGCTGCAGACTACTAACCACCACTCTGGTTATAGACTATCAAGAAAAAAAAAAAAAAAAAAAAAAAGAGGCACAACGTTTAAAGAAACGGTTCTAGTCGTCCTTCAGTTGGTTGGATCGATCACGGCTCTCTTGCTGATCAGGTTTCTTGAACTTGTGCAAGAATTAATACTATTTACACCTGAACGTTAATGGAATCTTACATTAGATGTGTTATGTTTGTGGGCTGGGGCTGTTATGCTAATAATATCCGTTATATGGATTCGCAGTTTTACATTAATTTTACTCCCTCAACGCTGGAAGTGTTACAAGAATGTTCTTCTCAAGAAATACTGTCCTTTAGGGTAGTAGCGTTGTCAGTACACATGGTGTACTGTACGCACTACATTAGCATGCTGTGAATAATACATTAAGTTTGTTATTTTTGTGCAGATGCTGCTAGTAATACAGTAAGTTTGTTATTTTTCTACCGATAATTCGAGTAGTACATTAACTTTGTTCATTGCCCTCTATAAATGGTTGAGGCGCTAAATTAATCTGTTTTGCCTTTTCGTCTTTATGCTGTGAATAGGATCGTTGTCTAATGTCATTTCTCTTCCAGAAATTCATAAGTTAATATTAATTGTCAGCTCTCAAGAACCAGAGATCGGAAAGAGCATCGATGAGCCAATAGAGAGAAGTAGAGAAACGAACCATAATTTATACGTATTATTTTTTCTCACTCTTTCGCCCTCTATCATTCTATTTATCTAATTTTACGTTATTCTTTTCTATATTGCTAGTATATATCGACGCATGAATATCAGTGCTTTAAGGAGGTCTTCTGATTGTAAAAATTAACAGCAAAACTGACAGGAGCATCCCATTGATATTGATATAATTAACGAGGTCATGTGATGTACGTATCTATAGATGCATGTATAGATATATATAGTAGAGATGTGTATATACATATATATATATATATATATATATTATATGTATATATATATGTGTGTGTGTGTTTGTTTATGTGTTTTTATGTATACTAGTGTACTCCTCAACTTAATATAAAGTAACTAATAACGAACCTTTCAAAAAACTTCATTTTTCAAAATATACCGATTATTTATCCTTAAATTAGCCGTTCTCACTCTAAATATATGTGTACAAAACATGAAAAAATATACCTATACAGAACATGAAAACCATGAACACATTCATATGTTTGAATACTCTTGCGTATACATATTTGGATATGCATATACCCACACGTTTCAGCAAAATACTCATAATAGACGATACCCTATCACTTGCACGTATACGATGGTCGTTTATGTATATGCATATACCCACACTTTTCAGCAAAATACTCCTATATACGATACTGTATCGCGTGCACGTACGATGGTCGTTTATTGCGTTGTTCCTGAGATAGATGTACAATGATTCCTCTGTGGAAACTTGGGAATCGAACTTCCTCTGACTTTGACGTGCTCTTGTTACGTAGTAATTAGCATCCTAAACCAACATGGCGGTTCGAATAAGTGGTCATTTTCCGTCATTTTGTGTTTGGCTTGCACTCGATATAGGAAAAAAAGCAATGTAAATAATTCTCTCTCTCTCTCTCTCTCTCTCTCTCTCTCTCTCTCTCTCTCTCTCTCTCTCTCTCCTTGTGTCTGCAAACAAAGAAATTATTTTATAAGGTGTCTGACGTAATTTGAGAATATTGCACAATGCTTGATCAGACGATGTCAAAATTCATAACATTGCTAAGAACCAAACTATACTACCTAAAAATGAGTCTACCTCAAACTATGACGCAATCAACTGCGCGTGCGTACTAACGCATAAATCACCTCTTGTCCTGGTCTGTAGATATTTCATGTTTTTCTAAATGTAGCCACAACACAGCCCTCTAAAATTTTGTCTTGGTGATATCGATATTAAGTGGAATTATCCCCGTTGAATATTTGTTTCTAATTTTAACTGTAACAAATCTTATTATTTTATCTTCAGCCCGCTCCCAAAAATACCGATTGCATATAGGAATCATAGGTATAGCCTTAAAGCAAATCATGCACGTCAAGTTTATTGGACTATGACAGTTTTAAGGTCTTCCTTCGTGTTTGGAATTACTTTTTACTTTTTTTTTTTTTTTATAAAATGTCATCCAATCTGATCTACGAGTGATCCTGAAATGGCAGTTAAAGACTATTGAATAAATGTATAATTGTGAAAAGACTCTAAAAGTAATGTAAGGTCACCATGTTGCACAATTGCAAATTAACAACAGAAGGCAAAACAAATAATAATTACAGGCAGTACAAATGGAATTCAAAAATCATATGGATGCACCATATTGCAGATTAACAGTAAAAATCATGTGGTTGTAGCACATTGCAGAATAATGATAACAATCACATGGAAGTACCATATTGCAGAATAATGACACAAATCACTTGAAAGAACCATATTACAGAATAACGATAAAAATCACATGAAAGTACCATATTGCAGAATAATGAATCTACAACATGACAGAATGTGAGTAATTACTATTATTGCTGTCTTATAGGGTTGAGACTTAGATCAAGATGTCACTATTGCAGTTTCGTGTAAGACCACTAACGGTAAAAGTCCGAATAAGGGGTATCAATATTTTGTGAAAAATCGTGGGAAGAAACTAAGATTCGTGACAGTAAACGTCGGTAGTATATTTATGATATAATGCTTAACTGGCAGTTGCTGATAATATTTCATAATGAAGTTGATAGTAAAGTAAAGGGGAGAGAGAGAGAGAGAGAGAGAGAGAGAGAGAGAGAGAGAGAGAGAGAGAGAGAGAGCCAATAAATTCAAAATACTCACTTTAACTAGGCCCCTGTTGTAAACGGGTCAACAAAATTTTAAAAAATTTAATAGCATCGTATCTATTGTAAAGTCATATGCAACAGCTGTATTAATGAAAAACAAAAGAACAGCTAATGGAATGTTCCATTAACTCTTAAACAAAGCTTTTGCGAACCATACTTACTGTAGGCTTCTCTCTCTCTCTCTCTCTAGTGTTTTTTTTTCTTTTGTGTCTCTGAGCCGAAGAAAGTACGAGCATACCAGTTATCTTGTCTCGTGGCGCGCGCGTATCCATCTAAACCGAATGTTTTGAGGCCGACCTGTATAACTACTCCAGATATAAGGCAAAATTATGGGCCGGGGAGAACCCCTACAAAGGCGCTTCCGTTTTCTACGTGTTTCGTGTCGGCGCGTGCTCCGAGCGCATACTCAAGTATTTCGGTTTGACCAACTAATTGTTGCTTAATTTCTGTTTATGTGTTTCGAAGTTCCGTCCTGTTTTTTACGGAGGGTTAAGTTGGCGATATGTTACGATGGTTTGACATTTTAGGTGGGTTGGTGTACGACCCGAGGAATCCCAATAGTTTTATCTGCGGGGAGTTTAATTTACAGATTTAGTTGGGGAATGCAATACGCGCGTTCTAGAATTCACAAACACATACAAACATACATACATACATACTTATATCCTTATATACATACATACATACATGAGGTCATTTTGAAGTTTGTAACACATCTTAAGAGACATACAAGCAACAGTTCATATGTGTACTCAAGACTGGATTTTAAATTGTCGATAACACATACATACATACATACATACATACAACATACATACATACATACATAAGGTAATTTTGAAGTCTGTATCCCGTATCATGGGATTGATACATGCGGTAGTTCATTGTAGGCACATACATGTTGTAGTTCGAAGTGACGTGCAATCAGAACTGGAATTTAAATGGGTATATACATACATACATACATAATACATAATACATAAGGTAATTCTGAAGTTTGTTACACAGTCTGAGACGTACATGCAACAGTTAATAGGAGATACCTACTTGTAAATCGGTGTTATATGCAGTCAAAACTGATATTTCAGTAGCGTATAACACATACATACATACATACATACAGAAGGTGATTTTTAAGTTTGTAATGGAACTTACGATACTGACACATGCAACACTGCATTACCTGTGGGTAATTGGTAGTTATGTGCAATGAAAACGAATTTAAATGGCGTATAACACACATACATACATAAGGTAATTTGGTAGTTTGTAAAGCATATTACGAGACTAATGTATGCAACATTTCTTTATAGATGCATATTTGTTGCAATTCGAGGTTATGTGCAATCACAAATGGATTTTAAGTAGTTTATAATTCATACTTACATAAATACAAGCATGCAAACTTGCATGAGGTAATTTTGAAGTTTGTAAATCTTATTATGCAATTGATCCATGCAGCACTTCTTTGCAGGTACGTGCAATCAGAACTGGAATTTTAATGCGTATAACACATACATACATACACACATACATAAGGTAATTTTGAAGTGTAACTCATATATGAAGATGATACGTGCAACAATTCATTGCAGATATACGTACTTGTTGTAATTCGAAGTTACGGGTAATCAAAACTGGAATTTATATAGTCTGTAGAAATAATTACAGTTCTTCTTCTTCTTTCTCTTCTTCTTCTCTTAGACAGACATCGCCTTTTCCAATCAGTTTCCTTTTCTCTTCCGAAAAGTCAGGAAAATCTCCTTTTAATTAGAGAAGTCTTTTATTTTTCTGTCAACGACTGTCAAGTAATCCCTTTAATTCCTTGTTCCGTATCTCTAGCTTTATCCACTTTTTCCTTTTTTGTTATTCCGTTCCCTCTTTCTGCTGCTTCCATCTCGTTCTTTCTTCCCCCCCTCACGCATCAACATTCCCCTGACAACACCCCCACCCCACCCCCTACCCTCTACCCCCAAGCCTCCTACCCCTCCCCCTTTAGACGACCTGTGTGTAAAAACCATTAACGAGGAAACGAGCGAGTTGCCAATTCGCCAATTTTGGCTCGAAAAATGGGAGTGCGATGTATCCGTGCTCGGTCTAATGGTTTGTGGCCAATGAACGAGCTAAAAGTACCTACGCAAACAATGGCAAATAATGATTTTGTGTACGCCCTTCGGTAGCGCGGTTTAATGAAGCTACGCCAGTCCTCTTTGTGTTATATCGGGAACGAACTGAGGATTGACGCGCGTATGACTTTTAGGTTTATGGATGTCAGTGGGTTTGTAAGAAAGGTCGTTGTTATAAATCGTGATTCTCTGCCCTGTTAAACTTCATTTGTTATCTTCCGAAATATTATTATGCTAGTTTTTTCATCTTAATGCTTTAAACCGTTCTTTCAGTCACCGTCTTTGACGGTATGATGACGTGTAATCATTATTACTTTTTATAATAAGCGCTCTTTCTTAAATTTGAACATCATTTTATTCACATAGCGCTAGCCCTTGTTGAATACCCAGGTGTCATTCAAAGACCCCCTCCCCGTCTACACACACCCTGCAGAGGGAGGAATTTCCGCTGTAAACGCTCAGGGCTCCCAGTAGACAGATAGACACACAGGAGACAACCTTGTGAAGATCATGCTTCTCTGTTGAATTTTAGTTCATTCTAAAATCGCCTCCGTTGGGGGATAGTGCCGTCAGTGCACCTCATGCGTTGCAATGTATAGCATTACTTGAGGTTCTTTGCAGCGTCCCTCTGGCCCCTAGCTGCAACCACTTTCATTCCTTTTCCTGTACCTCCTTTCATATTCTCTTTCTTCCATCTTACTTTCCACCCTTTACTAACAGTTGATTCATAGTGCAACTGCTTTGAGGTTTTCCTCCTGTTACACCTTTCAAACGTTTTCTTTGTCAATTTCCGTTTCAGCGCTGAATGGCCTTAGTTGCCCCAGTGCTTGGCATTATGCCTATAAAGTCTATAAAATCAGATCAAATTATAGAATCCCCATTGCCTTGATGATAGCTTTGACTCAACGGTTGCAACAGCTGTTATAAGAATAAATGGAAGGAGTAGCATAACAGCAATTTCCGAATTTCCTGCAAAACCTCGTCAGGAAATTCGACAAATGTCGTAAACACTACATGTGCTTAATTAAGCACATAAATTTTAATGACTCACAACAATGGAAAAGTGGTAGAGATCAACTATTTGCGTAGTAGATTTGATATAAGAGTGAAAAGGTGAGGAATGACAGGTTTGTGTAGTCGAGAAGACGTCTCAGCATTTTGGAGATGGTCTGGGCGGGGGGGGGGGGGGGGGGGAGGGGTTAGGGTTGGTAAGACTGGAGAAAGGAGAAGAGGACGACCTAGAAAGTGTTGAATAGAACGAGTGACAAGGCGCTCGAAATGAGGGTCTTCTACATCAAGGTAGAGAGAGAGAGAGAGAGAGAGAGAGAGAGAGAAATAAAAGTGGAGGGAGCAGTGTTTGTACGAGTTCGACTTGCTGTTAGTGAGTCCTGTGCATAGTTGTAAAAAAAATTTTTTTTTTTTTAAAAAAAAAATTTTTTTTTTTTTTTCTTTTCTTTTTTAAGTATTTTGCATGCGGAGTTTATCAAAGATTCAGCATTCAAATTTGTTAAGTAAAAGAGCTTAAGGCTTAATATATGATATATATATATATATCTATATATATATATATTATATATATATATATATTATATATATATATAGATATAGAATAATTATTATTCTATATATATAATATTTTCAGGTCTGCGTGGTTAAATTTTGATTCTTTCTTCTCGGAAGGTTGGAATATCCGTACTTATTTTTAGACGTAAATTTGTGATAGGAGAGTAAATTTCCACCTACCTGGTGGTCGCATCAAGATCCTTCCCGATTTACGAAGAGTCTCATATTCTTCCTTTCTTCTTAGAGACTTTTCTTTGGGGCAAAGTTTTTTTAATTTACTTTTTTTTTCTTTCTTGCTAGTGTGCTTAAGGTCTTCACGTTAGCCAATATAGTAGATTCACATAAAGCGTGCATCTGATGGTCTAGGCCCGACCCTTACGACGCTCCTGATTGGCTGTTTGATAAGCCAGTCACAGGGATGGGAACTCTCAGATCCTGAGGGATACATAATTCAAAAGTATCCCTCAGGAGAGGTAGAACATACATCCCGCCTTTGTGAACTCTCTCGAGAGACTGGGGATTTCCAGCCCTGTGATTGGCTTATCAACAGCCAATCAGGAGCGTCGTAAGGGTCGGGCCTAGACTCAGATGCACGCTTTATGTGAATCTATTATTATTATTATTATTATTATTATTATTATTATTATTATTATTATTATATAATATTACTTGGGTGCATAGAATTTCAAGTTAGCCATTCTCTCGATAATCGTATGAGTGACGTTCTTGGTTGCCATGGAAGTTAATTTTATGCCAGAGTACCGTAAATAGCGTTTAAATATTCTGGATTAAATAGGATTATTGATTCGTCTCTTCGACAACAATGCTTATCAATGTATCTGAAGAATCTTTTACCTAAAGCTATTTTGCGTTTACGTGTTGAGTTCGACGGAAGGGAAAGATAAAATCCTGAACGGAGAAGTAATAGAAAGGAAAGGAAATTGAAAGAAATGGTAAAAGAGCACAAGTAATAAAAGAGAAGGTCAACATCTTAATAATAAATAGATTTTCGTATTGAGAAAAGGATGACATCAACTACCAGAAGCTAGAACGGTTCCATTTTCTACTGAGAGGATGGTATAGTCATTTAACTGGATAATTTTAATGTTTAGGATATAATACATAAAAAATCAGTTTTATGCACCTTCTGATACGTGCGATTCTGAACATAATATGGTATAAAAGGGCAAGAGAATGAAAATGATAATAAAAGATAGGGGTTAACATCTTAAAATAATGGGTAGATCATATCATTGAGAGAGAAAATACTATAATTACTAGAAACAAGAAATTGTGCCCGGTAATGATTGAGATGGAGGGTAATATAAATAATTATTTTTAGCATCATGAAGTTATGAGTTATGCCCCTTATATATACCTCCTAAACATATATATATATATATATATATATATATATATATATATATAATATATGTATGTATGTGTGTGTGTGTGTATGAGCAAATGGGAGTATACACTACACAGTAGTTTATGCCACCCACTACTCCCACCCTTCCATTTAATAAAATGATCTTTCGCGTCAAAATGATAAACTTACAGAATGTTCTATTTTCATTCCCAGCCGAAGGATAGTGAATCACGGGGCGTTCGCAGCCGCTGCTCTAATACCTTTGGATAATTAATATCGCTAAGCACCCTCACCTGCTTCCATATTTCATAATTTTTCACAGCTTTTGTCGTAAACGCTTTTCCGCCGCCCCCCCCCCCCCCCCCCCCTCCCAAATTCTGTTCTCGACGTAAGTTTCCGCGTTTCGAGTCGAAATCTTTGTGTGTGTTTCATCTATAAGTCTCTCAGTCTAGATAGAGATTTCTTTCTTTTTTTTCTGACGGAATTTTTGCATAGATTGATATTCTAAATGGCTGATTGGAAGATTCGAAGCTGCTTTGCAAACAAAAGTACCTTCAAGTATATGAATTTCTCTACGAAAATTAGCCTGTTGAATGTTCCCAAAAAGTATATTTTCACGATTCTTTCATTGTTTGTTTACGGAGCCAAACTTCTGCTGATATCAAAATATCGTATCACCGAATAAGCCTCTGACTTTAGAACACGAAAATAAAACACGAAATAGAAAGACGCAGTCGTCTTTGATTTCTGAATTACAACGTAGCCGGCAAAAGCGCTCGAATCAAAAGAAAAATAGAATAAAAGAAAAAAAAAGAATAAAAACACAAACAGGCATCCGTCCGTGCATAGAGGATGTTCCGAAATGTTCAAACAAGTAATTAATGTGATTTCTTTGACTCTTCTCGAAAATATCAACAAACCACAGCCTCGCTGATTCCTTCCTTCCTTCCTTTGACGGAGTTCGAAAGACATCAGAAATTTTGCGTTTAAGTTTTGTGGTAAATTAATTATGACCCAGGATTAGACGCGGTAAAAATTTAATTTATATTTCCATTTGATCTCTCGCGTACCGTCTGTTTTCTTAGCTATCTTTTTTTTTTTTTTTTTTTTTTTTTTTTTTTTTTTTTGAGAAGCGGGGGGGGGGGTGGGGGGGGGAGGTTGTGGATTTGAATTTCACACTGAATATCAATTATATACATTTTCTGTCTCTCTCTTCCTTGCCTCAGTATATTTATGTTGGAAGGTTTGCATAAACACACAAACACTGGCACAGACACAAACACTGACACATATACATACACACAAACATTATATATAATATATATATATATATATATATATAATATATATATATGTGTTGCGCGTGTGTGATGTATATATATACATATATATATATATATATACATATGTATATATATATATATATATATATATATATATATATATAAAATATACATACTACATACATACACACACTGATCAATTAGCATTAAAAAATCATAGCCCTTTATCAAATCCTATATATGTTTTTCTTTATGATAATTGCCTATCAGCTTTATTCCTGTTGTGTTATTACTCTTTTTATTATCTTTACAATTGTCAGTACTTTATTCCTTTGCATTTTAAGTCAACGACATATCTATCAACTAAACCTATAAGTAGGTAGGATTAATTATCCAAAGAAATCCACAAACGTGGAAGTCTTATCTCTCTCTGAGTATAAGTATATCGTTTTGCAATCAAGGAGTCAGTGTTGATTAACTCCAAACTCATCGAACTGGGGCACAATGCTGTAAGCACTTATTACCAATGATTCATCAATTCCCTTTTTCCTACTGTGTGCGAGTTGCATGCTAGTCATCACTATACTCTGTTTTTTTTTCATCTGTCCATCCGCCTGTGGTGTTTTTGTATGGTAACACTGCGTCCCGGGCTTTAGATAGTTACGCTATGTGTAAGTTTTAAGTAATTGAAAGGATATCTGGGTGTACATTTGCAACTGAAAAGTGTTTTAATAATTTATTGTATGTGAATTACACCGTTAATATTCGAAATGGATATTATTATAATCGTTGAATGTAAGCTGAATGTAACTATCTAAAGCCCGGGACGCAGTTTTACCATACAAAAACACCACAGGCGGATGGACAGATGGAAAAAAACAGAGTATAGATACTTGTACTAAACATGTTCCAAAAAATTCTGTAGTACAAAGGACCTAATCAGTACTATTTAGCAAAATGCTACATACATATCAAATCCCCCCCTCTATATTAAACTCGTATTTATGGAGGAGTTAGAGGAATATCAGTTAGTAACTCCTTTCTTTCTATATTTATAAAGTGTTTAATCATCACTGTTTAGCAAAGCATCTATAAATATTTCAAATTCACTTCAAATAAGTTTCGCACTCATATGCAAAGAAAAAAAGATTAAATAAAAAAATAAATATCAGTTACTCCTGTCTGGCTATGGTTTAAAGAACTTAGTAGGTAATATTTAACCAAACACCTATAAATGTATAAAATTCCCTTCTATAAATTTCGTCCTTATACAAAAAGAAAAAAAAAGGAATCGGTTACTGACTCGTAACTTGATATGTAATGTTTAGCCAAATATCAACAGATATATCTAATTCCTTTCTATGAATGTCAATCTATAGTATAAAGACTAAATCATTACTATTTAGCAAAGCTTCTATAAATGTTCTGCTTTTCCTTCTATAAATTTCGTATTTAAGCGAAAAGTTCAAGAATGATATAAGCCGCTTACTCCTAGATATCTAACCATATATATATATTATATATATATATATATATATATATATATATATATATATTTTTTATTTATTTATTTATATATATACATATATATATATATATATATATACATATATATGGTATAATGAACTTATCAATACTATTTATCAAAGCATTTGTTTGGAATGTATTATGATCCCTTCTAGAAAATTCGTATTTATAAAAAAAGATTTCCTTTGCTGACTCCCGTCTATTTATGATATAAAGAGCTTTATCAGTAATAGTTAGACAAACATCTACACATTATCAATTTCCCTTCTGTAAAATTCGTATTTAGGTGAACAGATATTAATTATTGACTCCTGTTTATAAGAATCTTCAGTTACGCGACATAGACATCAAATCCCTTCTATAAATTTCATATTTATTCGAAAAGAAAATAAAAAAACTATATTATTATTGACTTTGTATACACGAATCTTCGGTTACAGTCGCCACGCACATTATAAATTCCCATATGTACGTATATTTTTTTTTCAATTATGCAATAAGTAAAAAAAAAAAAAAACTCAGTTATTGATCCTGTATATAAGAATCGTCGATTAACGTCACGATGCTGTATAAAATCCCCATTATTAATTTCGTTTTACTTAAATGGTATATATATATATATATATATATATATATATATATATATATATATCTCTCTCTCTCTCTCTCTCTCTCTCTCTCTCTCTCTCTCTCTCTCGTATATATGTGTGTGTGTGTGTGTGTGTGTATATATATATACTTTTTAATAAAACGAAATTAATAAAGGGGCTTTTATGCGGCATCGTGACGCTAATCGACGATTCTTATATATGATCAAATACTTAATTTTTATATATATATATATATATATATATATATATATATATATATATATATATATATATAGATATATATATATATATATATATATATATATATATAATATATTTTTTATATTACTGGCTCCTGTATGTGTAAGAAATCTTCGATTACAGCCGCCCGACGCAGGGAAGCACCAAGTCTCTCTCTCTCTCTCTCTCTGTATATATAGATCCATTTCCACCTTGTACTTGTCTGGTGGCCGTATAAATCCATGTATTACCGAAGCCATTAACAACGTCACGGCTTCCGGCTACGAGGATTCATCAGCATGGCTACCGCTGTCGAGATTTGAAAAGGTGTGATTAATAAATTCGACTCAGCCACCTGTCCTCCACACATTTTATTTGCACAACACAAGACTCTTTGCCTTAGGGGACGTCTCTCTCTCTCTCTCTCTCTCTCTCTCTCTCTCTCTCTCTCTCTCTCTCTCGTTTTAGGAAATCACTTCTCTCTCTCTGTCGGTTTAGGAAATAACTTGCTTGCGTCTCTCTCTCTCTCTCTCTCTCTCACTCTCTCTCTCTCTCTCTCTCTCTCTCTCTCTCTCTGTGGGAAACATGCCTCTGTGTATATATCCTCTCCGGAGTTGTTCATTTCATCACTTCCAATTTATTCTTTTTTCTCTTTTACACCTGAGTCATTCTAAGAAATGTTCGTCCGTCGTCAGATCCTTTTTGTTGCGGTTGTTTCTCTCTTCTCTCTCTCTCTCTCTTCTCTCTCTCTCTCTCTCTCTCTCTCTCTCCTGTTTAGTAAATCCCTTCCCCTGCCAAAACTAAATTTGGTTTTGGATCTCTCTCTCTCTCTCTCTCTCTCTCTCTCTCTCTCTCTCTCTCTCTCTCCTCCTGTTTAGTAAATCTCTCCCCTTGCAAAAGTAAATTTGGTTTGGACCCCCCTCTCTCCTCTCTCTATCTCTCTCTCTCTCTCTCTCTCTCTCTCTCTCTCTCTCTCTCTCTCTTCAGTAAATCACTAATCTCATGAAAACTGAGGTGATGACCTCCACAGTCTATTCAAGCCGGTTATGAAAAAGAAATCTTAAAGAAAAAAAAAACATATATGAAAAACGTAAAACTAAATAGCTACAGCTAAAGTAATAGAGGAGATAATTGGTTACCCATGAATAAGTGTCGGCATTCATCAGTCTAAACTACGACCTGTCATTTCAGAAAACAAGGCAAAAAGCCGAGAGGCAGCTGTTCATTGTTATGCAATTAGAATGCGTCAATAATTGAAAGCTGGTTATGATATGAAATTATCGTTTTACCCAGTTATCAGTAACACCATGTTTCCGAAAATTTCATAGAAAAATAAATAACAGATAGATAAACATTGATTATCGAGTTACTGAAAATATCCTTAACACACTTGGAGCCATTACCAGTTTTTTTTCTTCGTTTCTCACTACATTCATTTTTTTTTTTTTTTCAAAGCTGACGATAAATATCAGCAGTTGATATCACTGAAACCAATCCTGATTGGCGGACGCTTACGCTCAAACTATCATTCATCACAATGGTAACGCTTCCCGATATTTTCTGTTTACCCAAACAACAACAAAATACACGGCTGTATTGTGTTCTTGGAAGTGGAAGCATAGGTCTTCTCTCTCTCTCTCTCTCTCTCTCTCTCTCTCTCTCTCTCTCTCTCTCTCTCAGTTTTTGGCCTGTTGTTCATATCCTTTACTTTGTATACGTATAGAATTTGTGGGAATAATTTTTGCAGCTTTAACAATTTCGCCTTGGAGACCCAGTGTCCAGTAATTTGGCAATTCTACCGATTTGTTGGCCCGTCAACCTGATAAACCCATATGCATAAGCGTGAATTATTTAAACATTGATTAATTATTGATATTTAGTTTCTGTAAAGAAAAATATTGTGCCAGCTTTCTCCGTCCGTCCGCACTTTTTCTGTCTGCACTTTTTCCTGTCTGCACTTTTTCTGTCTGCACTTTTTTTTCTGTCTGCACTTTTTCTGTCTGCACTCTGTCTCACTTTTTTTTCTGTCTGCAACTTTTTCTGTCTGCCCTTTTTCTTTTTGGTTGCACTTTTTCTGTCTGCACTTTTTTTTCTGTCTTGCACTTTTTCTGTCTGCACTTTTCCTGTCTGCAACTTTTTCTGTGCTGCACTTTTTTTTCTCGTCTGCCATTTTTTTCTGGTCTGCACTTTTTTTTTCTGGCTGCACTTTTTCTGTCTGCACTTTTTTTTTTTTTTTTGTTTTTCTGTCTGCACTTTTTTTTCTGTCTGCAATTTTTCTGTCTGCACTTTTCTGTCTGCACTTTTTTTCTGTCTGCACTTTTTTTCTGTCTGACACTTTTTTTGTTTTTTTTTTCTGTCTGCACTTTTCTGTCCTCTGCACTTTTTCTGTCTGCACTTTTTTTTCTGTCCGCATTTTTTCTTGTCGCACTTTTTCTGTCTGCACTTTTTTTTCTGTCTGCACTTTTTCTATTTTCTGTCTGCACTTTTTTTTCTGTACTGCACTTTTTTTCTTGTCTGCCCCCCCCCAAACACCTTTTTCTGTCCTGCACTTTTTTTCTGTCCGCACTTTTTCTGTCTGCACTTTTTTTGTTTTCTGCAATCCTGTGCACTTTTTCTGTCCTGCACTTTTTCTGTCCGCACTTTTTCTGTCCTGCACTTTTTCTGTCCTGCACTTTTTCTGTCCTGCACTTTTTCTGTCTGCACTTTTTCTGTCTGCACTTTTTTTTTCTCCCGTCCGCACTTTTTCTGTCCGCACTTTTTCTGTCCCCACTTTTTTTTTCTGTCCTGCACTTTTTCTGTCTACACTTTTTTCTGTCCACACTTTTTTTACTGTCTTGCACTTTTTCTGTCTGCACTTTTTCTGTCTGCACTTTTCCTGTCCGCACTTTTTTTTCTTTGTCTGCCAATTTTTCTCCTGCACTTTTCTGTCCTACACTTTTCTGTCTGCACTTTTTCTGTCTGCATTTTTCCTGTCTGCCACTTTTTCTGTCCACACTTTTTCTGTCTGCACTTTTTCTCCGTCTGCACTGTTTTCTGTCCGCACTTTTTTCGTCTTGCACTTTGTTTTCTGTCCGCACTTTTTCCAAAATGTCTGCACTTTTTATGTCTGCACTTTTTTTTTCTGTTTTTCTAATCTGCACTTTTTTTTCTGTCTGCACTTTTTCTGTCTGACTGAGACTTTTTCTGTCTGCACTTTTTTTTTTTTCTGTCTGCACTTTTCTGTCCGCATTTTTTATTCCGCACTTTTTCTGTTGCACTTTTTCTGTCTGCACTTTTTTTTCTGTCTGCACTTTTTCCCTTCTGCACCTTTCTGTCTGCACTTTTTCTGTTTTTTACTGCCAATTTTTTTTTCGTCTGCCACTTTTCTGTCTGCACTTTTTTCTGTCTTGACTTTTTCTGTCCGCACTTTTTCTGTCTGCACTTTTCGTCCGCACGTCCGCACTCTGTCCGCACTTTTCTGTCCGCACTTTTTCGTCAGCCCTTTTTCTGTCCTGCACTTTTTCTGTCCTGCACTTTTCTGTCCTGCACTTTTTCTGTCTGCACTTTTTCTGTCCTGCACTTTTTCTGTCTGCACTTTTTTCTGTCTGCACTTTTTTTTTCTCCTGTCTGCACTTTTTCTGTCTGCACTTTTTTCTGTCCGCCACTTTTTTCTGTCTGCACTTTTTCTGTCTGCACTTTTTCTGTCCGCACTTTTTCTGTCGACTTTTTCTGTCTGCACTTATTTTCTGTCCCACTTTTTCTGTTCCGCACTTTTTTTTCTGTCCGCACTTATTCTGTCTGCACTTTTTTCTGTCCTGCACTTTTTCCTGTGCACTTTTCTGTCCGCCTACCCGTCCGCACTTTTTCTGTCTGCACTTTTTCTGTCCGCATTTTTCTGTCCGCACTTTTTTCTGTCCGCACTTTTTCTGTCCCACTTTTTCTGTCCGCACTTTTTCTGTCCTGCACTTTTTCTGTCCTGCACTTTTTCTGTCCTGCACTTTTTTCTGTCTGCACTTTTTCTGTCTGCACTTTTTTCTGTCCGCAGTTTTTTCTGTCCTGCACTGTTTTTCTGTCCGCACTTTTTCTGTCGCACTTTTCTGTCTGCACTTTTCTGTCTGCACTTTTTCTGTCTGCACTTTTTTCTGTCCGCACTTTTCTGTCCGCACTTTTTCTGTCCCACTTTTTCTGTCGCACTTTTTCTGTCCGCACTTTTTTGTCTGTCGTCCGCACTTTTTTCTGTCCGCACTTTCGGTCCGCACTTTTTCTGTCTGCACTTTTTCTGTCTGCACTTTTTCTGTCCGCACTTTTTCTGTCTGCACTTTTTCTGTCCGCACTTTTTCTGTCTGCACTTTTTCTGTCCGCACTTTTTTCGTCCGCAATTTTTCTGTCTGCACTTTTTCTGTCTGCACTTTTGCTATCGTCCGCACTTTTTCTGTCCGCACTTTTTCTGTCCGCACTTTTTCTGTCCGCAACTTTTCTGTCCGCACTTTTTCTGTCCAGCACTTTTTCTGTGCCACTTTTCTGTCCGCACCTTTTTAATGTTTTTCCGCCCACTCTGTTCACTTTTCTGTCCGCACTTTTTCTCATCCTGCACTTTTTCTGTCCGCACTTTTTCCTGTCCCACTTTTCTGTCTGCAACTTGTGTTTTTCTGGTCCCGCACGTTTTTTTACTGTTTTTCCGCATTTTTCTGTCCGCACTTTTTCGGTCCGCCCTTTTTCTGTCCACACTCTTGTTCTGCACTTTTTCTGTCGCACTTTTCTGTCTGCACTTTTTTTCTGTCTGCATTTTTCTGTCTGCATTTTTCTGTCCGCACTTTTTCTGTTTTTCTGCACCGACATTTTTTCTGTCTGCACTTTTTCTGTCGCACTTTTCTGTCCGCACTTTTTCTGTCTGCACTTTTTCTGTTTTTCTGCACTTTTTCTGTGCCGCACGTTTTCTTTTGGTCCGGCACTTTTTCTGTCCGCCACTTTTTCTGTTTTTCTCACTTTTTTCTGTCCGCGACTTTTTTCTTTTCTGTCTTGCACTTTTTCTGTTTTTTCCGCACTTTTTCTGGTCCGCACTTTTTTCTGTCCGCACTTTTTTGCTGTCCCGCACTTTTTCTGTCCGCACTTTTTCTGTTCTCACTTTTTTTCTGTCTGCACCTTTTTTCTGTTTTTCTGCAACTCTGTTTTCTGCACTTTTTCCTGTTTCCGCACTTTTTTCGTCTGCACTTTTTTCTGTCCGCCGCACTTTTCTGTCGCGCACTTTTCCTGTTTTCCGCGGCTTTTTCTGTCCGCAACTTTTTCTTTTTCTGATCTTTTTCTGTCCGCACTTTTTTCTGTTTTTCCTCACTTTTCCGTGTCCCCGCACTTTTTCTGTTTTTCTGCCCCCGCTTTTTCTGTCCGCACTTTTCTGTCTGCACTTTTTCTTTTTGTCCGCATTTTTCTGTCCGCACTTTTGGCGGTCCGCATCCTGCTTTTTCCTGTCGCACTATCCTGTCGCACTTTTTCTGTCTGCACTTTTTTTTCTGTCTGCACACTCTTTTTTTTGTCTGCCACTTTTTCTGTCCTGCACTTTTTCTGTCCGCACTTTTTTCCTTCTGCACTTTTTCTGTCCGCACTTTTTCTGTCCGGCACTGTCTGGGTCCGCACTTTTTTCTGTCTGCTTTTTATGTCCGCACTTTTTCTGTCCGCACTTTTTCTGTCGACTTTTTTTTTCTGTCGCAGCTTTTTTCTGTCCGCACTTTTTCTGTCTGCACTTTTTCTGTGCCCGCCTTTTTCTGTCTGCCCTTGTTCTTGTTCCGCACTTCCTTTTTTTTCTGTCTGCACTTTTTCTGTCTGCACTTTTTTTTTCTATCCTATTCCGCACTTTTCTTTCTGCACTTTTTTCTGTCGCACTTTTTTTTTTCTGGTGCACTTTTTTCTGTCTGCACTTTTTTCTGTCGCACTTTTTTTTTCTGTCCGCACTTTTTCTGTCTGCACTTTTCTGTCCTGCCTTTTTCTGCTGCTTTTTCTGTCCGCACTTTTTCTGTCTGCACTTTTTTTTTCTGTCTGCACTTTTTTTTCTATTCCTGCACTTTTTCTTTGTGCACTTTTTCTGTCTGCACTTTTTCTGTCTGCACTTTTTTTTCTGTGTGCACTTTTTCTGTCGCACTTTTCTGTTTTTCGCGCACTTTTTCTGTCTGCACTTTTTCTGTCTGCACTTTTTTTTCTGTCTGCACTTTTTTTTCTGTCTGCATTTTTTCTGTCTGCACTTTTTCTGTCTGCACTTTTTTTTTCTGTCTGCACTTTTTCTGTCTGCACTTTTTCTGTCTGCACTTTTTTTTTAGGGGAAACTGCACTTTTTTCTGTCGCTCACTTTTTCTTGTCTGCTTTTCTGTCGCACTTTTCTGTCCGCACTTTTTCTGTGCACTTGTTTTTTTTCTGTCTTTTCCTTTTCTTTTTTTTTCTGTCCTCACTTTTTTCCTGTCTGCACTTTTTCTGTCTGCACTTTTTCTGTTTTTTTTCTGCTACTTTTTTCTTGTTTCTGCACTTTTTTTTCTGTCCGCACTTTTTCTGTCCTGCACTTTTTTTTCTGTCTGCACTTTTTTCTGTCTTTTTCTGCACTTTTTTCTGTCTGCACTTTTTCTGTCTGCACTTTTTTTTCTGTCTGCTTTTTTTTTCTGTCTGCACTTTTTCTGTCTGCACTTTTTTCTGTCTGCACTTTTTCTGTCTGCACTTTTTTTTTTCTGTCTGCACTTTTTCTGTCTGCACTTTTTCTGTCTGCACTTTTTTTCTGTCTGCACTTTTTCTGTCTGCACTTTTTTTCTGTCTGCACTTTTTCTGTCTGCACTTTTTCTGTCTGCACTTTTTCTGTCCGCACTTTTTCTTGTCTGGCACTTTTTCTCGTCCTGCACTTTTTCTGTCCGGCACTTTTTTCTTTTTTGTCTGCACTTTTTCTGTCCGCACTTTTCTTGTCCCACTTTTACTTTTTCTGTATGCACTTTTTTTTCTGTCTGCACTTTTTCTGTCCTCCGCACTTTTTCTTATCCTGCCCCAATTTTTTACTTGTCCTGCCCACTTTTTCTGTACCTGCTACTTTTTTCTGTCTGCACTTTTTTTTTACTGTCTGCCAACTTTTTCTGTCTTGCCACTTTTTTTTTTCTGTAATGCACTTTGTTTTTTTCTGTCTGCAACTTTTTCTGTTTCTGCACTTTTTCTGTACCTGCACTTTTTTTTTCTGTCCTGCACTTTTCTTTTTGCGCAAACTTTTTTTCTGAACCTGCCCTTTTCTGGTCTGCACTTTTTCTTTTTTTGTCTGGCCACTTTATTTTCTGTCCTGCCACTTTTTCTGTCTGCCCACTTTTTTCTTTCTGCACTTTTTTTTCTGTCTGCAACTTTTTCTGTTGCCTACCTTTTTTTTCTTGTCTGCACTGTTTTTAATGTCTGCACTTTTTTTCTGTCTGCACTTTTTCTGTCTGCACTTTTTTTTCTTTCTCTTGCAACTTTTTTTTCTGTCTTGCCACAGTTTTGTTTAATGTCCTGCACTTTTTTCTTTCCGCACTTTTCTGTCTTGCACTTTTTCATTTTTTTTTTTGTCTGCAACTTTTTTCTGTCTGCACTTTTCTGTTCCGCACCTTTTTCTGTCATGCACACTTATTTTTGCACTTTTTGTTTCCTTCCTGGCACTTTTTTTCTGTCTGGCACTTTTTTTTTCTGTCCGCACTTTTTCTGTCAGCACTTTTTTTCTGCTCTGCACTTTTTTCTGTTTCTGCCTTTTCTGTCACACTTTTTTTCTGTCCTGCACTTTTTCTGTTTTTTCTGCCGTTTTTCCTGTCTGAACTTTTTTTCTGTCTGCACTTTTTTTTTTCTATTCTGCCTTTTTCTGACTTTTTGCACTTTTTCTGTTCTGCACTTTTTTTGCCTTGTCTGCCTTTTTATTTTTTTTTCTGTCTGCCCACTTTTTTAGTCATGCACTTTTTTTTCTGTCTGCACTTTTTTCTGTCTCGCACTTTTTCTGGTCCTCACTTTTTTATGTCTTGCCTTTTTTTTTCTATCTTTTTTTTTTGCACATTTTTTCACTGCACTTTTTGCTGTACCTGCACTTTTTTTTTGGAATGTCTGCACTTTTTTTTCTGTCTGCCACTTTTTACTGTCTCCACAGTCACACTTTTTCTGTACCTGCCACTTTTTCTGTCCTGCACTTTTTTTTTATTTCTGGCCACTTTTGCTGTTCCGCACTTTTTTAACGTACTCGCACTTTTTCTGTATGGCACCTTTTTTTACTGTCACCGCCACTTTTTCTGTCCTGCCAACTTTTTCTGGTCTCGCACTTTTTTTTCTTTGACAGCCACTTTTTCTTGTTCCCGCCACTTTTTCTGGTCCGCCACCTTTTTCTGTAATGCCACTTTTTTTCTGTCCTGGCACTTTTTTTACTGTACCGCACTTTTTTTTTTATAGTACTGCACTTTTTTTTATGTCCGGCCCACTTTTTTATGTCTGCCCACTGTTTTTTTCCGCACTTGTTTCTGTCTACCTTTTTTCTGTCTGCACTTTTTTTCTGTCCGCACTTTTTTTTTTCTCGTTCCTGCGACTTTTTTTCTGTTTTCCGCAACTTATTTTCTGGTCTGCAACTTTTTCTTTTCTGTCCTGCCACTTTTTTCGTGTCTGCACTTTTTCTTGCCGCACTTTTTCAGGTCTGCACTTTTTTTCTCGTCTTGCACTTATTTTTCTGGTTCCGCACTTTTTCTGTCCTGCACCCTTTTACTGTTTCGGCACTTTTTCCTTGTCACCGCACTTTTTACTGTCTGCCACTTTTTTTTTCTGTCCTGCACTTTTTTTTTTACTGTCCTGCACTTTTTTTCTGTCTGCACTTTTTCTGTCCCTGCCACTTTTTCTGTCCTGCCACTTTTTCTGTACTTGCACTTTTTTTTTCTGTCCTGCAATTTTTTTTTCTGGTTCTGCAACTTATTTTTTCATGTCTGCACTTTTTTCTTTTTGTCCGCGACTTTTCTGTCATGCACTTTTTCTGTCCGCACTTTTTACTCTCCTGCCACTTTTTTTTCTGGTCTTGCACTTTTTCTGTCCCCGGCACTTTTTCTTCGTCTGCACGTTTTTTCTTGTCCGCATTATTTTTTTCTGTTTCCGCACTTTTTCTTTTGACTGCACTGTTTCTGTCCGCAACTTTTTACTGTCCTGCACTTTTACTGTCGCACTTTTACCTGTTTGCACTTTTTTCTGTTTTCTGCACTTTTTCTTGTCCGCACTTTTTCTTGTCCCACTTTTTTCTGTCCGCACTTTTTCTGTTCCGCCTTTTTCTGTCCGCACTTTTTCTGTCTGCAACTTTTTCCGTTCCCTGCACTTTTTTCCGAGTGCGCACTTTTTTCTGTTTCCGCACTTTTTACCTGTATACACTGCACTTTTTCCTAGTCTTTGCACTTTTTCCTGTCTGCCACTTTCTTTTTCTGTCTGGCACCTTTTTTTCTGTCTGCAACTTTTTCCTATTCTGCCACTTTTTCTGTCTGCCACTTTTTCCTGTCTGCACTTTTTCCTTTTGTCCGCAACTTTTTAATGTCTTGCCACTTTTTTACTGTTCCGCACCTTTTCCTGTACTGCAACTTTTTCTGTTCGCACTTTTTCCTGTCTGCACTGTTTTTCCTGTCCTGCAACGTTTTTCTGTCCGCAACTTTTTTCCTGTCCTGCCACTGTTTTTCCTGTCTGCAACTTTTTCTGTCCGCGACTTTTTCCTGTCTTGCACTTTTTACCTGGTTTCTGCCCACTTTTTCCTGGTCTGCAACAGTTTTTTTCTGTAACTGCACTTTTATTCCGTCTGCACTTTTTCTTGTCTGCAACTTTTTCATGTCTTGCACTTTTTCACCTGTCTGCACTTTTTCTGTCTGCATTTTCGTTTTTTTGTTCTGCACTTTTTCCTGTATCTGCACTTTTTGCTGGTAACTTGCCAACTTTTTACCTGTCTTGCACTTTTTTCCGGACTGTCTGCCAATTTTATTTTTTCTGTCATGCACGTTTTTCTGTCCGCAACTTTTTTCCTGTCTGCACTTTTTTCTGTCCAGCCGACTGTTTGTTTTTCCTGTCTAGCACTTTTTCCTGTACTTGCCACTTTTTTAACTGTCCGCGACTTTTTCCTGGTCCTGCAACTTTTTCCTGTAACTTGCAACTTTTTCCTTGTACTGGCAGCTTTTTCTGTTCCGCACTTTTTTCCTGTCTGCAACTTTTTCCCTGTTCTGCCAACTTTTTCCTGTACTGCAAAGCTTTTTCTGTTCCGCACCTTTTTTCCTTGTCCGCCCCCCCCCCCCCCCCCCCCCCCACTTTTTTCCTGTAACTGCCACTTTTTCCTGTCTGCACTTTTCTTTTTCCTGTCCCGCACTTTTTTCCTGTCTCCGCCACTTTTTTCCCTGTACTGCCAATATTTTTCTGTCCGCACTTTTTCCTGTCACTGCCACTTTCTCCAGCACTTTGTTTTTACTGTCCGCACTTTTTTTCCTGTCTGCCCACACCTTTTTCGTCCGCCCACTTTTTCGTTTTCTGAGTTCCGCCATTTTTCTTGTTCCGCACTTTTTTTCTGGTCCAGCACTTTTTCCTGTCTGCAACTTTTTTCCTGTCTGCACTTTTTTTCTGTTCCGCACTTTTTCCTGTCTGCCTGCACTTTTTCTGTCCGACACTTTATTTTTCCTGTAAACTGGCCCAAACTTTTTCCTGGTACTGAACATTTTTCCTGTCCTTGCCACTTTTTCCTGTCTGCCACGTTTTCTGTCCGCAACTTTTTCCTGTCTGCAACTTTTTCCTGTCTTGCCACTTTTTCCTGTGCTGCCACTTTTTCCTGTTCCGCACTTTTTTCTGTCCGCACTTTGTTTCCCTGGTCATGCCACCTTTTTCCTCCTGTACTGCCCCACTTTCTTTTTCTGTCCGCACTTTTTCCTGTTCTGCAACTTGTTTTTCCTGTCTTGCCATTTTCCTGTTCAGCCCACTTTTTCTGGTCTGCACTTTTTCTTTTTTGTCCCGCAACTTTTCTGTCCCACTTTTCCTGTCCTGCCACTTTTTCCTGGTCTGACACGTTTTTACCTGTCTGCACCTTTTTTCCTGTACGCCACTTTTTCCTGTTTTGCCACTGTTTTCCTTGTACCTGCACGTTTTTTCCTGTCTGCCACTTTTTATGTACTGCACTTTTTCTTTCTCCCGCACCATTTTTACTGTCCCGCACTTTTTCCTGTGCCGACTTTTTCATGTCGCACTTTTTCCTGTACGCGCCCACTTTTTTCCTGTCCTTGCACTGTTTTTTACCTGTCTGGCAATTCATTTTTACCCTGTCCTTGCCCATTTTTTCCTTTGTTCCGCACTTTTTCCGGTTTTGTGGTTGTGTTTTTTTGCCGTCACTTTTTGGGCGGATGTCGCCGCCACTTTTTCCGTACCTGCAACTTTTTTCCTGTTCTGGCACTTTTTCTGTTTCCGTACACTTTTCCTGTCTGCACTTGTTTTTAACTGTCCGCACTTTTTCCTGGTACTTGCACATTTTCTTCCATGTCTGCACTTTTTCCGTTGTCTGCACGGTTTTTTAAACTGTTCCGCACTTTTTCCTGTCTGCACTTTTTCCTGTCCGCACTTTTTCCTGTACCGCAACTTTTCCTGTCTGGCACTTTTTCCTGGGTCCCCGCACTTTATTTCCTGTCTGCACTTTAATTTTTTCCTGTATGCACTTTTTCTGTACCGGCGAAACTTTTTCCTTTTCCTCCTGCAACTTTTTCCTGTCCAGCAACATTTTTCTGTCCGCACTTTTTCCTGTCCGCCCACGTTTTTTCCTGTCGGCACTTTATTTTTCCTGTCTGCCACTTTTTCCTGTCCACCACCCACTTTTTCCTGTCCGCACCCCTTTTTAACCCGGTTTTCCGCACTTTTTCCGGGTCCTGCCACTTTTTCCTTTTTCCTGTCTGCACTTTTTTCCTGTCCCGCACTTTTTCCTTGTACAAGCACTTTTTCCTGTTTTCCGCACTTTTTCCTGTCCGCACTTTTTTCCTGTCCTACACTTTTTTCTGTCCGACTTTTTCCTGTTTTTCCTGCCCACTTGTTTTTCCGTCTGCACTTTTTCTTGTCCGCACTTTTTCCTTTTTCTTCCGCACTTTTTCCTGTCCGCACTTTTTCCTGTCCGCACTTTTTTCCCTGTCCGCACTTTTTCCTTGTCCGCACTTTTTCCGTCTGCCAACTTTTTCCTGTCCGCACTTTTTCCTGTCCGCACTTTTTCCTGTCCGCACTTTTTCCTGTCCGCACTTTTTCCTGTCTGCACTTTTTCCTGTCCGCACTTTTTCCTGTCCCGCAACTTTTTCCCCTCTTCTGCACTTTTTCCTGTCCGCACTTTTTCCGTCCACACTTTTTCTGCCGCCACTTTTTCCCTGTCCGCCACTTTTTCCTGTCTGCATTTTTCCTGTCCACAACCCTTGTTTTTCTGTCCGCACTGTTTTTCCTGTCCGCACTTTTTTCTGTCCGAATTTTTTCCTGGTCCGCACTTTTTTTCCTGTCCGCCACTTTTTCCTGTTTTTCCTGCACTTTTTATGTCCGCACCTTTTCCTTTTTGTCTGCACTTTTTTCCTGTTTTTCTGCACTTTTTCCTGTTTTCTGCACTTTTTCCTGTCCGCACTTTTTCCTGTCCGCACTTTTTTCCTGTTCCGCACCTTTTTCCTGTCTGCCACCTTTTTCCTGTCTGCAACTTTTTTTCCGTCCTGCACCTTTTTTCTGTCCGCAACTTTTTCCCTGTCTGCACCTTTTTCCGGACCCGCACTTTTTCCCTGCTGCACTTTTTTCCTGTCGCACTTTTTCCTTTCCGCACTTTTTCCTTGCCGCACTTTTTCCTTTCCGCACTTTTTCCTTTCCGCACTTTTTCCCGTCTCCTGCACCTTTTTCTTTTTTTTGTCTGCAACTTTTTTCTGTCCGCACTTTTTCCTGGCTTTTTTGCACTGTCTGTCCGCACTTTTTTCCTTCCTGCATTTTTCCTGTCTGACTTTTTCTGTCCGCCACTTTTTCCTGTCTGTACTTTTTCCTGTCTGCACTTTTTCCTGTCTGCACTTTAGCCTGTCCGCACTTTTTCTGTCCGCACTTTTTTCTGTCCGCACTTTTTCCTGTCCGCACTTTTTCCTGTCTGCACTTTTTCTGTCCGCACTTTTCCATTTCCGTTCTTCTTCTATCCACCCTTTTTCTGTCCGTACTTTTTCCTTTCCACTCTTCTTCTGTCCGCCCTCAGATCTTGAAAACTACCGAGGCTAGAGGGCTGCAAAGCGGAATGTTGATCATCCACCCTCCAATCATCAAACACCAAATTGCAGCCCTCTAGCCTCAGCAGTTTTCTATTTATTTCAGGTTAAAATTAGCCATAAACGTGCGTCTAGCAACGATATAGGCCAGGCCACCACCGGGCCGTGGTTAAAGTTTCATAGGCCGCGGTTCATACAAGCATTATACCAAGACCACCGAAAGATGGATCAATTTTCTCTGGCCTTGATTATACGCTGTACAGAAAACTCGATTGCGCCGAAGAAATTTCTTTACTTGATTTTTTTTTTTTTCTTTTTTTTTTTTTTTTTTTTTTTTTTTTTTTTTTTGACCAACTTAAACGATTACCCGAAATTGGCCGAGATATCTATTTGCGTTAAAACAATAGGAGGAGGAGGAAGGAAGGAGGAGGAGGAAGAGAAGGACGTTTTTGGCCGAAAATGAAATAAATAAAAGACTTAATTAAAACAGACATCAGTGTGAGTCTCTGCAGCCATTTCATAATAACATCTTGCGGTCTAAATCGAGAGAGGCTCCTTCTGTGGTTGTGGCTATTTTTAACATTATTTCTAAACTGAGCAAAGATAAATATTGAGAAAAGGAAGGCTTCTAGGGAAGGAGTTATTGTCGGCTCGACAGAGAAGAAGAAGAAGAAGAAGAAGAAGGGGGTCCCTTGATGGGCTGATAGTAAAATTAGTTCCCTTTCTCGAACCCTGTACGTGATGAGAGAGAGAGAGAGAGAGAGAGAGAGAGAGAGAGAGAGAGAGAGAGGAAAGGCGAGGGAGAAAGATGTATATATATATATATATATAATATATATATATATATATATATATATTATATATATATTACATAGAGAGAGTAGAGAGAGAGAGAGAGAGAGAGGAGAGAGAGAGAGAGAGAGAGTTTGATCAATTATTGGGAGTATTTTGACGTCGGAAGGAGAGACGGATAGATAGACAGACAGAGAGTGAGAGAGAAAGCGAAAGAGATTCATAAATTATTAGGAGTTTTCTGGCGTCACCAAGAGAGAGAGAGAGAGAGAGAGAGAGAGAGATTAATCAATTATTGGGAGTTTTCTGGCGTCACCAAGAGAGAGAGAGAGAGAGAGAGAGAGAGAGAGAGAGAGAACAAAGGAACATTTATGAATTATTAGGAGTTTTCTGACATTACCAAAAGAGAGAGATATATATTGATCAATTATTGGGACTTTCTTGACGTCACAGAGACTTACGGACAGACAGACAGGGAGAGAGAGAGAGAAGAAAAAAAAGAGAGAAAGCAAAAGAGACTGATGAATTATCAGGAGTTTCCTGGCGTCACCAAAGAGAGAGAGAGAGAGAGAGAGAGAGAGAGAGAGAGAGGTGTCTGGGGACTTGCTAGAGAAGCAAAGGATATGTTTCCCTGATGTTATTTTCCCCGTCTTCCTCCCTGCCTTCCTTCCTACTTCTATACCTTCCTACCCTCCTACCTTCCTACCTTCTTCCCCCTACCTCCTCTTCCCTCGAGGGAGTGGCTTCTCTCTGTCTCGGCTCCTCTTCTCTTCCCAATTCCTCCTCAACATTCGACCTCTTTTGATGTGGCCATAAATAGCGTGTTATTTTGGGTGACGATTCTACAAAGTAAACAATGTTTGTTTGGATAGACACACAAGCGTGTGAGCAAGCACCCGCTTATATACACATGTAGTCTGGGTATGTGTGTGTGCGTGTGCATATATATATATATATATATATATCTATATATAGATATATATATATATGTATATTATATAAAATTTATATACACAAATTATAAATAATATATTATATTATATATATATTATACATAATAACACACCAACATTTATATAATATAGGTATATATATTATATATATATATATATATATTATATATGAATACCTTGATCACGAAGTATATAAAACGTGATGCAATGTATAAATAAAGTTTT
>NC_061108.1:17294611-17309611 GCF_015104395.2 Macrobrachium nipponense | reverse complement strand
TTTGGGGCATCTTGTCCAACACTGTTTTCGCGGATTAGATATTTTTTTTTTTTAATCCTTTTCTTAACTTCGGCGAGTTCTTTTGTTATTGACACTTCAGAGATTCGTTTTTTTTTTCTTTTGCTTTTTTGTCCTTTTCTTAACTTCGGCGAGTTTTCACGAGCGGTCTTTTGTTAATGAAACTTCGAAAACAAAGGAAAAACCAAATTGACTCTTGACTCTTGTGGTTTAGTGTAATGGCGCCCGAGGAGAGAATAATGGAATGTCTGAGAAGAATGTCGCCAATTAAATACAAGTAAAAATTGCGCCGAAGAAAGTGTTTTCTGTACTTCGTATAATCACGCCTACCGAAAATAGATATATCTTCCGGTTGTCTCGGTATAATGCTGTATGAACCGCGGCCCATGAAACTGTAAACACGGCCTTGGTGGTGGCCGTGCCTATATCGTTGGCAGAAGCACGATTATGGCTCAATTTAACCTTACGTAAAATAAAAGCTACTAAAGCTAGAGGGCTGCAATTTGGCATGTTTGATGATTGGAGGGTGTATGATCAACATACCAATTTGCAGCCCTCTAGCCACACCAGATTTCAAGATCTGGGGGAGAACGTAAAAAGTTCGGACAGAAAAAAGTGCGAACGGACAGACAAAGCCGGCACAATAGTTTTCTTCTCAGAAAACTATGATCAGACAGAAATGTTTTATTTCTATATAAAATTTTACATTGTGGCGACACGGTGATGTGAATACGAAGACCAGAAATATGATAAAGGAGATAGTAAATTGGTATTATCTAATGCTAAACATCTCAGGAAATATTGAAAAGACTAGTTAACTTCACAGAGCCACTTTTTCATTTAACCTTCGACTATTTCTTCATTCCTGAGTCTCTGATGTATATAATCTACTTTCCTTCGTTATCACTACATGAAAGGGTCGGTTGCCTGATGCGCCTTCTCCTCCTCCACTGCCTTCTATCCAAGGCATCTTCCTCCACCAAACCTCTTCTCTCAAACAGGTTCCTCCGAAGCCTTCTTCACTCCCTCCTCGTTATCCATCCTCAGCACATGTCCATACCACCTCAATCGTGACTCTCTTATCACCTCTGTAATCTTTATTTAAGCCTTCTCTTCTTATTTCTTCATTTTCCAATCTCTTAAGCAGCCATATTCCCAAACTCCACCTCAATATTCTCATCTCTGATGTATATATATGACACCAAGAAAAAACTTATTGATTTTTATTCATATCCTTAAGGTCACATATTACTTCAGGTGCTAAGATGCAATGCAATTCTCTTTGTATTTTAATCATTTACTTCATTAATTTATATATTAATTTGTTAATCTATGTTTTTATAAGGGATCTCTTCTTTCTGTATTTCCCATTACCTTCTGTTACTTATTTCTAATGAACACCGTATTGAGTAAAAAGCCACAATAATGCATATGAGAGACTGTATTTTTCCAAAATACAAAAAAGGTTAGAATACAGTCTCTCGTATACATTATTGTGGCTTTTTACTCATTATTTCAGGTCACAGTATAGTGATGCACCATAGAGAACAGCATATTCTTTGGAAGTTTGGATTACGAGTCAGTTGGCCCATATGGGCCTATTCCATTTGAATAACGTTCACCTAAAAAAAAAAAAAAATTTGAAACTGCTATCATTGCTTGTGTAACTATACTGTAAATTATATCTTGGTTTTTAGACTTAGAAATAGTATAGCAGATGACTCACTTATTCAGGCATTGTAAGCAGTCTGCTTAGCTTGTCCACGAAACGAACACAAATATTGACCTAATAATATTAAATTTCGTTTATTGACATTAGCTGTTCGCGCTGATACGCAAACCTGCCGCCACCAAGAGCACATTAAGTGCAACTGTAGTTATGAATATGGGATGAGATTCAATGATTTTTCCTTAGATGAGACAGAAATGTAATTTGCCGTCTTTTCAGTGTTATTTAGTGTCGTTATGCATTTGCTATTTTGGAAATATCGCTTCTGTAATATCATTATTATTATTAATGGATGCTACATTATTATTATTTTTTTTTCTCTCTCTATCACAGTCCTCCAATTCGACTGGGTGGTATTTATAGTGTGGGGTTCCGGGTTGCATCCTGCCTCTTAAGAGGTCCATCACTTTTCTTACTATGTGGCGCCGTTTCTAGGATCACACTCTTCTGCTGAGTCCTGGAGTTACTTCAGCGTTTAGTTTTTCTAGATTCCTTTTCAGGGATCTTGGGATCGTGCCCTAGTGCTCCTATGATTATGGGTACGATTTCCACTGGCATATCCCATATCCTTCTTATTTCTATTTTCAGATCTTGATACTTATCCATTTTTCCCTCTCTTTCTCTTTCAACTCTGGTGTCCATGGTATTGCGACATCAATAAGTGATACTTTCTTCTTGACTTTGTCAATCAACGTCACGTCTGGTCTATTTGCATGTATCACCCTATCCGTTCTGATACCATAGTCCCAGAGGATCTTTGCCTGATCGTTTTCTATCACTCCTTCAGTTTGGTGCTCATACCACTTATTACTGCAAGGTAGCTGATGTTTCTTACACAGGCTCCAATGGAGGGCTTTTGCCACTGCATCATGCCTCTTTTTGTACTGGTTCTGTGTAAGTGCCGGACATTTGCTTGCTATGTGGTTTATGGTTTCATTTTTCGTATTGCACTTCCTACATATGGGAGAGATGTTATTTCCGTCTATCGTTCTTTGAACATATCTGGTTCTTAGGGCCTGATCTTGTGCCGCTGTTTATCATTCCTTCAGTTTCCTTCTTGAGCTCTCCCCTCTGTAGCCATTGCCAATTGTCATCGCTGGCTAGTTCTTTAGTCTGTCTCATGTATTGTCCGTGCATTGGTTTGTTGTGCCACTCCTCTGTACTGTCTGTCATTCTCCTGTCTCTATATTTCTGGGTCTTCGTCTACTTTTATTACTCCTTCTTCCCATGCACTCTTTAGCCACTCGTCTTTACTGGTTTTCAGATATTGCCCCAGTACTCTGTTCTCGATGTTGACGCAGTCCTCTATACTTAGAAGTCCTCTCCCTCCTTCCTTTCGTGTTATGTATAGTCTGTCCGTATTTGCTCTTGGGCTGGGTGGAAGTGCTTTGTGTATTGTCATATGTTTCCTGGTTTTTTGATCTATGCTGCAGAGTTCTGCCTTCGTCCATTCCACTATTCCTGCGCTGTATCTGATTACTGGCACTGCCCATGTGTTTATGGCTTTTATCATATTTCCGGCGTGAGTTTTGACTTGAGTATCGCCTTGAGTCTCTGCATAGATTCTTTCTGATCGTGTCCTTCATCTCTTGGTGTTTTATATCCTCCCTTCCTTCCATTATTCCCAGGTATTTGTATCCTGTCATCTATGTGTTTGATGTTGCTCCCATCTGGTAGCTTTAGCCCTCAGTTGTCGTTACTTTTGCCTTTTTGTATGTTGACTAAGGCGCATTTTCTATTCCAAACTACATCCTGATGTTCCCAGATACAATCCTTACAGTCTGGATTAGGGTATCTATTTCCTTGATGCCTCTTAACCATAAAACCGCTTGATGTCGTCCATGAACATAGATGGTTAATTCTGTTGCCTCTAATCTTGAGTTGGTACCCGGCATCCATCTTCTGTACTTTTGTCATGGGAATCATGGCTACTACGAAGAGTAGTGGGGACAGTGAGTCGCCCTGGAAGATCCCTCTCCTGATATTAACCTCTGCTAGTCTTATTCCAGAGCTTGTAAGTATTGTATTCCAGTTGCGCATTGTATTTTTGAGGAAGCTGATGGTGTTTTTCCTCTGCCCCATATATTTTCAGGCATTCTATTAGCCATGTGTGTGGTATCATGTCGAAGGCTTTCTTATAGTCTATCCATGCCATGCTTAGGTTGGTTTTCCTTCTCCTACTATCTTCATTATCATTTTGTCTATCAGGAGCTGGTCTTTTGTTTTTGTGCCCCCTACACTTGCTTCTGCAGCCTTTCTGTTGTGGGGGGGATGGGTTGTCTCACCTCTAGGTAATTGTAAGAGCCTTTCACTGATGATACCTGTTAGTAACTTCCACATATTGGTAGGCAGGTGATAGGCCTGTAGTTACTGGCTATATTTCCCTTACTCTTGTCTTTTTGTACTAAGGATGTTCTTCCTGTGGTCATCCATTTGGGTTCATGTTTGATTGAGATACAATGCTGGAGTTGTTCTGCTAATCGTGGGTGTGTGTGGGCCTTGAAGTTTGAGCCAGTATCCATGGACTTCATCGGGACCTGGGGCTTTCCAGTTTGGCATTTTCTTAGTTTGGTATCTGACTGTGTCTGTCGTGATCTTTGTGAATCTTTGTTTTATTCTCCCTGTTTCTTCTTCCTTGACTTCCTGGAGTCATGTTGCATGTTTTTTGTTGCGTGATACCGGATTGCTCCATATGTTTTCCCGTCTCTTATTTGGTTCGGCTTCAGGAATTTCTGGGTGGTTGTCTTCCCCTCTTAGTTGGCTGTATAGTCTTTTTCTGGTTGTTCCGATAGTTTGTTCTGTTGGTATCCCTTATTCCTGTTCATGTACCGTTGGATCTTATGTGCTTTGGCCTTAAGCCTCTGTTTTACATCTTCTATTGTGTTGTTTAGTCGCCTCTCTTGTACTTTGTATTTCTCGTTCAGTTCCTCCCTTGTTTTCTTGCTTCTTAGCCTTTTTTCTGCCATCTCTTTCAGTTTACTCAAGTCAGATCTCATCAACATGATTTGCTTTCCAGGCACCTTTTCCAAGGAGGTTGCTGTTTTGGTTTCTGTTGGGTTGGTTGTGCTGGTGGTGTTGGTGTTCGAAATCCCATCAGTTCTGCTACTAATCTTGCTCCTGCATATGCCAAGTTATTTGTTTCTGTGATACTGGTGGTGTGTATTATGCCCATTATTTCATTGACCTCACTTGTTTTCTCCCTTAATTTCTTGGTGTTGTAGGCTTTCATGGAGGGGATCTTTGTTCTCTCTGTATCTGGCATCCATCCACTTGTCCTAATCGTTTCTACCACCCCCATGTCCGTCCTCTCTGTTACTTCGTCGGTGTTTCTTCGTGTGTCGTTGTTTGATACCTCATCATCCCTGTCGCCTTCTGTGCATCGTCTCTCAGTTCGTCTTCGTGTAATTCGTTGTCGTGTGACATTCCCTTTCCAGTTCTTCCCTTTCTTTCTGTTGGGGAGAGCCAGTTCTTTTTCTTTATGTTCCTTACTTGGTCTGCCAGCGTCTGCTCTCTTTTCTATATCCTCTCTCCGTCGAGTTGCTTCTGATGTAGCATCTCCATATTTCCTTATTTTCTTCTCTTGTCCATTGCTTCCTTTTTGCTTCTGTAGCTCCAATCTCAGGCTGTTGATTACTGTCGTTGTGGTGGTCAGTTGGTGGATGACGACCTCCAAGTACCTGACCGTCTTCCCCTTCAATTGGGTTGAATACCTGGTTGCCGGACGAAGCTCCTCTGTTGAAAGAGGTTCCATTTACGTCGTTGTCGTTTATTCCTTCATTTCTTTCCATTATTGCTGAGATTTGCTATTTAACCCATAGCTGGACCCTACCCCATCAGGGATAGATACTCATTTACAGCTGAGTAGACTGAGGAAATTATGGTAAAGATCCTTTCCCAAGGAATCAACGCCGAGGAGAGCGGTCACCCATCCAACGACTGACCAGCCCGAATGTTGCTTAACTTAACTTAACCAGTCCACTGACGACCTAACCCATTATGCCACGGCGCCACATTATTATTATTATTATTATTATTATTATTATTATTATATATTAATTCGCTGAATTCTGCCATTTTATTCAACAGAATTTGTTTAAATTAGGGTCTTCTTCCAAAATATTATTATTATTATTATTTGTGTATGCTAGAAACAGACCTTCTTTCAAACAAGTTTTATTAAAAATAATGGCAGAATTCACAGAATTGATATTTTACAATATTCTTTCAATTCTCCTTATGATTTGTCTTTCTGGCACGCTGGTACTATAAAGTAGCTGTCTAATATTCATCGTGCTGTAGGTCGTCAACGGAATTTCGGGCTGGTGTTATCAAAGGCAAACTGGTTATCAGGGACAGGCTGGGGTCGTCAACAGGTATACAGGTGTGTTTCGTAGGTCGGGAACAGGCCGTAGTCGTCAGGGGTCTATCCGGTATTTCTTGTTTTTTCTTCGTTTCTGGTTTTTAAAAGGCGTCTACATGTTTCGGCCACCTCGTTTGGCCATCTTCAGGACAGGATCGCTGAGTGCAATGGTCTGTGTCAGATGTATTCACGCTATTTATTGCACTCGGGTGGCTTGAAGAAATGAGAAGCCCAGTTTGAACGTCACACAGGAGACCTTCCTCCTCCCCACCGCCGTCAGGAGAGCAGCAGACAACTCCCCACAACGACCATCGCACCAGAGGGATCCTGAGGATGATAGAAGCGTTAGCTCTCATCCTGAGGATGTCCCTAGTAACCCTGACGGTGATCGCAGCTCAAGCTCTCGCCCTGAGGACGACCTGGTAGCACGCCATTCGAGGGGTCCTCCACCATCACCAATAAGGATGAGGCTTCGCCCACGAAGAGGACAGCCAACCAGCAACGGGCCCCCTGATGACATCACTCGTGACGTCACAGGTATTGCCCAATGAAAAGTGAGGTACTCATTTCTTCAAGCCACCCGAATGCAATAAATAGCGTGAATACATCTGATACAGAACATTGGTGGACTATGCTGCCCCCACTCTGATGAGGCTGATAGAGGCTCAAAAAGAATCACTGGAGGTCATTCAAAGCAATGCAATGAGGCTCATGCTAGGAGCACCCACATGGACAAGGCTGTGCAACCTCAGGCTTGAAACTAACTTGCCAAAACTAGAGGATAGGATTGCACAGCGAAATGCAAGCACAATGGCCAAGATGTTCCTCTCAGAAAGAGACTCCATCTCTAGGAAAAGAGCCAGAGAGGAACTTGCTAAACACCCAGAGATTCAAACTTCGAGTTCCTATGGTAAGGACCAAAGTGACAACATCAAGAGTCTAGCATGGGCAGAGACACTGCTGCAGCTAGGTCCAGACACAAACACAGGGCACCACAACAACTACCACCCTGGAAGAAGGACACTGCAATATACAAATACACAAGCCTGCCAAGAGCAAAAGAGGACTGCACAAGAGAAGAGCTAAGAGCGGCGGCCTATGAAACAATCAGAAACACTGAGACCATAGGGGCACAAACATACTACACCGATGGCACTGTAGATCCTGAGAATCAAACTACGGGAGCTGCAGTATATTCAAGAAACTTCACAGCCTGCTGGAGGACCTCCAACCACGCCTCCACTATGCAGACAGAGTTAACAGCAATAAGACAGGCACTGCTGTACTCACTGGCGAATGAAGAAGGGCCTGTAATCATCCACACCGACTCAAAGTCCTCAATGGAAGCCCTGCAATAACAGAAAAATAAAGAAAACAAGGCACTGCTGGCTAGAATTAAAACACTGCTACACCAGCACAGCGAAAGAGGAAGACCTGTCACCTTAAACTGGATACCCAGTCACATAGGAATTCCAGGCAACGAGAGGGCTGATGAGCTAGCCAAAAGTACAAAATACATTGACAGAGTGCAAATACCTATACAACCTGCACTACAACAAATCAAGAATGCAATGAAACCACTCTGCAAAGAAAAACTGCTAAAAGACCATCGTGAGTGGGTAGAAAAGAACTCACCGTCTGCCAGATGGTATAAGACATCGACTGATCTAGTGCCTCCTCCCATAGACAGGCACACACCAAGAAAACTTGCTGTGATCATCCACAGACTCAGGCTAGGATATAAAGCCTGCTGGGAAATTGTGGAAAACAGTGTCAGACCATGTGAACACTGTCAAGAAGAAACACAGCAACCACTCCTTCACTACCTGCTGGAATGCAGAGAAACAGCACAGCTAAGAGGTGCAGCACAAAATGAATTAATTGCACAAGATGCTGAGCATGCAGCTGCCACAGTCACAAAGACAATCATTGAAAATTAGAAGGGCATCCCCTGGTGCTCTACAACCTACCTCCACAGTGACACCAACCACCCTCATCATACCCCCTCACTGTAAGTGGCTCTATCCACATCATCCACTATCATTCTTTTAAACTTTACCTACAACTGAAATCCTCCTGCAGGGACCCAAGGGAGTAAAGGGTTGGACAACCCCACCTGCACCGCTTCTCCGATATTCGAAAGCCTTACATTCTTTCAGACTTCTACTATAATATGACATGGTGGCCCTCTCTTACTGACACCATCATCCTTCCCCTGTCCTCTCCTATCTCTACAACTAAAGATATTTCCAATTTCAAAAAACTAACCGTGTACCTAATGAATCTTTTCAGATCACCTACGGGCCGAACAAGGGAAAGGCCCGTGCCAACAAGAAGTGTTGGCTTAATACAACAACAACAACAACAACTGACACAGACCATTGCACTCAGCGATCCCGTCCCGAAGATGGCCAAACGAGGTGGCCGAAACATGTAGACGCCTTTTAAAAACCAGAAACGAAGAAAAAACAAGAAATACCGGATTGACCCCTGACGACTACGGCCTGTTCCCGACCTACGAAACGCACCTGTATACCTGTTGACGACCCCAGCCTGTCCCTGATAACCAGTTTGCCTTTGATAACACCAGCCCAAAATTCCGTTGACGACCTACAGCACGATGAATATTGGACAGCTGCTTTGTAATACCAGCGTGCCAGAAAGACAAATCATAAGGAGTATTGAAAGAATATTGTACAAAATCAATTCTGAGAATTCTGCCATTATTTTTAATAAAACATTATTATTATTATTATTATTATTATTCTTATTATTCTATTATTATTATTATTATTATTATTATTACGTTAAAGAGAATGGCAGAATTAAGCGAGTTGATTTTATATATTGTTTTTTCTAATTTTCTAAAAATTCCCAGTATGAATATTGACCAATTACTCAGAAACATCGCTGAGCCAGAGAAGCGGATTGTGAAAGAATAGAAAAGACAATATATAAAATCAACTCGCTTAATTCTGTCATTCTCTTTAACAGAATTTTCCTAAAAGGGGGTATTTTGCCAAAATATCATTATTCTCAAAAATCACCATAACGTGACTGGAAAAACTTCAAGTAATCAAAGTCCACAATTATGTAAAATGTGTATTAAAAATACATAAAAGACCGTCTTTTATGTATTTTTAATACACATTTTACATAATTGTGGACTTTGATTACTTGAAGATAACATTATTATTATTCAATAAAATATCATAATAACGAGTCACTGAAATAGTGAAGAAATCCACAATGGTAGAGGTAAAACAATTGTTGATTTCTTCACCATTATTATTATTATTATTATTATTATTATTATTATTATTATTATTATTATTATTATTATTATTATTATTATTATTAGTTTTACAAAGAATAAAACGTAAAATTGTCAACTTCCGCTGAGCATGGATGCTTCCATCATTATAATTAAGAACATTGGTATTTACCATGACGACTTTCGCCCGCATAGATATGAACTTAATAGCTGAATTAAGTAAAACCATTCTTCAATAAGAGAAGAAGATTTCGTACCGAGCACTCAAACGGAAACTGACAGAAGGGTACTGTAACAAACTCTCTCTCTCTCTCTCTCTCTCTCCGCGCCTAATAAACAACCCTTTATCGGGCCGTCGTGCCTTCGCCATATCAATTATATCGTTGAAAGCAAAAGGGGCATAGGATGGAGATAAGGAGAGAAAGGAAGGCAGCAGAAGCAAGTGTCAGTCAGTATAGTAGGTAGGAAGGCGTTTGAAGCGTTTTTGTCAGCGACTAATCTATGCAGAATGTCTGTCGAGGTGACAAAGGTCTCATTATTCATAAGCGAATTATATCCCATTGTGACGAAGGCGCCTAGCAAGGTTCCTGCTATTTAGGCTCGTGTTCGCGCTCGCCTGTTTGATGTGCGTGTGTGTGTGTGTGCGTGCACGCGTGCCCAAATGCACGCATTTGATTGTATTGTGCATGCTTGTTTTTATGTATCTTTACTTCACATGCTTATGGGTAAAGAGCTTCACTGTACGTCCTGAATTCTTGGTTCCGTGGTTCGATCCCATGAGCCGACGAATTTCTTATCAACTAAAAAAAAAAAATGAATAAAAAAATCCCCCCCCCATCGGTTAACATATATGAAAATATATGTTAACCGATGGGTAGAGCGAATTAGATATTAAAGGACATTTATAGCTTAATGCGTGTATATGAATCACGGTGAAGTGATAAAACTCATATATACAATATATATATATATATATATATATATATATATATATATAATATCATAATATTATATTGTATATAACTATATATATATATATATATATATATATATATATATATATATATATTTGTGTGTGTGTGTATGTATGTATGTATTATGTGTGTGTACGTCTGTTTGTGCATGCATGTGTTAATTCAGAATCTTCAACTAGAATTTCTAACAATTATTTGAAACAATTATCGTATCCTACAATTACTCAAGAAACAAGGAGGATGCTAAGACAAATATTTTAGTGAATTATTTATTTATTCGTTGATTTTTTTTTTCAATTTATCTGTTCACGAATATAACTTTTCTTGCAAGAAGGAATCCTATTGACAACCGTCCCCAGCAGGTAACTGAAGGTACAGTCCAGTAAAAAAGAATGGAAATGCAAAGCAGGAATGATGATATGGCAACATGTTAGAGACAGCTTCATAAAAGCTATGCGAATATATTAAGAGTGAAATATAGCCCCAAGCCACTCATTATTTGTGCCATTAGCGTTCGTCCTTTCCCTACTGTATTTCTGTGACAAGCATACTTATGTCTTAATGTTTATGACACGAATTTATTAGGCTGCCTAACAGTTTTCAAAATGGGCCAATTCAGGATTCTTCACTCTCTCTCTCTCTCTCTCTCTCTCTCTCTCTCTCTTTCTTTCCTTGGTAACTTAGGTTACCAAAGACGACTAGAGAACCTGAACATGTATGGCTCAGAAACACGACGATTGCGAAGACAACTAATAGAAACATTCAAAATACTGAAAGTTATAACGAAAGTAGACAGCAACCTATTTACGTTAAACGAAAACCAGACAAGAAACAATGGATGGAAACTAGAGCTGAAGAGATAAAACACATCCCATTGTGGTAACTTCTTTACATACAAAATATGTGACACGTGGAATAAACTGCCACCAGAAGTTGTAAACGGAAACAGTGTGGAAAGCTAGACAAAATCATTAGGAGGGCACTGTGAATGAACAGTAAAACCTGCTCCTACAGATAAGTGAGCACACGATGTCTCCTCGGTTGGACTAACAAGTCTTTGAGACATCCTAATCCTTGTAACTCTCTTCTCTCTCTCTCTCTCTCTCTCTCTCGTTAAAACACTATTTCACACTGCGACGTTCACCGTGCCCTTGGGGAAAATAATATAAAGGAGAAAGAAAAAAGTGGGCAGTTCTCAAAAGTATGATTGAATATAGCATGACTTCGTGGCCAGGTAATTATCATGACCTCGTGCTGATGCTTTGAACGGAAATCTAATCTCGGCTGGGCAGCAGTAGGGCTCCATACATCTTCATTTGGTCGTAGAAGAACTTGAGAAGTTAAAAGGGCATTGCCCATTTGTATATGAGGTCACTGTTCCCCATCAGCCTTTTTCCAATGCATCCTGCCTTCTTAAGTATCTCTCAGTTTAACCAGGTCACTGAACCGATGAATAGCTCTCCTAGGGCCCGAAGGATTAGATATTTTTACGTAGCTAGGAACCGATTGGTTACCTAGGAACGGGACCTACGGCTTAATGTGGGATCCGAACCACATTATCTTGAGAAATGAATTTCTAATGACCAGAAATAAAGTCCTCTGATTCCACGTTGGCAGAACTGAGAGTCGAACTTCGGACTACCGAATCGGTAGGCGAGCACGTAACCCACTCGTCCAACGAGGAACTCTGCCTTCTTAAAACTTTCTCCCGAATGTCATTTGCAATTATATTATTCCATCTGAACTTTGGCTCTCCTCTTCTTCTTCTCCTCCTTCTCCTTCTCCTACTCATCCACCTCAGTCCTTATTACTCTTTTACTCACATGATCTTCTATCAGCAGGACATGACCAAACCATCGTAGTCTTCTTTACTGGGCCTTCTCCTATATTTCTCTTACCTTAACTGTTCCTTTAATAAATAAATTTCAACATCATTATCCCATATCATCTCCATTAGCATTGTGGCTAATAAACACTACGTATACGTATTCAGAGTATGCTTGCATGGTCGTGTGGTCGCTAGCGTCGTGGCATCCCGCTCAGATGTCGTGAGTTCGCGCCTCACCCAGTGCGATGAAAAATCACTGGCTCTCTATCACGATCATATACGGCTGCAGCAGTGTAGGGTCTGCGGTGGGAGGTTGAAACCAACATTCTTTGGAGGAAGCTTGAATTTCAAGTCAGTGGCCCATTTGGTGTGCTTGTTCCATTTGAAAGGTTTCATTCTAATAATATGATAATAATAAAGTAATTCTGCAGAAAAGCCAGGCATGAAATTCGTTCAGAGGTCAAAGGTCTTGCATACGGCGAGCGAATGCCCGTAGAACAATTATTATATCGGGCAAATTACAGCTCGCTTCGTCACTGTCTCTTTCAAGATATGACGTCTGTCTTAAAAAACACACACACACACACACACACACACACACACACACAAAAACTGGCCTAATAGTAAATATAAGGCCTGTTAATTAAAGAGGCATCTTCGCAAATAGAATTCATTTTTAAAACCTTTATTAAAAGACATTTTCGTGGTTTGATATGCGTATTGATAGCTACTGAAACATAGTTATACGAACTAATTTCATTATTTTTTTTCTTTATTTCCTTAATTATGTTTATTTATTCATTTATCTGTTTATTTATATATATTGATTTCTTAATTTATTTATCTAATCATTTAATTATATGTGCATTAATTTTTCATTTATTTAGTTATTTATTTGTGTACTTAGTTATTTGTTTATTTATGTATTCTATTTATATATTTGTAATTGTTTATTATTATTACTGTATTAAATTATTTAATTATATGTGCATTAATTTTCATTTCATTTAGTTATTTATTTGTGTACTTAGTTATTTGTTTATTTATTTATTTATTTATTAAATTATTTATTTATATATTTATTTAATTTATTCATTATGTTAATATATTCATTTATTCACTTTTTATTTATATATTTATTTATTAATTTGTTAATTAATTAATTAATTTATTTATTTACTTATTTAACTGACATCAAATTAACCCTTAACTTAATCCAGGCCTCAGTCATATAATGAGGTCAGTAACGCCGGATAGAACGATCTCCTCGTTAAAAGACAAAAACGATTGACGAGACAGCTTAAGAAAAGGCGGAATCCCAAGCGATGAATACTTCGAGAGGATCTTCCTTAATCCTCAAATCCTCCTTTTTATCTTCGCATCCTCATTTATTGCTTTTGAGGCAGCTTTTTTTTTTTTTTTCTTTTCTGCAAAATAGACGTCGCGAAGAACGCGTTCGGAGGAGAGAGAGAGAGAGAGAGAGAGAGAGAGAGAGAGAGAGAGAGAGAGATTAGCCATAAGAAACCTTAGCTTTTTCAATTTTTGGTAAGTAGATATTACAATAATGATAATGATTTAAGACTGAGAGAGAGAGAGAGAGAGAGAGAGAGACTAGTCATAGAAATTACAACTGATCCCATTCTGATGTAGTATACATAATGTATAGATATCTGATCGTGAGGAGAGAGAGAGAGAGAGAGAGAGAGAGATTCTTTACAAAAACCCGAACTTTTTGTTTTTGATATATAATATTCTACAGGAATTTTTGGCACACACACACACACACATAGAGAGAGAGAGAGAGATTAGCCATGAAAATTTCATCTCCTTTTATGATGTATAGATAATAAGGATGCAAGATAGACAGAGAGAGAGAGAGAGACAGAGAGACTGTACAGAGACGCAGACAGAGCTAATGACTATTTTCGTAACCCCTTCTTTATGCCTTATTGAAAAGCTCTCAAAGCACAAGACACCGACGAAGACGAGAGAGGGAGAGGAAGTGGAGATAACTAAATAAACAAATTTTCCTCAGGTTCTCCCGTGTTTATCTGATAACCAAGATGCAAGGAGGTCCTTTTGACTTTCTCCTTTACTGAAGGGGTCATTAGCATCTCTCTCTCTCTCTCTCTCTCTCTCTCTCTCTCTCTCTCTCTCTCTCTCTCTGACTGGGAGGAACCGGGTGGGGTAAGATGTTGACATTTTTTTTTTTTTTTTGGAGCTCTGAGGAGCATAATTGACAATTTCTCTGTGAAATAAAATTTTGCAACCAGTATATATCATTCATTTTAACCGCTGACTAATCAGACATATGCTGCGTATGTGAGTACATCGGCGCATACTTATATGAATGACAAAATGCAGGTACATGATTACCTTAGGGAATATTATATATATATATATATATATATATATATATATATATGTATATATATACATATATATATATATATATATATATATACATATAATATATATAATATATATATATATATATATATATGTATATATATATGTGTATATTATATATATATATATATATATATATATATATATATATAAATAAAAGTCAAAGCCACAAAGGAATGTGAAACATTGGCGTACCGCTGCAAGGCCTTTCGACTCCCGTCCTTCATTCAGCAGACTGATATAAGTATGAAAGTAAGTTACAAAGAAAGCTCGTAGAAGTGACTGCTTAGTAAAGGACGAGAGTCGAAAGGCCTTGCAGCGGTATGCCATTGTTTCGCTTTCCTTCGTGGCTTTCGGCTATATATATATATATATATATATATATATATATATATATATATATATATA